>NC_056522.1:95927263-96107947 GCF_019175285.1 Sceloporus undulatus
TGTTATAAGAAAGAAATGGAAAAAGGGGGGAAGGGGGAATCACAAAAAAAGGAATTCAAAGAAATAGCACGGCATTTGTAGGTGAAAGTCAGAAAAGCTAAAGCGCAGAACAACTCAGGCTTGCTAGAGAGGTTAAGAACCTAAAAAGGGCTTTTTTGGTATGTCCGCAGCAAGAGGAAAAAAAGAGAAACAGTAGGGCCACTTCGTGGAGAAGATGGCAAAATGCTAACAGAAGACAGAGAAAAGGCAGAATTACTCAACACCTTCTTTGCCTAGTCTTCTCCGAAAAAGAAAAGGGTGCTCAACCTGAGGATAATGGAGCAGAGGACAGAATAGGGGAATTTCAGCACAGAATAAGTAAAGAGATGTAGGGAACACCTTATTAATGTAAATGAATTTAAGTCTCCGGGACCAGATGAACTCCATCCAGGGTATTAAAGAACTGGCCAATGTAATATCGGAGCCATTGGCAATAATCTTTGAAAACTCCTGGAAAAACTGGAGAGATCCCAGCAGACTGCGCGAGGGCAAACGTGTGTCCCCATCTTCAAAAGGGGAAGAAAAGAGGATCCCAACAATTATCGTCCAGTTAGTCTGACATCAGTACTAGGAAAATTCTGGAGCAGATCATTAAACAGAGGTCTGTGAACATCTAGAAGGCAATGCCATAATCACAAAAAGTCAACATGGGTTTCAGCGAAACAAGTCATGCCAGACAAACCTAATCTTTTCTTTGATAAAATTACCAGCTTGTTGGATGAAGGAATGCTGTGGATATAGTATATCTTGATTTCAGTAAGGCCTTTGACAAGGTTTCCCATGACATACTTGCAAACAAGCTGGTAAAATGGGGCTAGACAAAGGAACTGTTACATGGGATCTGTAATGGTTGACCGGCCGAACCCAAGGGTGCTAAAAAATGGCTCCTTTTCATCCTGGAGAGAAATTGACCAGTGGGGTTCCACAGGGCTCTCCTGGGCCCAGTGCTATTCAACATCTTTATCAATGACCTGGATGACAGAATGGGAGCATACTTATACATTTGCAGATGACAACAAATTGGGGATAGCTAATACCCCAGAGGACAGGATCAAGATTCAAAATGACCTGAATAGCTACAAAGCTGGGCCAAAGCTAACAAAATGAAATTCAACACAGAGAAATGTAGGTATTGCACTTGGGCGGAAAAATTAAATGCACAGATATAGGTGGGTGACACCTGGCTGAATGAAAAAACGTGTGAAAGGGTCTAGGAGTCCAAGTAGACCACAAGTTGAACATGAGTGAACAATGTGATGCGGCAGCTAAAAAGGCCAATGCTATTTTAGGCTGCATCAATAGAAGTATAGGTCTAGATCAAGAGAAGATAGTGCCACTGTATTCTGCTCTGGTCAGGCCCCACCTAGAATATATGTGTCCAGTTCTGGGCACCACAATTCAGAAAGACATTGAGAAACTGGAGCGTGTCCAAAGGGGCGACAAAAATGGTGAGGATCTGGAACCATGCCCTATGAGGCGACTTAGGGGCTGGGGATGTTGTAGCCTGGAGAAAGAAGGTTAAGAGGTGATATGATAGCCTGTTTAAATATTGAAAGGATGTCTATTGAGGAGGGAGCAAGCTTGTTTTCTGCTGCTCCAGAGAACAGACCCGGACAATGGATGCAAGCTACAGGGAAAAGAGATTCCACCTGAACATTGGAGGAACTTCCTGACAGTAAGGCTGTTTACAGTGGAACACACTCCTCGGAGGGTGATAGAGTCTCCTTCCTTGGAGTTTTAAAGAGAGGCTGGATGGTCATCTGTCAGGGATGCTTTGATTTGGATTTCCTGCATGGCAGGGGGTTGGACTGGATGGCCCTAGTGGTCTCTTCCAACTCTATGATTCTATGATTCTATGACTCTATGATTCTATGATGCTAAGACAGCAACTTGCAGTTTTGAATAGCAAGATAAAGAAAGAGATGGCGATTTCTATTTGGCATTAGATGGAACCTGAGATGGCTGAAATCACACTTTCAGACCCATCATGATGTCACATGAAATTTGATCCTTACAGCAAAACAATCACACAGCAACCATAGATCTCCAGTGCTCTGGAAGAGTCCAAAAGAAATTAACCCAGTAGTACTGTCCCAGGATTATCTTACTATCCAGAAGGTGAAGTGTGTAACAATATGATCAACAATAATTCAATAGATTAACATGAGCAGTTGTTTTGTTCTTATTTTCAAAAAGAGCTTTGGCTTAATATATCCAGTCTTTCCTATTGTATACTTATACACGTTATGGGCAAACTAAAAATCATGGACAAACCTGAGTATCCTTGGCAAAATCTAGAAATATTTGTTCTTCCTTTAGATATCTTTTGAGACAATAAAATGATTTACACTTTTCTCATTGATTCAGGCCAAATCATGATATGTAATAGTGGGTGGCTGGTCAAATCTCAATATTAACTGTACCAGCTATTTTCTTTTCTAATTTTTCTGGATTTTTTTGAATATACTCACATTTACCTAAACATTTGCAAAGGTGTGCAGGAATCTACCATCACCTACCCATTTTTAAAAAAATATCTAGACAACTGATGTGGTCAAAATAAATATTTGTTAGTTGCATTTGACACACAACATACAGTCTTAAGGTTACACAATGGTAATCCCACTTTTTGTCATGAAGTCATGCTCATCAAGACAACTGGCAGCTAAGTATCATGTTGCATAAAAACATAGCACCATGTGGAGGACAATGACATTAATCAATAATGCTGTCTGGGAAATGGCTTAGAATAAAAGATTACAGAAGAGAACAAGCATCACCCAGAAGGAGGTTTCAATACTGATTAAATATGGCTGCCTCAGCTCTCCTCAGTTCAATGATAGACAAAGAGTGCTGTGATCCTCAGCATTTGATGCAGATTGTGAGGAAGAGGTTTACTCAAGTTGCAGCAAAAACAAGTGCTATCTTAACCAAGTAGGCAAAGATTGCCAAACTGCCTTGGGCTGCCCTCTAAGGCAAAAGTTGTGTACACTGCAAAGAACAAAACTTCTATCAATTTGCTGTCTTCCAAACAATTAATCTGAAGTGAGCTTCCAGATCTCCTTCACTTTTTTATTTTATTTTATTTTTTGCTGGCAGACCACACAAAAGAATTTCATATGAATTTCAGAAGTGAAAAGACAGGATATAAAACTTCATTTGCAGAGGTTAGCAAGGTGGTTAAATTGCTCAGAAAGACAGGATGGGTAACCTAGAAGATAATGAAAAAGCCAAAAATGTAACTAACGAAGGAGTCCTCTATATGAAAATCATCGTAGGAGGTGAGACTATAAAGGAATACTTTAAAACATATGTTTGTGCTGACTATAGCAATAAGCTAAGCTAGGCTTTCCTTATTTCTTCCATATGTAACTTTGCTTGGCATTCAAAACATATGGTGCCACTTGGAAAAAGAAATATAACCTGTTTTACCCCACTGCCATATATATACAGCTGAGCCAAAGAAGCTATATTGCAGAAGTCAGGTTGTTCACCATTTCAGTTGTCAGTTCTAAATGAACCATATATTTTCATTTTTGAATCCTTGCCTAGTCAATAAATTACCTAGTGAAATTACTAGGAGAAACAAATCCAGTTCTATCCAGCAATGATTGTCACAGAACCTGAACTCTCACCCATTATTCTTTCATTCAATGATCAACAAATATGTTGGGTTAAGACCAGAGTTAAGGCTAGTTCATGTTGGCTTGCATACCACAAAACTAGGAAATTGGAAGCTAAGGCTTGGGAATGATGTTGTGTGGTGCCACAAATTGTATCTGCTTACATTTTATCTTCTGTGTGTCCACACTTTCCCTTGGTCTTTCAGGCACAGGTCCAGATGGAGAGGGTGCAATGCACCAGTACAAATGCCCCACCTTGTCATGGTACTTCATTATCTTATGAAGCATCAAAGCAATTGAGACTTCAGTCATGATAATAATAATAATAATTTTTATCCCGCCCCTCTGCACAATGCAACTGGGGTGGCTTACAACATTAAAATACAGTGCGGCCGCATTATACATGGGCATGCTTTATGCAGTCTTGAGCGTACATGTTCAAGCCGCAAGGCGCGCAAAGGGCGCAAGGGGTGGCGCATCCCATTCAACTGAATGGGCGCCGTGCACGAGCCCCATTGTTTCCAATGGGGCTCAAGCACAGGCGGAATTCACCTTACGCGGCGGGGTCCAAGATGAATCCCCTGCGTAATGCAAGGGCAAGCAGTATACATATCATATCCCCCAACCCCACCCCCTTTAAAATACAATTAAACTATTTGCAATATAAAACATGAGTTAAAATAATACACAACAAACAGACAGTGACTGCAGCAAAAATCAGGGGGCAACAAGTTAGGTTTTCTTTTGGTAGCTGGGTATCTATTCAGGAAATGCCTGCCGGAAGAGATCTGTGTAAACAGAGGTGTAAAGTAAGAAACTTCCTGTCCCCAGCCCACCACATGTATGAAATTAACTAAAGGTACAAAGTACATGCTATGTATTTTCAGAATGTCTGCTTCGGCCCTCAATCAGGCCTAATTCCCATTTTCAGGGGAAGTGTAGATCTGGCCTTAATGCAGCAATCCTGATATGCAGTATTAGTGCCTACAGAGAGAGAGAGAGAGACTGGGGTGAGGAAGCACTAATTTGCCACTGAACAGTTTGCCTGCCTGTTTGCCACAAAAGATGTTGAAGGCTATGGCTCTGATCAGAATTCCAAACTAGGTACCAAACTTGCCAGCCCTGCCTGTGTACATAGTGAGTGCAGCTGGCAAAAATAAATTGTCAGAGCTTGGGAGCTCAAGCATACAGTTTGGAAGTCCAATCAATAGCACTTTGGAGTACCCGCCTCCAGTCTACACTTCAAGAATATCAAGGTTGGTCCACCATAATGAAGATGGTGAAGCCAGCAACTGTGCTTGCACCCAGCACTGTACACTTATCAGTTGCATGCCTGCAGGACACTGTCATAGACAAGATGGCTGCAGAAGCAATGCTGGTGAGTCCTGCTGACAGGGCCCCCATATGCCACATGCTGGCATCTGGTTTAAAATTAGTGGTACAGCTTTTTGACACCTCTGGCTAAAAGCATCAAAGAGCAGATATTGTTAAAACTGCCTCGAGTCTTATTCTTATGTGCCTTCAAGTCAACTCCAACTTACGGCAACTGTACCATGTGATTAGCTTGGCAACATTTATTCAGGGGAGATTTGCCATTGGATACCTTTAAGGCTGAGAAACTGTAACTTTTCTGAGGTCCCAAAGAGACTGCAGGGAGCAAGAAAAAGCCCCGAAAAGGGGGGGGGGGGGCTTCGCTTCCTGGAAGGGGTGTCATAGCTGCAATGAGGCGGCATGATGACGCTCCTGCAGTACGCCATTTGGGCGCTGTGTGAGAGTCACATCATGATGCTGCGCACTGTGTAGAAGGGTGTGTGGCATCATGGCAAGAAGGGGGCAGAGTCATGGCACCCAGCATGTGGACACTATGCTGTGACTCTGCCCACAGGCTGGCAGAAAGTGCCGATCTGTATGCCCTCTTAGTTTCCATGACTGAGCAAGGATTTGAACCCTCATCCTAGTCCAACATTCAAACTACTTCTCCATGCTTGTTTTAAAACTTGAATCCTGGGTGGCTTTAAATAGCACATAGGAAGAGGAGTAACAACAATAGCAGCAGCAACAAAGAATAGATTTTTAGCAGAAAGCCTAGAGAACTACTGTCAGGTGGAAGGGCCAATAGTGGATCGTATCAGAAGTCCAAGGCAGAAATTATCAGAGGAACCAGAGTCAGTTGCAAAACATCCTCCAGCATTATCTTCTGGCAAGAGCTTTGAAAACTGACTTTTCAGGCAATGGGTTGACAGAAGATCTCCAGCTAGCATGGCCATTGGCTATACTGGCTAGGAAATACTAGGAACAACTTTTCCAGGCTTTGACTTTGGTTCCAGTTTTGTGGTTTGGGCCCTACTGTCGCATTCCCCCCATGCACATCTTCATGCACACCAAGTTTTAAAATGAAGCCATGGACAGTATAGTATAGTCAAGGAATCTAAACTGATGCAGCTGCATGTGCCCATAACAATATCTGTAAACACGCTCTTTCCTTTCTAACTGCATGAATACAGATATATATCAGGACCAGTGGTGGCTGGAAGATTCCATGTCTAGGGTGTAGTAAATGTGTTCTGGATTTCTGCCAAGACTTTAAAGAAGCTACCCAAGATGCTGAGCCCTATCCTCAAACTAGATTCTGTGTGCTGGATTCTCTGAAGCCTGCAATAAAACCCAAAGTGGATTCACCATACCCCTTACACCACCAGAGTGTCATGCCTCTCGCCTTGAGAGTTCAGATTTTGAGGATGAAGCAGATCTGTTTCTGAAGATGAATCAGACTTACCAAAATTGTGTCCTCCTCCACTCAGTCTGACAGCCACCTGAATGCTACACAGGAGGAGGAGGTAGGAAAGGTAGCCCCAACTCCTCAAGAAAGGTGTAGGCTGTAGTATCTGGAACAGATTTAGTCCTCCTCCACAGGAAAAGTGACAGGTTGCATGAATGCAGCAGGGAAACATCCTCATGAAATATTGTCTGCAAGTTAGATGGGGATATGTCAGTGTGCTTTATAAGTCAAGGGCTTTCACCATTTTGGCTGTCAAAAACTAACTTGACTTTCTTCTCAAGCCTGTGTCTACAGCAAGATCTGGCTCTGTGATTTATGACCCTGGATTTATGACCCCTGTTATCTGCTACCCATGGACTTTGCTGAAGATTTGCTGAAGATATATGGTTGCTGACCCAAGACTGGTTATTAGGATATGACTTGCTCTTTTGCCTTCTGATGCACCCTGTCTGCTGGGGCAGTGTAAGACCAAGATACAGAGGGTCCTACTGATCTGGGATGGCCTATGACAATTTTGCTGTTCAGGGTGGAGTAGCAAAAGACATTCCCAATTGATTCAACGGGTCTGCTCTAACCCACTGAATCAACTAACAACAGAAAAGTAAGTAAATATACACTATTGGAGCACACATCAACATTAACATGCTGTGCATCTAGGATTTCAAAAATCTTCTGCCTGAAAATCTGGCAGGTCTGGTTCCAGGACATACGCAATGGACATACCACTCTGCAACATGCATGGAAGTGGGGAATCTCATATCTTCTGTCTATGTATTTATAAAGCACCTCTTAGTAGCCTACAGTACTATGTCATCTGATTGCAATTTTTTCCCTGGAATTAAGGGATGTGTGTAATGATGGGATTCATTGGTTTGTACCTATTGTAATTATTCGTGTAATCTTGTCCCAGAGGTAACATTGTAAAAAATGGAAATCTCCCCACTGCTGACCACTTATAATGTGACTAAACATTACACAATAAATAGCAAGTGGAGGGGGGCTGGAAGGAGGGAAAAGGGACATATTGCTACATTGTCACTGATATTCTATTGTGTCATATTTTACTTCCTTCTTCAAATAGAAAGCAAGTCTGTACATGTACTGATGTCTAGATAAAAGACAAACTACACTTCAAAGCAGCTGAAGTAAATGGTAATATTTCCCCAATGGATATAGGAGCTGACTATGAGTCATAGAATGACCAGGCCAAAATATATGAATTGCACTAAAGGAGAAGTGCTGGTAGCAAATCAATGTGAGTTGCCTGCCCCTTTTCAGAATTCTTTAGTGAATTGTGTGCCACTGAGAAGCATCAGTACAAAGGACAATGAATGGACAGCGAAAGAAAAGTTAGATTTCTTTGTGCAGCAATCTTCCTTATCTACTAAAATAGTGATGCACTCAACAAACTATTTTGCTTACTTATCATTCCCTACCTTTAAAAAAAAGGGGGGGTTGCTTTTGAACATAAAGATGCAATAGAACTAGGACATCATAGGGCTCTTACTTTGGTAGTATCCGAATAATATTACAGCTCCATCAGCTACTCACTTGCCGCCATATGCATTGCGATCAGTCATGCTGGCAAATTATGGATTCTTTCCATGATAAGGATACCAGTATAAAATTGCTGTGGCCCCAAAAATCTTTAGAGAGGTTTCCTCTGCCCAAGATAAATATGGATGCCATATGTGCTATGTACTTTGTGGGTTAGCCTTTTTTCCAGGTTCTCTCAGGCTAACGCAAATGTGAAAGAGGAGCTATAATCCAACAAAGTAACTTGGTGCACTTAATCTTTTACTTGCCCACCACTTTACCTTTTCACCCCCTTTTCTGGACTTGGAGTATACCATACTGCAAAGTTTCAAACTATATTTATGGCTGTGGCTCCATCCTGTGGAATCCTGGGATTTGTAGTTTACTGAGGTACTTAGAATTCCCTGTAGACAGGTGATGGAGCACTCCAGTAGAGAGCTCCAAATACCTCACCAAACTACAAATCCCAGGATTCCATAGGATGAAGCCATAGCAGGTAAAATGGTATCAAACGGCTAAACTGTACAGTAACTCTGAAAGTGCCAATCATGCCTCTGACACCCCAGGCAAGTGAAAATAGCATGGTGCAACTGAGTGGGAAGAATAAGTGAGGAAGGGTATACAGCCCCACTTCTACACTGCATGGCCATACAAATCCATGGTTGCTGTGTTGCAGGGGAGAGGTGTACCTTGCATTTCCAAATATTAATTGTCGATTACTGCTGAATGCTTTTAACTAAGGATATATTTGCATAGCCCTTTCAAAGAGGGACAGATATTATATCCAAGATCTCAGAACATCATTTTAGTAAACACATGACACGAGATATTTGAATGAAAAATAAGATAAATGAGATGTCAAGCCTCAATAAAGTGTGGTGTTAGCTAGACCTCCAACTAGACTGGCTCTCCTGACATGTGGAAATTATCTGTAGCTTTCCTGTTCTGTACAGCATTCTCCCTGAACTCACTTCCTTAAAAATGTTCTATTAAGCAGCCATTAACTGCATGCAATGTCAGCAGCATTAGTTAAAGCTAAAACAGTATCACCATTGGATTTTAAGTCCACTCCCATGCTCAGCCATGCCTTTCTTCTCTGCAGAACCTGAAAGTATAGTAACTTATTACAAATAACTAGTTACCTATAATGCATTTATTTCCCTGATAAGCATGGTATAACTATGCTACATTACATGGAAACTAAGGGAAACGTCACTCCTTTAGCAGGGTAAAATTTTCATAGTTACTGTGGTGTGCTCTCACTAAGTAGAGGAAAAGGAATGTCATATTGTTCCAGCACTTTGCTGTTGTCAGTTGGGGCATTTTTTAACCCTCTCTTTCCATTAAAAGGATAGAAATGTCCTCTGCTAGGTCCAGAACTGCTATGTATGCTTACACACTGTTTCACCTAATTCACCACCATGTCTTTACCAGCAGAGTAGCTCCACTGATGGATTGTTTTGACTACAGTGAGGTTAGCTCCTAAGGTGTAGCTAGGGACCACTTCTGAAATTGTTCAAGTGTCTGAACACCACATTTTTGGTTTACCTTTGTGTTATGTTTTAAATTGATAAATTTAAATTTATAATATTTGCAATGCCCTTCCTGGGTAAAGGATTAAAACACACAAACATCTTTTGATGATGGCTTTTCTATTTTGCCAAGGAAATTAGTTTATTTTGAGCCCTTTCCAATCATAGCACTATGATTCCACTTTAACCATGGTTGCATCCTGTAGGATCCTGGGACTGGTAGTTTATGGAGGGACCTTTAGAATCCACAGTCAGAAATCTCCTTTAGTGCCTTACCAAACCCTGAACCCTAGAATTCCAAAGTAACCAGCTGTGACAATTAATGTGGAATCATTTGTGTTTTGTGTGGTGTGAAAGTGCCTTAGTGTGAACAATCAAATAAAAAAACAAGTTTTATGGGTTCTCTTGGCCACTTCATCAAGTCTCCTTTCCAGTTCCAAGCCAGCATCACACTATATTTCAATAATTCCTTCCACCATATAGTTATGCAATCACTTTGACTTTAAGCAACATCTTTCCTTCTGCCTTTGGCCCCCAAACACTATCTTTAAAACTGGACTTGTCACATCACCACCATACCCACATAATTTGCATTTGCATTGCTATTCAAACATACAAACAACTCATTCATGGTTAGAAAAGTATTTCTTACGCACTTTACTCCACGAATCTGATGAAGTCGACAGTAAGGAGCTATACAGATTGCCCTAAGGGGCGGCATGCAGCCCCCCCTTTCCTGATTGGATCGGAGCCATGACAACCTCATGCCACGGCTGCAATCCGGCCTCTGGCAAGCACAAAAAGAAACTGCAAAAAGCAGCTTCTTTTTGCACCCTCCATTGGTGCCATAGCTATGGTGACATGGCTTTATGATGCCCCTTTGGTGCTGCATCATGTGCATGGAGCAACAGTACAAGGTGTTGGTTATTACCTTTAAAGCCCTAAATGGCTTGGATCCAAGCTATCTCAGAGACCGCCTCTTCCCATACAATCCTCCTCGCGCTCTCCAGTCCTCTGGGAGGAACTTGTTGCAGCCTCAAAAATCGAGGCTTGCAGCGACCTCCCGGAGTGCTTTCTCTGTTGTCGCCCCCAGGCTCTGGAATGACCTGCCGGACGAGATCCGTCAATTAACATCTTTGGACAACTTCAAAAAGGCTGTCAAGACGGATCTCTTCAGGCAGGCCTTCCCAGACTGAAATATCCTGGCCCCAGGATCTCAGGATCTCCCCCCTCTTCAGTAATGTCTCCAAAGCCCCCTTTTCTTTTCTTTAGAACTGAAGTTGCAGTGGTTTGTTGGTTGGTATTATTTTGTTTAATTTATTGTTATTTTAACTAGTTATTGTGGTTTTAAATTAGATATGTTGTTTAATAACTTTTTAAGGGGGGAGGGAAATATATTGTTTTTATGCTGTATGTTATTTTAATGTTGTAAACCGCCCAGATTGGTTCGCCACAGGGCGGTATATAAATAAAAATTTATTTATTATTTATTATACATCATGATGGCATGCACTGTCTGGATCAGCGTGCACCATGATGGTGCCATGGGGTAAAGTTAGGACGCCCAGAGTCAGGATGCTGTGCCCTGACTGTGCCCACAGGCTGGTGCTTTCTGCCGGTCTGTATAGGGCCTAAGTCTAGAAAGTTTATGCTAATTAGTCTCAAAGGTTCTACAAGATCCGTTTGCAGATGAAAGAAAGGTTGGGGAACATGTAGTTTACAGGCCACATTTTTCTGACACTTGGACAAGAGCATAGAAAAGTTCCTTTTTTTGGATGTAGAAGAGGGCATGCTAGTTGGGGAATTCCAAGACCAGTAGATCCAAAAAGTAACTTTTCCAATGGTTGGCATTTGATGTGTTTTCCGAGAGCAGAAGAGCCTTTACTAAATTGTATAGTAACAGTCAGTGAATGTTCCATATCGGATCATGCTCTAAATGCCTTGTTGTTGTTGTTGTTGTTGTGGGCCTTCAAGTTATGGTGACTCTAAGGAGAACCTATCACAGGGTTTACCTGGCAAGATTTGTTCAGGGAAGTTGTCTTTGCCTTCCTCTGAGGCTATGTGACTTGCCTAAGATCACCCAGTGGGTTTCCATTGCTGGCTGGGGGATTCAAATGCTGGCCTCCAAAGTCACAGTCTAATGCTCAAACCACTACACCATGTTACAGTCTTTTGAAACAACAACAATAATAGCAACAGAAACAGAAACAGCAGCAAAACTGTGTGGATTGCAGAAAAAACTAGGACATTGAACTTCTCAAGAACTATTGCTGACCAATTTTCTTCTAGCTGGCAATATTTTCTAGAATATGTGGAATAAGCAACATGGAAGATATTCTTTACATTGTCATTTTCAATTGCTTTTTTCCTTTCTAGTCACTTCCTGCCCTCCACTTCTCCTTCACATCTATCTTTCTTTCTTTCTTTCTGCTCTCTCTCTCTTTAAATAAATAAAAAAATACAATTTTCTTTCAAGTCCTCTACAGTTACAGTGTTTCGGTCATCAAAGTCCCCTCCCAGCCATTTCCATTTACCTTGTGACTCTGACCCTTTGTGAGGCTGAACATTTTCAGAGTAAACTGATCCTGAAGGTCCCCAAGGATGTTATTCTCATTTATTCACTCAGCCTTTGAATGGAACGGCCTGCATTTGGCAGTGGTTCAGCAGAGCCAGATTCAAAGAACACACTATCCTCCAGTCTCTCCCTCTCTTCCCCTCCCCTTATTTTCTTCCTTTAAAAAAAATCAGGAGCCTTTCAAATGTAAGGCTGAAGGACTGTGAAGGAGTGTTAATAGATGCCAGTCATTTAGCATGTTACATTTCATTCATAGCTGCCAATGGACATGAGGAGTTCAGGAGAAGAAAGGGAGAGGCAGACACAGTGGATGGGGCTTGTGGGGGCACTTTGGTGTCATTCGTAATGCTCCATTTTACCAAGCACTTTTCCAGCTTTCCCTACTTGCTTCGGGAGTGTTAACCTCCTTCATTACATTCATCTCACTTTGGCAAAGAATTTGAAGGGCTTGTATTATAACAAGGTTGCTTCCCCAGAATCAGCCCCCTTCCTTTATATTATCACAAGGTCTTTCCATTACAATGTATATATACACACACTCTTCCTTGCATACACAATGTATCCACAATGTATACTCTTTATGATACCTTTGTGATGTGCATGTACTGTGGACCTTTTTACAACACTATTGATTTATACCCAAATGAAAGTTATTTCTGCAGTTGCACAGTGGGGAGGAGAGATTGTGGAGGGCCTTCAAGGAGTGGATGTGGAAATGGGTCAGAGGTCCATTTCTCAATTCAGTTTAGGTCAAAAGTCGACTCCACCATATACCTCTATTTATATATATGTGAATGCTTGAGCATGCCTTAAGAAGATATTATTACAAGAGCAGAAGAATGATTTCATAGTTCTCTGGAATGGTCTGAAGAATCTTCTTGCTATGTGCAGTGGATAAATGAAACCAGGAGTACTTGGGTTAATGTGCCCGACTACTGGGATCACCAGAAATTATCTGAAATGACAGGACACAGGAAAAATAGTGGCTGTCATCCTCTTCAATGGATGAAATTGATGCAGCCCTTGATTTTAAAAAATGCATCCATTGTGGCATTTTATATATAGGTATTGTACAAACCACCAAACATCTGTATATCTTTGGCCTGATACAGACGGCCAAAAGCACCATCCTGGGGCCAATTTTAGGCTCCAGAGGGCTGGGCGTCCATATGCGCCCAGCTCTTCTAGCAGAGCCCATGTGCCATCTTGCTTGCGCCCCACTCACATGGGGTGGATGACGATGATGCATGGATGTCCATGCGCCCAAACAGCACTCGCCGGAAGCAGTGGCATCAATGCACGCAAGCACCATTATGGCATTCCTAAAAAGAAGCCACTCTAAAGCCTACCTTTGAATCCAAGGAGCCCTTCCCCAACAGAGGAAGTTCGGAGGCAGTGAAGAGCAGGGCAGTAAGTGATGACACTTTCAGTCTTTACCTGGCAGTGGGGTACAATGAGAGAAGCAGCTGTGAGAGAACTCCAAATGCCCCCCCCTTTTTTTGCAGTAAACAATGTATTTTGTTTTGTAGCAAATACCGGGGCTGATTTCCTACATGAGAGACATATGTGTATCATGTAGCCACATCTCTGTAGCCATGTTCTCAAAACCCATCTTTTAAGCAGCACGGCATCCCAGCATGAATGCTTCCAGGTTGTCAGAGACTGAAGATATCGGTGGAGATGCATCCAGTTATTTTCCTTTGGCTGGAAGTGCTGTGATGGGCATCAGCAGAGACTTCCAGGGGTCCTTGGGAGGTCCCAGCAGATGATGTTCTTGCAGTATGTCCAGGTACAGGTGAATAGATGAACATATCACCACCACCACCAGCAGCATGGAAATGGCTGTGCTGGAAGAGCTACATTGTTATACCCCTAGACTTAGGTAGATGGAACCTCTTCACTTCCCCATAACCCATAACCCATTTCCCATAACTGCTAGCTAGGCTGTGTTCCTGAGCTGGTGACACCTCAGAGAGGAACTAAACAACAGATGAGAAACATAAAGATACCAAAAATTTTTTAAAAATGCACAGCTGGGGAAGCAGACAAAAGGAGGCAAACCACCCCGTCTTTTTTTTTTTTTAAATCAAAGGTCCTTATTACCTGCAATAAAAAATTCCTGGTAATTACCACTCAAACAAATTATGTTGATAATCAGATCTTGATTAATTATAAACTATACACCACACATAATAGCTGGAATTGTGTTGGCATTCTACACTGGTAAAACCTCTCATTCCACCAGCATATGTACTTTTATGGTTGTTGTGGAAAGAGGGATCCAGTACTTCTTTACCCCATGTCCCTACACATAATCTAAGATGCTGGTATTAGGATACACCCTTGAGATTTTCACAGACTAGGAGCAGCTACTAACAAGACCCTCTGTGTAGTCCTCACCAAATGAGCCTGTGAGATTAGTGATGGAGAGAAAGACTTTCCCCAAAGATCAAAAGACTCAAGCAGGCTCATAAGGAGAAATATGGGTTTTTAGACAATCTGGATCTAAGCCATATAGCGTTTTTTAAGATCATAACCAACACTTTGAATTGTGTCCAGAAACAGACTAGCAACCAATAAAGCTGTGTCAACAAGGGAGTTGTATGCTTCTTATAACCAGTAAATGTAATATTGCCCTGCTGGGAGAAAGGAAGTGGAGATCTCCTGTTTGATTTTGTTAACTGCCCTCAAGTCAAGTTCAATTTATGGCTAACCTATGAGTGACAGATCTCACTCTGTCATCAGCAGCCCTGCACCAGTCTTGCATTGAGTCAATCCATCTAGAATGTGGTCTTCCTCTTTTCCTACTGCCTACTATTTTACCAAGCAAAATTACTGTATTTTCTAGGGAGTCGTGTCTCCTCATGAGATTTTCAAAGTACAAAAATCTGAGTTTTGTCATCATGGCTTTTGGGAAAGTTCAGCTTGATTTGTTCCAGGACCCATTCATTTGTCTTTTTAGTGGTCTACGGTATCAATAGAAGTCTTCTCTAGCACCATATGTCAAAAGAGATGATTTTCTTCCTATCACCTTTCTTCATTGTCCAGCTTTCCCAACCATACACAGAAATAGGAAACACAATGGCATGGACAATCCTAACTTTATTATTCAGTGGTATAACTTTACAATTCAGGATCTTATCTAGTTCTAGTCATTCATAACTATTCTTCCTAGCCTTATAGTCTCAATTCTGATTAATGACTGAGCCAAGACATGAAAAATCTTGAGCTATTTCAGTGTCTACATTGGCTACTTTAAAATTATGTAAATCATCTGTGGCCATTATTTTTGTGTTCTAAGGACATTCTCACAGTGGGCAAAATTGGAGGGTCATCCAGGGCTTAGGGATAAATTCACAGCTGCTTTTCACATGACGCTGCATGCCATCAGAATAGAATCCAGGAAGAATATGAGGTCAATCAGGAAATAACTAAAATTCACAAAACTACCAGATTTACGTGTCCATTTTGCTTGCAAAATGACTCCTCTCACATAATGACAGCCGTGTGGAAAGCAAGCCTTAGATGACTTCATTTCCCAGGGTGCCTTGCTGTGCCAAAGAGGAAAACTGCTCTTGTACCTTAAAGGGATACACACACACACTCCCTTCTTTAGGCTCCCCAGCTGCTTCCTCCTCTAATTAAGAGAAGAGCTGCTGGGAAAAGGCAGAGTGAGATTGCTTTGGAAGTCCTCCTGGACAGGAGGGAGAAATGGAGGACATACCCTGGAAAAGGAGGGCATCGGGGAGGATCAGCCCCCTGTGGAATCATGCAGACCCCCTCTTTTCTCTCTCTCGTGTGTGTGTCTGTCTGTCTGTCTGTCTGTCTGTCTGTCTGTCTTTGTGTTTCCCTCTCACACAGTTTCTGGGGCTTTGGGGGCAAAGAGGGTCCCCCCTGGTTTCCCCTCCCCTCCCTGGAGCATGTGTGTGTGTGCATGCGCACACATGCGCGCACTTGTGGAAATGGCTGTTTTGAACATGCACAGAAAAGGTATTTCTAAGCAAGCAATGGGGATTTGTTTATCTCCTTTTGATACCCAAATTCGATTCTGACCCTAACTAATTTGCCTTTATGTAAATCATCTGTGGCCATTATTTTTGTGTTCTAAGGACATTCTCACAATGGGCAAAATTGTGTGTGATAACCAGTAGCAAATAGGCTTGCTTTTCTGGGATGCCACCACTTTAACCATTTTGGGGATGGACGCACATAGCTCCCCGTGTGATAATGCAGTAAGTGAGATTGCCTTTGTGTGAGTGTTGTGTGCCTTCCAGTCATTTCCATCATGGGGTTTTCTTGGCAAGATTTGCTCAGAGGAAGTTTGCCAATTGCCTCCCCCTGAGGCTAAGAGCATGTGACTTGTCCAAGGTCACCCAGTGTGTTTCATAGCCAAGTGGGAATTGAACCCTGGCCTCCAGAGTCATAGCCCAATGTTAAAACCACTACGCCACACTGGCTCTTGCCTATATTTACTTTTGAACTCAGCTTCTTAGACAAGGCTCCCAGGTGTCAAGACAATTGTTGAAAGGGAAATTCCTCCTCTGAAGATACATGATGGGTAGTCTGAGTATCTGCAGTAGTCCCATCTGCATGTCTACAGGCAGTCATTACCTCTGATAACTTGCTTTTTTTCCCCCCTGTCTTTCTTTCCAGGACTTCAAAAATGTCTGGGAAACATCCCTGGAGACTGATGAGACAGAGGAGCTCTTTACGTATCCAAAAAGGGAAGGGAAACAGAGAGAAACTCTCATGCTTATATACCACTGTACCTGCCAACTAGTGTGTCACAAAAGAGCTAAGATTACCAGCTGCTCAATTATCTGATTAAAGAGATTCTTTCATTTGAGGGCTCTCTCTTGCTCTCCATTTTAAAAAAAAAAACCCACTGAAAGCAAAATCTGTAGTAAGTTACTACTTACTTCTTCTTTGGCACCAATCAACAGTAGGTTTTAAGGAGAAATAAAAGAGTAGGCGTGGAGGGAATCAGTTTTTGAGTTGGCTCTGAGCCATGTATTTTTCTTCTCTTTCTCTTTCTTTCTTCTAAGCACTGGATTTAATCTCATTTATCCTATTTTCTATAAAAGGAGGGAGGAAATACCCCTGCTCCTGTTTTCTTTATTCTTTTTCAGAAAAATTAATTCTTTTTAAAACGCTCAACTCCTTCAATTAAATGAGATGCTTGCCCTTCCCTCTCCCTAAAAAAATCCAAAAATTCAGATTTCATTAATTTACAACTGCTTTGAAAACCCTTTGAATTACACAGTGCATAAATTATCATTCTGCCAGCCAACATCAGAAATATGTCTTTATGGCCCCCAGATTCTGCCACAGCTGCCAGAGGCAGAAAATGAATGTGTGGTGGGCTGGTGTTTCACTGGCGACTTAATGAGCTGTCACAGTACTTATAGGACCCAAGATGGGAGCTCACAAATTTAAAGTTATTCCTTTAAGTGAGTATAAGCCAGTAGACTCACAGCTCTGTAAGATTTCTTTTCTCTTCTTCTACTTAAATCAAAACCAAGTATGGCCATGTATATTTTGGTATACCAGTGAAAGAAACATCTTTGGACCCATCTCAAAGCAAATTAAAAAGAGAAAGAACAGAGCTAACAACCACATGTTGTTGTTAAGTGCACTTGAGTCAACTTTGACTCATGGTGACAATGTGGATGAGACATTTCCAAGACCTCTTTGTCTTCAACCTCTCTGCTCAGGTCCTGCAGACCCAGGCCCCAGTCCTCCCTGATCAAGTCTAATCATCTGGCATGTGATCTTCCTTTCTTTCTACTGCCTTCCACCTTTCTTAGCTTCATTTTCTTTTTTAATGAGTCCTTTTTAGCATGATATGGCCAAAGTACAATAGTCTCAATTTATCCATCCTGGCTTCCAGGGATAGTTCAGACTTGATCTGTTCTAGAACCCATTTATGTGTCTTCTTGGCCATCCATGGTATTCTCAGCACTCTTCTCCAGTGCCACATCTCAAATGAATTGATTTTCTTTATCTCTGGTTTTTTCATTGTTCAGCTCTTTCATTCGTACATGGTGATGGGGAATATAATAGCTTAGACTATTGTCAATTTAATGTTCACTTTATGATCCTGTCCATTTCTTACATAGCTGCTTTTCCCAAACTTTGTCTTCTTCTGATTTCTTGATTGGAGAAAGAGTGGGATAAAAATAGTTTCTAAATTATGGTGTAGTGATCTGAGTGTTGGACTAAGTTTCTGGGAGACCACAGTTCATATCTCTGCTCAGCAATGAAACCCACTGGGTGACCTTTGACAAGTCACATTATCTCAGCCTCAGAGGAAGGTAATGGCAAACCTCTGATTTCTTACATAGCTATCACGCCAACATGCTGTCCTACCACAATTACACTAGTTTGAGAATGAAAGCATACTGACTTGGCATCATTTCATATTGCACTTCCGCCCACTATAGTGCTTTGGCAATCCATGGTCATGTAATCTGTTCTCTGCCGACACATTGTCTTCTCTGAATATTGCCAAGAAACCCCTGTAGTATGTTCACCATAAAGTCAGAGTTGATTTGAAGGCACATAACAATAACAAAAACCACACCATTTTTGAATATGTAGTTTGCCTAACCTCAAACCACATTTTTGATTTGTTCTTCTAAGTCTCCTTAGATTAAAATAAATAAATAAATAAATAAATAAATAAGAAAGCAATTGTTTGAATTTTTCCAAAGGCGGTTAATTTAGCTGTTTACTGCAGCTAATCAGTAGGCTTGCTAACAATTTCTGCTCTGAAAAAGGGAGGATTCTGAGAATCTGGCAAGCTATTATCCAAGGCCAGCAGCAACATCCTTCCAGAGCTTAGAAAACGGATTTTGGGGATGATATTTTCCAGAACCCAAGCCCCGAATTTAGCTTGGTGTGTCAGAAGTTGTGCAGGCCTGAAGAATGGCAGGTAGCCACAGAAATCAAGAGAGTGGGTAGAAACCATTCTATATTTCTCCACACTTTGCTTTACAGTTGCCTCCAGGAAGGAAAGAAGGAGCATTGGTTTTCCTCTTCCAGTACTAGCAGGATGAAGCATGTTGCAGCCAGTAGCAAATGGTATCTGGACTTATATCTGAATCTGGATATATTTCGACTTATCCAAGTCAAGCTACATAGTACCAAATCCCAGCCTCCTCATTTTGGCATGAGACAGAAACCCCCCTAAATTTGTTTCCTTCTTTCCCTCTTCCTGGCCATAAAACTACAAAGAGATCAAACTGCATGACTAAGAACTTGATCACATCTGGCTAGAAAAGCAGAATTTTAAAGGATAAAAGTATCTTTGTTCAATATTTATCCCACATCATGTTTATCCTGCTGTTGCATTGCATTCCATTTGTTACTCTAGTGCACCTTTTCATTGACAGGCAAAACCCATCAATAGGCTCTCAGTCTTGTTGCTATTCCATTACTGCCTTTGTGTAATAGGTCCTTTACACTGCAGTTCTGGGTGATTCTGATCCTCTCCCCCTTTCCCTTCTCCCCTGCACAGCTATTACTTCCTGTCACATTCACACAGCAGCCAACTTTGGAAGGTGACTGGCAGCCGTGATCACTTGTCTTCCCACTTCTTCTTGAAAAGAAATATTTGGCCATGCAGAAAACAGATTACATGACCATGGATTGCCAAAGCACTATAGTGGGCGGAAGTGCAATATGAAATGATGCCAAGTCAGTATGCTTTCATTCTCAAACTAGTGTAATTGTGGTAGGACAGCATGTTGGCATGATAAAGTCCTAAAAATCTGCTGCACTCTCATGATACCATCTGCTGCCTTAGGCAGCTTCTTCACTCTGTCAGTCCGACTGACTCTGTTCTTGTCAAAGGAAGCTGGGATTTCCACTGAGCTGGATTGTCAGTACTTCAATTAGAGCACTTGCGCCAGGCCTCTGACTGGCTAGGGGCCTAGTGCTGAACGGTAAAAAGTATTGCTTGCTACCTCTTCTTCTCCATTCATTTCCTAAATATCCTGTCATTTTTATATCATCCAAAAATGTGCTTGACTTAAGAAATTAAATAAAAATGGATGGGAATCAGGCTATTAGTCTCAATGAAGTTGTAGTTTCACATAAATTCACACAAGATTGCTGTGTTGCTGGTTATGAACTTTATTTGTAGTTTATTCATTTAATTAATTAATTTCTATGCCATCCCATCTAAAACAGCTGACAGATATCCACAATGGGGGCCCTGTTTTTGGATTTGCTCGAGGGCCTCAGCCATTTAAATCTGGAATTCATATGCACAGTAAAAGCTAGTGTGCCAACTGCACCTGTCTCTTGGGATGTCTAACTTGGCCACAGTGACATATGCCTATGTTGTATACCATTTGGATTACTGTTATACACTCTACATGGGGCTGCCTTTAAAAACTGCTGGGAAACTTCAGTTTGTCCAAAGAGCTGCAGCCAGATTCATAATTGAGACTGGCTACAGGGATCACAGTACTCCCTTATTGCAACATCTCAATTGGTTGCCCATCTATTTCTGTGCACAGTTCAAAGAACTGGTGAGGATCTATAAAGCCCCGCATGGCTCAGGTCCTGGTTATTTGAAAGACCATATCTCCCCATATGAATCTGCCTGTGTTGAATTATTTTGAGGAGGCCATTTGTGTTGTCACACCATCCTCACAGGTGTATCTGATGGAAACATCAGTGAGGGCCTTCTTGGTGGCTGCTCTCAGACTCTGGAACTCCCTTTCTAGAGTGATTAGACTGCTGCTCTCCTTTCTAAATTTTTGTGAGTAACTGAAGACCTTTTTGTTCTGGCAGAACTTTGAGGGTTGACAGCTCAGGGGCAAATGACCTTTCGTGCACTGTGTTGTTTATATTGGTTGTTCTTTTTCAATAGCGTTAACTGCTTTTAATTTTTTTGACAGTATAATTATATTTTAACTTTTGTATGATATGCATTTTTAGCTGTATCTGTCTTAACCTTTGCAAACCACCTTGAGTCCCAGATTGAGAAGAAAGGGCAGGATATAAATAAATATAATTGTCATCATTATCAGTCATTGGACATCTAGTTTCTGGGGATGAGGTTTATTTGGATCCCGAACTTTGTCTTCAAGCAAATGAACTATGGACCAGAACAGACGAGCTCAAACGAGTGGTGTGATGCTGCCCCTTTGAGCACCTGATCAGCACCACAGCAACCGAATGCCATGGCCCTGATTCAGCATTTTTCCAGTTCAATAAGAAGTGGCAGGAAGCTGATTCTTTTTGAGCCAGGAAAAAAAAAAGCCTTGCTGCAGTGGCAGCAGCTTTGGGGCATTTCTGCAGTGCAGACCATGCAAACACTGTGCCACCAAAATGCCATAAAGCTGGTACACGCGCAGTCAGCTGTGTGGCTTCCTGACAGCATGGGGGCATGTGCTGTCTAAATGCCATGACCCCAGGAAGCTGGCACTTACTGCCCACCTGTTTTGGCCCTATGTTTCCTTAAACACAGACACAATGGCATGCATTTAGGGCCAACTTTCTGCTGGAGGCTGTAACTAGGAATGGGAATTATGTTTGTTGTTGGACTGCAGCTCCCAGCATTCTTTACCATTAGCTGCCCCAGCTAGGGCTGCTGAAACCTGCAGTCCAAAAACACCTTGAGGTAGGGCTGCCAGACTGAAGAGGGTTCCTGTACATTTAATTTATTTAGAAAAGGGAATTTCAACAGGAGCTGCTTATTATTTGGTTATGTGACAAGCAACACCTTGTGTACATAAGCATCAAAGATACAGGCACTGTCTTCAGTTTTGAGCCTGGCAATGTTATCTGGAAAGCAGCATGGTTCCATTCCTATCCCTCTTCAACACCCATTCTCTATGCCTGGTGGTCTCAATGGGCATAACACATAGGGCACAGCTCCCTCTCTTGCTCAAGTTTACTCAAAAAAGGGGATTGGGCAATATAAAGCTCATCAATCATATGTGGCCCCAAATCGATGCTCTTTGGGCCGTTAGGCCCTTTCCAATGCCTTGCTGAAACTAAGCCAAACAGTTCCTCCTAACAGTCTACAGAGGTGGTAGTTTTTACATGGGAAAGTAGGCTGCTCAAGCCCCTCCCCCCAAAAAAATCTCAACATCAAATCCTGAAGTTTTCTTGTTCCCACCTTGATCCATGGGGAGGGGCGAGTAAGAAATAATAATAAGTTATTATTATCTGATCACTTAGTTTTTCATTTTTGCAACAAAAAAAATGTTTGGGGCTATTTGGGGTTTTGATGTGGTCCATAGCCAGTGCTGAGGGTGAAAATGGCCCCCAACCCCACTCAGGTTGGCCAGATGCATACTCTGGGGGTCAGTTGCTGAAGCCTGCAAGAACCTGACTGGCACCATTACCCAGAGGACATTCTCATCAGCTGCCCCAAGACTGTGGAATGACCAGCTGAAAGAAATCTGACAGATAAACCAGCTGTCGGAATATAAGACACATTTGAAGACCCGTCTCTTCCAGCAAGCCTATCCAGGAAGTTTTTAATCATGAATTTTAAATATGAATAATAAATAATAATAATAAAATCTTTATTTATATCCCGCCCTTCCAAAAAGATCAGGGCGGCTTACAGTATGCAACAAGTGCAACAGATACAGGTTAAAAGCATAAAACAACAATAAAACACAATCTAAAAACAATAACAAAGGCCCCGTTAGCCCATCCTCATGGCCACGGAAGAGGAGGGAGGCCCACAGGATATTTAATCGGGGAATGCCTGCTTGAATAGGAAGGTTTTGAGTTCCTTCCTAAATTGGGCCAGGGTGGTGGATGAGCGGAGCTCTGTGGGCAGCGTGTTCCAAAGGGCTGGGGCAGCTGTGGAAAAGGCCCTTCTAGAAGTAGAAGCTAACCTAGCCCCAGGCACCTTCAGCAGTTGCTGCCCAGATGTTCTGAGGGTGCGAGGCGGATTGTACGGGGAGAGGCGGTCCTTTAGGAATCCTGGACCCAAGCCATTTAGGGCTTTATAGGTAATAACCAACGCCTTATATTGAGCTCGGAAGCGAATGGGCAGCCAGTGGAGATCTTTAAGCACAGGTGTTATGTGGCTGGTCCTGGATACACCAGTGACCAGCCGGGCTGCCATATTCTGTACCATTTGGAGCTTCCGAGTTTGGTATAAGGGTTGCCCCATGTAGAGTACATTGCAGAAGTCCAATCTCGAAGTTACCAGAGCATGTTATATTTAATTATTGTTCTACGTATTCTAATATAAATATCATGTAGATTTGTTAATATATGTATTTTATGCAGCTTAATATATGTGTATTTTATGTAATTGTTGTGTTTTAACTATGTTGTAATCCGCCTTGAGCCGTGAGAAGAGGTGGGTAAGAAATAAAATAATAATAATAATAATAATAATAATAATAATTAGAGAACAGGACTCCTGTACCTTTATAGTTTGTTGAAGAAGAAATTTCACACCTGACAAGCTGTCCAGTACCTGCTGAAATTTCCTCTTCTCTCCAGCTATTAGAGGACCTGCACCCTGTTGTCTTCTGTGGCCATGATTTAGGTGGGCCATGACTTGAACACCCCCAGCAGCAAATGGTGACAAAATGGGTGATGAAATGCTACAGAAATGGCAGCCAAGGAGAGATTTAAAAAGAAAAGGAGTGGAGAAAAGAGCAACAAAAAGGAACAAATTGTTAAGCAGCCCCGCCTTTCTGATATGTTATTTTAAAGCATAAAATCAGTAAAGCCGCAAGCTTTAATGCTTTGCATTACTTTTGTTATATTTTATTAACCTTTCCACAGCTGGCACACTTGAAAACTCTCTTTCATCACATGCTTAGCAAAAGTTTAAGAGAAGCTGAGAGCTCAGCCAAATTTCTGTCTGCTGGCTTCACTCTCAATGCCCCATATTTCGCTGCTAACCTCTCTATTCTCTGATTTATTTATTTATTCATTGTGATGCAGCTGATGGAGCAAAGCAAACTTGAAATAGGAAGAAACTAAGCTGGACTAGAAATAGAAATAGTATTTGAAAAAATAATAATAAAAACATGTTTTTCAAGTATCAAGAAATGCTGACAAGAAGAATCCTGGACTGATGAGAATCTTTGTAATCCAGGAATTATTCTGTGCAAAATATGCATGTGACTGTTTTGCATATAATATACACATGGTTGTTTTGTGCAAAAAGAATATTATCTGCACAGAAAAAAATCTGTTTCCTGCTCACAAAAATTTAGGTTTTTGCAGCAATCAGTCACATGCACACTTTTGGAAAGAGTAAACGTTGAATTGAGAATTAGGCTTTGAAAACTGCATGGTTTTCAGACTTTGTTGCAGTGCTAAAGTTAGTCATTGCCTGCTTCAAGATGAAAATTGGTGCACAATAGCCTCCCTAAAGATAATAAGCAACACTTTGTACGTACTTTGTCTAGAAACTAACTGGCAGCCAGTGGAGTGATTTTAAGATTGGTGTGATGCGATCACTCCTGGATGTACCTGTAATCAATCTAGCTGCCATATTCTGAAACAATAGGAGTTTATGGATTTGATCCAAAGGTAGCCCAATGTGTGTTGCAGAAGTCCGTGAGGATACCTAGAAAGTTAACTAGTTAACTAGAAAGTTCTCCTTTCCATTGCTATATTTTGTAATGAGTTTCATCGTTATATAAATTGTACCAGCACTCCTCAAGTACAGTACCAATGTACGTTTAGTCAGTGTCTTGTTGAGACCCTCTCTGTTGCCTTCTACAACGAACTGTATGGTTGTGGAAAATAATGCATTGTGCCAGGCATACTGGGGAAGTCTCCTTGGACATGGCCCTTTGATTTCTTGTGCAGTTGGAAAAAGGGGATGGGGGGAGGGAACCTGGTGAGGGGTTCTAGTTATTAGAGCTTCAGGTGAGAGGCTCACTACTTGCCAACCCTTACCTGTGATCTGGTCCCACTAAATCCTACAGTTGCATATCCTCCAAATTTTCCTGATTTGGCAAAGACAGTCCCAGAGACAGTGTCTGTGCTCCCACTTTTTCAGTTGCTTTTAAAATGTCTCAGTTCCTCTCTCCTACTCTTCCCTCTTTCTCCTGTTGTTCTCAGTTTACTTCAGTTGGTGAAAACTGAGTTCAAAATGCAAAAGCATTTTGCACTCAACTCACAGGAAGGAGAAAACAGAAGGGGCAAAATCTCAATCTTCCCAGTAGCATTAGGCAAAAGCAAACTGCTACAGACCCTCCAAGTCTGCATGTTCTTCCTCATTAATAACTTTTGTCATCTTTACTGCACCCTGATGTTGCTTGCCCAAATGTGTCCCATTTTCCCTCTTTGAAATGTTGAGGGGGATACGTCATTGGTAGTCTATTTCATGCTTTCATGTACAAAGATACAGAAACATGGTAGAATCATTAACACCAGCACTTGATGAATTCATATGGTTTAGCTCTTACCTGAAGAGAAGGGTTCACAGGACAACACTGCACGAAACTGTTTTCTGTGTAATTTCACCGAGCCCTTATAAAACTAGTAATTGTATAATTTAGAAATTATAATAAAATTATAAATTATAATTTAGTGACATTCTCTTAGTGTTAAACAGTTTGTAATTTGCAGTCTGTCCCTAGACTCTTTGTAAGGAGGTACCAAAAAGGTTTGTTTGTTTTGCTTAAGAAAATCTTGCAGCTCCCTCTGAATAGCTGTTTTGTTTGTTTGTTTTGTTTGTTTTAGTTTTAATTTTTGTCCTGCTACTCATTGCTGTAGCTTAATTATAGTCATAGAGATAAAGAAATACTTGGTTGGGATCTAAACAATGAGAAGTAAAAGGAAATATGATACTGCACTATAGCAATTCCCATGCTTGTGCAACAAGACCATCCCTTACACCAGTGGGAAGACATCTTGTTTAGGTCTTGTTGCTTTTAATGCACTCCTTTAGTGAGCAGGACATGATTTTGGATCCCACCAACTTCATCATTACAATACAGAACTTACACAGGAAACTGGCTCGGTATGAAATGGGCCTAAACTATTTCTTCCTGAGAAACATGCAGTTCCTGGTGCACCATTAGTTCTTCCTAAGGAATATGTGGGCCTCATTCCCACTATGGTTTAAACCAGATGGTGATTCGGTATGATCCAGTTTAAACCACCATGGTTCCCAATCAATCCAAATTGCTGAAGCGATTCAGAAAGGGGGACCATGATTTTGACCCATTTAACCCATGTCAAAAAGACACTGTTTTTTTTTCAGGGTCTTTTGGGCTGAATCGATTTATTTTGGAATAAATCGATTCAGCCCAAGTGGGAACCAGGCAGATTCAAATCTGCCCTGGCCCTGGCTTCCTTGGCCACTCTGCTCCAGCCTGTCTCTTCATCCTCCCGGCCCCCTCTCCGCTGTCCCAGCCTTGCCTATCCTCTGTCTTGGCCTGCCTCTCCATCCTCCTTGGCCTGCATCACCATCCTCCCCAGCCTCCTTTCCGTCCTCTGGCTTGCCTCTCCACTGCCCTGGCATTGCCTCTCCATCCTTCCAGCTTCTTCCCCATCGCCCCGGCATTCTCCATCCCAGCCTTCTTGTCTCCGGCCTCTTGCCTCCTTCCATCCTGGCCTCCGGCACAAATTAATCAGCGCAAACCATAAAGCAAACCATGTTCAGAGTCGAACCAAATCTTAGATTCAGTTCAGAAACCAAATCAAAAGGTAAGTGGGAATGAAGCCTTGATGTCTGCATAATTCTGGCCTCAGAGCTTCTCCAGCCTTCCCCCATTATCTGGGACTCTCAATTATGGTGCTGGGCAGCTGTTCACACATGCATCCTGTTGTGCCATGTGACATGGCAGCAGTGAGTCACTTGTTCTGAGGTCAGAACGAGGTGCCCAACATCAGTCACATGACTGGGTGCTTCATCCTGACCTCAGAACAAGTAACTTGATGCCATGACAGCCATGCCAGACAGCACAGTGTTTTAAACAGACATCTGATATTGGAATGGAGGATCCAGAAGAAAAGATAATGTACTTAAATCTGTTATAAGAGGGGTATACTCCAGATCTGGCACTGAATGAGCTGGACATCATCTGGACTGTTCATATCAGACTTGGGGATTAGGCCCTAAGTCATCCAAGCTCCCCACATCATGGACAGGGAAGCCATTTTATTTGGCTCATGTGGACAGCGCCACAGAGACACAGAATGGGAGAGACAAATACTTGCAATTCTGAAAAATTTCCAAGCAGAACCAAAATATGCCTCATTGCATGCATGCTCAACATTAAAGGCAGCGGGGGGAGGGGGGAGGGACAAATGTACTGTTTTTACATTTTTGCTTCAGGGTCAGCCAATATCAGTCTACCATGTAACAGCTTGGGGGGGGGGAGCTTTGCTAAATGACAGAGCTGCCAGAGTAAACAGAACCTCAAACCAGGGAAATCTAAAGCACATGCATTATTGTCAGGTTTGGCTTAGCTAGTTTTGCTAATCAAAACAGCAGCTCTGCTTTTAAAAGCTATGCCTGTTAAGGCTGCTAGCAGTTGATGAAGGCCATAATAGGCAGGAATGTACAGAAAAGTTTTTGCTTCCATGAACTGTGAATAAAGTGGCAGGTCAGGTTTAATTTTTAAAAAAGATTCACCAGCCCATTCTAGCATATAGTTTATACAAAAAAGAGTGGGAGAAGGGGGAAGTGGAAAAGGGGATAGAGAAGGGGAAAACATATGTTTTGAGGATGTAAGGGGGGCCAAATGAAAGCAGCATTGTGATTTACATAGGTTACACCAGGAACAGATAATGGGTGCTTCCAGATGGGGAAGCCCCAGTATTTGTTCCTCTACAAATTGATTTGATTTTGGAAAATTGATTTCATTTTCTACTATTTTCCCACCATGGGAGGAACTGCATGCTTTTGCAAGGCAACAGGCCAGTAGCAATATTGCTCGTAGGGTCTCCCATGTCAGATAGGCTTTTGCTAAATGTACCAAACAGCTACTGGGCGTCAGCAGTAGTGTGGAGTGATACTAGCTGAGCATCTGTCAGAGATCACAGCAATAACACCATAGCTAACACTTGTTAAGACTGTGTAAACCTCCTTTGAAAGTCTTTTACCATGAAAACTCTGTGATGACACAATCCAAAATGACACCGTGACAGAATATGAGACTCCCAGGTCAAACTCAACAAACTACAGGGATACAGCAGAAGACAGCTGCAAGTAGCATTGTGGCTAATGGCACAACTGGACTCAAGCTGAAAGGATATTCAGCTGTTGACATGGAGCATGGAATGTAAGACGCATGAATCAGGGGAAACTAGGCACAGACAAAAATGGAATGGAATGTATGAACATTGGAATACTTGTGGTGACTTTGCTGAAAGGGATAGGAATTGGACTTTTTGAGTTAGATAATTACACAATATTTTACTCAGGAAACAAAAATCTAAGAAGAAATAGAGTGGCATTAATAGAAAGGTGAGATGTAGCAAAAGCAGTTCATGGCATATAATACAAAGTCTGACTGAATAATACCAAGACTTCAGAGAAAACCCATCAGTATAACCATAATCCACATGTATGCTCCAACTGCAGAGGCAGAAGAAGAAAATTTAATAGAAGACAGGAGGAAATTGATCACACACCCAAAGAGGACTTCTTGTTAATCACAAGTTTCTAGAATGCAAAGGTAAGAAGCAAAACAAAATTAATTAATTACTTAATTAATTAATTAATGAAGACTTGAGTTGGATCAAGAAATGAAGCAGCAGAGTGACTGACTGCTCATCACAAACACATTCCTCAAACAACCAAAGAGGCAACTGTATCACAAACTGCAAAAACAAGACTGGGAGCAGATTGTGGCACAGAACATGAACTGCTAATATATTTATTATTTTATTTAAGTATTTATTTAATTTTATGCTGCTTTTCTCCCAGAAGGTGACCCAAGGTGGCTCACAAAAAAAGAGTAAAACAAAAGAAGAACATTAAAAACAACCATTGTGCCAAAATACATCCTGAAGAACATTCATGTAGAACTTAAAGATAATGTAAAAACAGATTTGCACTTTCAGCCTAAATGACCGGGAAGAAGATGAATTCTGGACTGAAATCAGGGACACTGTCAGAGAGGAATACAAAATCGCACTATCTATAGTCAAAAAGAAAGAGAAGCCTTAATGGTGAATGCTGAATCCAATTATTCAACGACTTGTATGAAGGGAGAAAGAGAATTACTTTAATAATCAGTGCAGAGGATAGAAGATGACAACAAATTAAAAAAAACAAGAGATCTCTTCCACAAGATCTAAGAAATCAAAGGGAAATTTAAGCCAAGACTGGGATGTTCTCTAACCAACAAGGAAACATATTGCATGACCAAGCAGAAATCAAAAGACAATGGAAACTATACATGGAATAACTATATGAAAGAGATGAAAGGATGACAGATTCAATTGAGGAAGAACCATTTAAAAATGAACTTACAACTTTAGAACATGACATGGAATCCGCACTCAGAATACTTAGGAGCAATAAGTTACCAGGAGCAAGTGGCATACCAATAGAGCTGTTTTAAATTGCGGACACAAACTACTCTAGTCCTAATTAAAATCTGTCAACAAATATGGAAAAGACAACAATGGCCCACAGACTGAAAATGCTCAATATACATTCCAATCCACACGAAATGGGACATCAAGGATTGCAGTAGCCACAAGACCATTTCATTAATCTCTCATACAAGCAAAGTGATGCACAAAATTCTACAACAGAAGCTTTTACTATCTATGGAGCAAGAAATGCTAGGTACCCAAGCTGTGTTCAGGACAGGCACTATGGATCATATTGCAAATATACATTGGATGATAGTTTGCACCACATAATCTCAGAATAAAACAAGCCTTTGATTGTATAGATCATGGAAAAACTAGGGACATCTTTTAAAGAAATGGGTGTGCCACCACATTTGGTTATCATGATATGTAACCTGTACTCAGGTCAAGAGGCCATCTTTAGGACAGAATATGGAGGAAAAATAATTTCTATTTGACAAGAGGGTCAGGCATTTTATCACCCTATCTGCTTAATTTATACACTGAATATATCACATGTAAAGCAGGATTAGATTTCGAGGAAAGAATGTCAACATTTTGAGATATGACATGACACCATACTGGAGCCCTGGTGGCGCAGTGGTTAAATGCCTGTACTGCAGCCAGTCACTCAAAACCACAAGGTTGCGAGTTCAAGACCAGCAAAAGGGCCCAAGCTCGACTCAGGCTTGCATCCTTCCAAGGTCGCTAAAATGAGTACCCAGACTGTTGGGGGCAAATTAGCTTACTTGCTAATTAGCTTGCTTGCTGTTCACCGCTATGATCTTTGGAATAGCGGTATATAAATAAAACTTATTATTATTATTATTATTATTATTATTAGCAGAGAATAGCAAAGGCTTGGAATAATTACTAAAGAATGTCAAGGAAGAAACTGCAAAGGCAGGTTTACAGTTGAACATTAAGAAAACAAAAATATTAGATGATTTACATACCTTTAAAGTAAGTATGATGAAGACATTGGAATAGTTCAAGATTTTCCATATCTTGGCTCAGTCGGAATGGAAGCTGCTGTCAGGACCATGTGGCACACTTGGCCTGGAAATGACATGGATGTGGCCACTAGGTGGAACTGCAAAAGAGGTAACTATACTGTAGTTCAAGTGGTAGTTGTGCATGAGTCAGCATTTGGAAACTGTTCATCATGGGACATATGATGCAACATGCACAGCTGTTGAAGTCAGTCAAGGGGTGCATCATGGGAAATGGTAGGATTCAACCTGCCCTGGTGATGAAACCAGCAAGGTTTCATTGGTGGCAAGACACCACATGACTTCACAGAAGGCCACCTATAAAAGGGAGAAGGTGATTATCTCCATTGTTTGGTTGTTGTGGTCGGTGGCTGGCGAAGCACTTTGTCTGTTTGTATATAGAGCTGTGAGTATCCAAGACGGCTGTCTGGTACTCTGTGCGATCTTGCAAATAGCTTGCAACAAGCGAATTAAAGCCCTCTTGTTGGAGTGAGAGCCTTGCTGTCCAGCAGTGTTTATTTCTTCAAGCCGAGAGCTCAAGGCTGAAGCCTGCGTGGGCAGGGCCAGCTCTAGATATTTGGCCACCGTAGGCGAGAAATGTTTTGTCACCCCCCCCCCCAGCCCCCCCAAATGTTAAAAAAAAAATGTAGGACATGATGTATGACAAAATGTAGGACAAATTGTAGGATGTTCAAAAATGAAGAACACAACCAACTAAAAGCCAAAAACATTAATAAAAAACAATATACAGTAAATTCATGTTTCTCAGTCATGCTCAAAATGGACAACATTTTGACATTCTTCCTGGATAGGAGGTTGGGATATAGCTGTGTGTTGGACTAGGAGGAACTTCCTGACAGTAAAGGCTGTTCAACAGTGGAACACACTCCTTCCTCAGAGAGTAGTGGAGTCTCCTTCTTTGGAGGTCTTTAAGCAGAAACTGGATGGCCATCTGTCAGGGAGGATGCTTTGATTGGGAGTTCCTGCATGGCAGAATAAAGGAGTTGGACTGAATGGCTCTTGGGGTCTCTTCCAACTCTACGATTCCATGATTCTATGACTCTGGAGACCAGGATTCGATGAAAATCTGATTCTCTCCAACAGAGAAGGCTAAATATCTTACATGGGGCACATGTCGATGACGTGGCTCATGTGCCATGTCCAAATGGTGCAGCGCACGAGGGACGTCACAGCGCCTGTCACACTCTCTCAGCCTTAAGGGAAGGTACAGGCAAATCCCCTCTGAACAAATCCTCCAAGAAAACCATTGGGCAAGTCACACTCTCTCAGCCTCAGAGGATGGCAAAGACAAATCCTCTCTGAACAAACTTCCCAAGAAAAACCTCTTGAAGGCGTACACTCGCACACACCCAAGTCACCAAAGGCAAACTCTCTGAACAAACCAAGAAAATCCACTAGGTAAGGAAGTCACACACTCTCAGCCTCAAGGAAAGACTGGCAAAGGCGCACACTCTGAACAAACCAAGAAGACCCACTAGGCAAGGAAGTGACACACTCTCAGCCTCAAGGAAAGACTGGCAAAGGCAAACTCTCTGAACAAACCAGGATGTTTTGAAATTCCTCCTGGGCAGAAATGTAGGATGTGTCCTGGATAAAGGATGACATCTGGTCACCCTGGTAAAATGGAGGATGTCTGGACATTGCTCCTGGGCAGGGCTGAAATGTGTGTCGTATCCTGGATAAAGGAGGACGTGTGGTCATCCTACCAAAAATGGAAGACATTTTGGCATTCCTCCTGGCCAGAAGATTGAAACATAGGACATGTCCTACAAAAGGAGGACATCTGTTCATCTTACAAAAAATGAGGACTGAAATTCCTTCTGGGTAGAAGTCTGAAATGTAGGATGTGTCCTATAAAAGGAGGCCAGAAAAGAGTCAGGCCTTGATATCTGGACCCCAGAACATACTCTAACTCCCAGAATTCCATAGCCATGAGCCAGAAAAGAGGCAAGCCTTGATATCTGGACCCCAGAACATACTCTAACTCCCAGAATCCCATAGCCAGGAGCCAGAAACAAGTTAAAGCGCTGCCAAACCTGGTTATTTCTTCAGTGTGGATGCAGCCTGATGCAGCCTCTCCTCCCTCCCTTCCTCTCCTCCAGGGATTTTTGGCTCCTCCCCCTCAGGCCCCGCAAAAGATTAGAGGTGGCACTTGCGCTTCTCCTGGCTTTGCTAGGGCCAGGAGGAGAGGAAAGGGTGCTTCTTGGAGCACGCACATGCACACGCGCAGCCCCAAACAAATGCCAGGTTGCCACTTGCGCTCCTTCTGAAGCCTAGAGAAGCGCAATTGGTGCCCTGGTGTTTGTTTGGGACTGTGCTGTGCGCGTGCACACGCATACTCCAACAAGCGCCCTTTCCTCTCCTCCTGGGGGCGCACAGCCCAGCAAAGCCAGGAGGAGCACTTTCAGCGCCCTGGGGCTAGAGCTGTGTGCGCGCATGCGCACTCCAAGATGAGCGCAAATGCCGCCCTCGGTCTTTTTGCGCCCCAGGTAGGGTTGCCATACGTCAGGACCTCCAAACCGGGACAAATGTAGGACAAATGTAGGGCAACATTTTCAAACGTAGGACACATTTTTTAAAAATGAAGGACACATAAAAATGATGATTTTTTAAAAATGTTAATATAAATGCATGTTTCTTAGGCATGCTCAAAATGGAGGACATTTTGGCATTATTCCTAGACAGATGGCAGAAATGTACTTCTCTTTCTGGCCAAACACCCCCCCCTGCCCAATTCTACAACTACATTTCCCACTCCCAAGCAGGCACAGCATTTGCAAGACCACAGGCAGTCCCTTGTGCCACTTGCCCAAACTACATTTCCCACTCCCAAGCCGACATAGCATTTGCAAGACCACCGGCAGTCCCTTGTTGCCACTGCAAACTACATTTCCCACTCCCAAGCCTTCTTAGCAATCCCCCCTTCCTCCTTCTCCTTGCCCCTCTCAACCACCCCCAAAAAAACCTCACCCCTCTTTTTCCCCAGGTACGTCCAACTTAGGGGGGATTTATGGGTCAGATCCCTTGCAAAGTATTTTTTCTTTTCTAATGGGGGCAAAGCCTTGAGAAGCCCTGGACCCCTGAGAAGAAGAGGAGGGGGGCTTAGAGAGAGGGGGTAAATAAGGGGGCTAGAGGCAGGGTTGCCATAAGTCAGAAAGGAGTTGGGCACACAACAACAACAACAACAACAACAACAGAGGAGGAAGGGGGGAGGAGGAGAAAAAAGCGAAGGAGAAAGAAAAGGAGGAGAAAGAAGAAGAAGAGGAAAAAAGAAAAAGAAGAGGAGGAGGAGGAAGAAAGGAAGAAAAAGGAGAGGAGGAAGAGTGGAAGAAAAGGAAGAGGAGGAGAAGGAAAAAAAACCAGAATAACAAGAAGAAGAGGAGGAGGGGAAAGAGGGGACGAAAAAGAACAAAAAGCAGCTTGCCTGCAAAGCCCTCTCCGCTTGGAAGTTGGAGCATGCCCAAATAAGGAAGCAGAGGGCTGGCTCCTTGAGAGGGCTGGCCAATAGAGGCAGGGCAGACCAGCAGACCCCGCCCCTGCTAGCTCCAGCCCTGCTGCTGCTGCACTCCCTGGGCTCAGCACTGTATAAAAAGGCAGCAATGGTGGTAACACTGAATCAGGCAGCCACCCGGGAATGGGGGGAGGGTGGGGCGGGACAGGACTGTGCACGACCCCCAGAAGGCGGGAAAGTCCCGCCCACTGCCGTGAAATGGCAACCCTAGCCCCAGGCAACTGCCTATGTCGCCTATATGCTAGGGCTGGCCCTGTGCGTGAGAGGAATCTTTCCTTCTCTGCCTGAAGCCTTTGCAGACGTCTCTCCAAGAGCCTTCTCATGGTGTCCTGCCTGCATGGATCACCTCTTCACATGGCCGTAGTGGACACAGCATATCTCTCTCTACGCCCCAACAGCTGCATGTTAGAAAAGAATCCTAAGGGAAATGTCCAGATGTGAGACAAAGGTAACAGGGTTAGCTTTGGTCATAGAGGAGCCATGATGAGTCAGCATTTGGGAAGAGCTGAATCACAGGACATGAAATCATCAGAGGCTGAAAAGTGCAAAGTCACACTGCACAGGGGACTTGTACAGTGGTTACACAGGAAGAGTCTGGACAAAGTCCCTGAGTATGGCACATCTATATAAGGGGTGGAGTCTCTTTGTGCAGTGTGAGTTGATGGTATTGTGATACTGGGTACTCGGCCATTGAGCAGGTAAGGGGAAGTGGGCGAGGGGGTGGAGTGGCTCTGGTTCACAAAAACAACCTTACCTTGACCAAGATACCTGTCCAGAAAACAATCCTGTACCTAAGCCTGAAGACCAAGGATAGTTTGGGGATTCTGTTAGTATACCGTCCACCTCGTTGTCTAACAGACTCCCTAACCAAACTGACACAGCTGGTCTCAGAGTTGCTGTTTGAGTCTCCCAGACTTCTTATTCTGGGCGACTTCAACATCCCACTCGAGACCAGTCCATTAAATCTCACAGGTGCAGCTCGGGAGTTCATGGAATCCATGACAAACATGGGCCTATCCCAGTTGGTCAGCATTCCCACTCATTGTGTGGGTCATACACTCGATGCGGTCTTTAGAACAGAACAGGAATATCCGTGGGTGGAGGTAATAAAAACCTCCCCATTGTCATGGACGGATCATTTCCTGATCAAAGCTGAACTCAGAACCACTGTCCATCCCATCGGGGTGGAGGACCCATTAGAATGGTCCACCCTCGAAGGCTAATTGAACCAGTTGGATTCCAGAAAGCCTTGGAGGGTTCATTGGTTGGTAATGCTGGTGATCCTGTTGAAGCTTTGGTTAATACCTGGAACAGTGATCTTACCAAGGCTATTGACACGATCGCTCCCAAGAGTCCTTGCCAGCCCACTTCAAACCACCGACCATGGTGTACAGAAGAACTTAGAAAGATGAAGCAGGTTAGACAATGACTAGAGTGCGTCCGGCGAAAAACTCGACTCTTATCTGACAGGACTTGTCATAGGAATTTCCTTCATTCCTATAGAAAGGCAATATGTGCAGCACAGAGAGACTTCTCCTCTGCACAATATTATGTCTGCAGAGTCCCATCCAGCAGAGCTGTTTAGGGCGGTGAGGGAACTGATGCAGGTTCCACCTGTGCAGAACCCTTTACTTAACCTGACAATGGCCTGCTGCGATGCATTTAACAACTTTGTGGATGCCAGAGTTACAACAGAATCAACTGATGAGGTGTCCAGCAACTCCACTGATGTTATACTGGAATAATTTCAATCTGTAAGTACTGATGATGTGGACAAACTCCTTGGTAGAGTGAGGAAAAGAACTTGGCCTCTCAACCCTTGCCCTTCGTGGCTGGCCATCCAGGGGGGAGATGCCTTGAGGGTGTTCTTAAGGGACATCATCAATGCATCCCTTAGGGAGGGTCATGTTCCATCCTGCTTGAAGAAAACGGTGGTTAGGCCACTCCTGAAAAAACTTTCCCTTGACCCCCTGGATATGAAGATCTACAGGCCAGTCTCTTTACTAACCATTTTTGAGCAAGGTGATCGAGAGGGCGGTTGCTCTTCAACTCCAAGCTGTCTTGGAGGAAACCGATTATCTTGATCCATTTCAAACTGACTTTAAGACAGGATTTGGGGTGGAGACTGCCATGGTCACCTTAGCTGATGACCTTTGTCTGGGCATCGACAGGGGTAGTGCGACCCTGCTGGTGCTACTGGCTCTCTCAGCTGCATTTGACACTATAGATCATGACATCCTCTTGAATTGCTTGAGAGGGTTAGGAATAAGAGGCACTGCTCTCCAGTGGTTCCGTTCCTTCCTCTCGGACAGATTCCAGAGGGTGGTGCTCGGGGAGAGTTGCTCAGCAAGGAAGGAGCTTAATTGTGGCGTCCCAGAAGGCGCTATCCTGTCCCTGATGCTTTTCAACATTTACATGAAGCCGCTGGGAGAGATCATCCGGAGGCATGGGGCGGGGTGTTATCAGTATGCTGATGACACCCAGATATACTTCTCCATGTCTCAGTCTTCAGCTTTGACTTCAGATGGCATCTTGCCTCTCAATGATTGTCTTAAGGCAGTAATGGATTGGATGAGGGGAAACAAATTGAAACTGAATCCAGACAAAACAGAGGTACTTACAGTATCAGCTCCGAACCGAGGTACTGGGATACAATCTCCAGTCCTAGAAGGGGTCACACTCTCCTCAAAGGACTGTGTTTGCAATCTGGGGGTGCTCCTTGATTCGTCGCTTCACATGACAAATCAGGCCAGCTGCGCCCTTTCCTGGAAGTCAGGGACCTTGAGACTGTAGTACATGCACTGGTAATCTCATGCCTTGATTTCTGCAATGCACTCTACATGGGGCTACCCTCGTGCTTGGTCCGGAAACTTCAGTTAGTTCAGAACATGGCAGCCAGATTGGTCTCCGGTACATCCAGAAGAGACCATATAACACCAATCTTAAGATCACTCCACTGGCTGCCCATCAGTTTCCAGGCCTAGTACAAGGTGTTGGTTATTACCTTTAAAGCCCTAAATGGCTTGGGTCCAACCTATCTTCAGGACCGCCTCCTTCCATATAATTCTCCCCGCACACTTAGATCCTCAGGGAAAAATGTTACAGCCTTGTAAAACAAGGCTGTCTATGACCTCCCAGAGGACCTTTTCAGCTGTAGCTCCCAGATTGTGGAATGGCCTGCCGGACGAGATCCGTCATATTACCAATCTAAACAGTTTTTAAAAAGCTATAAAGAAGGATCTCTTCCGGCAGGCCTTTCCTGAATAGTTCTCTGGCTATATCTAATTGCTGACCTCTGACTTCACCACAGTTATTATACTGTTTTTAAGTATGTTTTATGTTTTAAATTCTACATTGTTTAATTGTTTTTTTAAAGGGGGGGTTGAGGATTCGGATTGTATATTTTTAATCTTGTAAGCCGCCTTGACTGAATTTTGTAGAGAGGCGGGATATAAATAATAATAATTATAATAACAATATTATTATTATTGTGTGTGATGTGAGTAGCTTTGTCAGTGAGAACGAGATTTGTATACAGAGAAATCAGAAATAAAGCCTCCTTGAGAGATATCAGCATGCTGTCTTCTTTGCTGCTTCTGGGAGATGGAGAAGGCTTTCCGCAGCCTGCACAGAGCTTCATGTCGCTTCTTTGGTGGCCATCTAGGTGAAAAGTTTCAGCGTGGTGGAACACAGTTCGCACAGTCGCACTAACACTGCAGCCAGAAGATTAAGTTTTGAAAGGCAATGAAGGAAATGGACAAGATTCTGAGGTGTAAATATATATATCAACCAATATTAAATTGGGATTATCCAAGCCATCATAATTCCCATTTCTGTGTATGGTTGTGAAAACTGGACAGTGAAGAAAGCTGATAAAAAGAAAATCAACTCATTTGAAATGTGATGCTGGAGAAAAGTTCTATGGATATCATGGACTCCCAAAAAGGCAAACAAATTACTCCTAGAGCAAATCAAGCCTGGACCCTTCCTAAAAGCCAAAATGACTAAACTGAGACTGCTGTATTTTGGACATTTCATGAGAAGAAATGACTAATTAGAAAAGACAATAATGCTTGGTAAGATAGAAGGCAGTACGTTGGATAGGCTCAATCAAGGAAGCCATAGTTCTAAGTCTGCAAGACCTGAGCAGGGCTGTTGATGAGAGGGTGACTTGGAGGGCTCTCATTCATAGGGTCACCATAAGGTGAAGTCAACTTGATGGCAGTTAACAACAACAATGATACTTTCCACATTCCAATGTATTTCCAAGGAGTTCCCAGCATTACCAAAGATTTTTCATTCCCATTCCACATGTTGGTTTAAATTAGGCCAACACTTTCTGAAATAAAATGTCTCTGTACTTCCCTGTGTGCTTCTACTGTCTCAGAAATAGAAAAGATGGCTGCCATCAAGTTTGTTGAACCACTGAGCCAACTTCAACCCATGAATGAGAGACCTCAAAATTACCCCGCCTTCAACTGCCCTGTTCAGGTCTTGCAGACTCAGGTCCGTGGCTTCCTTGAGTAAGTCTATTTATCTGGAATGCAGTCTCCCTCTTTTCCTGGTGCCCACCACCTTTCCAAGCATTAATGTCTCTTCTAGTAAATCATGTCTTAATAATAACAACAACAACAACAACAACAACAATAAACTTTATTAGTGTTTCCCCACCTCTCCCAGTGGATCGAAGCGAGGTTACAGACTACTAAAAACGATAGATATAACACTCTTATAAAAACATAAAATATTACAACAGCAATATTACATCAACCCTCATCAATATAACAGTACAAAATTCCATCAACCATCCAACATCCAGGGGCAAGGCAGAATATCGTTGTCAGCAGGGATATAGATCTTCACACTTCGGGGGGGGGGGGGAGCTTGACAAAAGAGTACAGTTTTGTGTCTCTTTTTAAATGTTTCCAGGGGGGTCATGAGACGGAGCTCCTCAGGTAAGCTATTCCAGATCCACGGGGCCATTATGGTGAAGGCCTTTTGGGATGAGGAAACATATTTGGAAGATGGTGTTTCCAGTAAATTCTTACCAGATGTTCTGAGTGTGCAGGGCGGATCGTATGGGGAGATGCAGTCCCTCAAGTAAATCGGGCCCAAGCCATGTAGGGTTTTATAGGTGATAACCAACACCTTGTACTGTGCCTGGAAGTGAATGGGAAGCCAATGAAGATCTTTTAAGATAGGTGTTATATGGTCAAACCTAGATGCACCAGCGGTGACCAATCTGGCTGTCATATTTTGAATTAACTGAAGCTTCTGGACTTGGTACAAGGGTAGCCCCTTGGTACAAGGGTAGCCCCATGTCTTCTCATGATATGTCCAATGTACAGATGTCTCAGTACTAGAAAGTTGTGATATTGTTCCACGTATCAATAAGCACTATTCCATGTCTGTCTCTACTTCCAATAGTGGCATGATGGCAGGCCATTTGGGGTGATAGTATGGCTATTAACACTGCAGCAGCCACATACTCCCTTCACTTCATCCTGTGGTGGAGTCACTTCTTCCTAAAGCAGACTCCTCATTAGCATTTGGTTACCCTTCATGTACTTTCATGAAGACAGTTATCAGTGTGAGTAGACCCATACAAGAACTGCTGTGATTTACTCTCTCTGCCCCTGTTCCCTGGCAAGAACAACATTGCTTACTGTCTAAAAATGAGCCTCCTTGAATCGCATTTTGGGAGAAAGGTGGGATATAAATCCCCTAAATAAATAAAATAAATAATAAATTTCAACAGCATTTAACAAATAGTGTGGAAAGTTGTTCTTCGGTTCAAAAAACTGAAAAGTCCTGAAACACATATGTACATGTATACACACATCATTGTGCACATTTAAGACAGCTCTCTGACTCATAGCTATTTTGCTTTATAGTGAAATCTGGTTTCTAAATATTACATTTACAGGAAATGTGATACTTTACAATCTTTGGATTTTTTTTCTTATGAAATAAAATGTAGTTCTTTTAATATGGGAAGAGGTCTTGGCAGTCTAATAAATAAATACGTCTCAGTATCTTATCCAAAATCTTCAGTGGAAAGATTCCTATGGTTAACTTTTAAGAGGATCTGGATTAGAGGTATTTTTTAGAAAAAAATATATAAGGAACAATTTAATCCTACTAAACAAATGGATACTAAACATGGATTTACTATCCATGTCTTGAGAGCTATTTGCATGAAGACTGAGTGAAATACTTAAAATATTGTCCTTTGTTTCCTGAAGTGGCTGTTTAAAAATGCCATGAGCAAATGTGTGGGTTTTTTTTTTCATAATTATGCCAGGAGAAGTAATGTCCAGGTCTCCTGTACCCTTTCTAGCAGATATTGCTTGTTATGGTACTGAAACTACCCCTTTTACATAACTGGTAAAGATACAAGATTTGCAGCGGAAGGCTTCTTTCAGCCCCCCAGTGGGGGCTTGGCCCATTCCTCTCTTTGGCAGCTTGGTTTCCATCAGCCCGAATGGGGGTCCATAGACTCCCTTCAGGCTGAAGGAAAGCAAGCTGCCAAGGAGAGGACTGGGCTGAGCACCCAGTCCTCTCCTTTGTGGCTTGAAGTCAGCCCTCTCAGCCCCGGCAGACTCCGTCCCCCCTGCAGCCAAGCCGGGGCAGAAGCTGGTGGTGGGGCCTGGTGGCACTCGCTACCGCCGCCACCACCACCCGCTTGGCTCCTTTTCTTTTGGGGGGCATGTCTGGGGACACGGAAAGGCCCCCAGCCATGCCTCCCAAGTTATCTGATGTTGGATAATCCGGAATGTAGAATAACTGAATGTCGGACAACCGAGACTCTACTGTATAACTATATATAATTGCAAAATTATACTACATTTAATATAATTAAAACAAAAAAGTAAATAAAAATAACAAAAGAAGAATAAAAACAACAAAAGAAACTGGAACTGCTCATTAAAATTACTTTGCAAACAAAAAGATTTTGCTAGCTAAAACATTGCAGTGTGTTGGCATCAATGAGTCCATGTGAGCACCATCAGTGTCAGCAGTCCATGTGAGCACCATTGGCACCAATATAAGGACTCTTTCTGTATGCTGCCATGTAGTGTACCTGATGTACTTGGAGAAGAGTCTTCCCTGATAATCTTAAATCACAAGCAGAGTGACATAGGGAGGGACTTCCATGCAGATATTTGGGTCCTGATAAATTCCTCATAGCTGTATGAGTCAAAACATGAGATGGTAAAAGTCACCTTTAGTTACATGACCCTAGACAGGGCTTACAAACAACTGAAAACAGGGAAGAGGCTACAACAGCTTTCATCACAACTCATAGTAAACAAAGGGACCTCTTCTTTTGACAAGATTCTGGTACTCCATAATCCTAGGTGGAAACACTGCTCCCCTATGCTGCCAAAAAAGTACTTATTATCCACCCACATGATCAGGTTACCAAAGCAAATTTCCAATCTGTCCTGGAAGAAAACATCAACACATCTTCTTACAGTGTGCAAAAAATCCTTGAAAATAGCCATTGGGACTCTCAAAGCAGGAGAAAGGGCTTCCACTCGCACTGGTGCTTCTGGTTCTTGTCCTCTGAAATCCCACCTACCCACCCATAGTATGCAAAGTTGTTTGGGTGTAGTACAGTTGTGCAGAAACAGGCTTGAACTAGTACATACCAGCTTGGAGTGCTGTAATTGAATTAAATGCTTAATAAAGCAGCTGCAGTTTTAAAATTTTGCCTACAAGGTCTTCAACATTATCACCTCAGGCAACAGAAAAAGGAATGATAAGCATATGGTCCAGTGAGGAATCTCTAGGATGCCAGAGCAAGCCAAACAAAAGTGTATTCAAGGACAAACACTGCTTGCCATCAACTGCAAACTAATGCCAAGCCAGAACTGTGTTGTATCCAGGGTACTGAAGTGCCATTAACTGCTACTCTTACTATTCCATGACATTTGGGATTGCCATTTGGCTAGAAAAACAAACAGGCAGCCCAGCTTGCTTTTGTCTGTTTTAACAGAGGTTTGGTCTGCAGGCATTTGCCATTGCACAGAGCAAAGCACAACCACCTGCTTTTTCCTGAACTCCTGATCACACTTCTGTTAAAGGGAAAGCTACATGGGACAGTCCAAAAGTTAGCAATCCTACGAAACTAGTCAAGCAGACAAGTAAACGAACAAAGGATAACATGTCATCTCCAGAAAATTGGAGAGTGTTCTTCCATTTTAAAGTGTCAAATGTAAAGTATCAAAACTTGGGGGGGGGATCCTTTTGATGGATTTAACTTGATCTGAGCTTCTCTACCTGCTCCCAGCCTTTGCATGCCTCCTCTCTTTTCTGTGCCATATAAATTACTTGGCATGCTAGAATTGTGTCTCATCTGATAACATTAAGGGCTCTAAATTGCACATCACAGAAGTTCAGTAAAAGCACCAAATCTGGGGTGCAGAATTCAGTTTCCAAAGAAGTTCAGCTTTCTTTTTCTTTTCCTTTTTTTTTTTAAAAAAAGAACAAAAAATCTAGCTCTAAATGATTGTGATTTGTTAAGTGCTGTTTGAAAGCAGTTGGGCAATGCCTAGCAAAATCTGAAAGTCAGAGGGGTTCCTGGATTTCTATTCACCTCTGTAGTTCCTTGTTCTTCTTCATAACAAGCAGAAGCATGATAGTGAACCCACATAAACTTCACATAAACTAAGGGATGCAGTTTCATTTAAACTTCGCAAATAACTTTACAGAGTTATAGGATTTAGTTTTTGTGGTCAAAGAATTTAAGTTAGCTTGGTGCAGGAATTTTATTTTATTTTGCAGCACAGAGTACCCATAGGGTTGGTTCCAGACTAACAGTGTAAACCTAGATGGTCAAAATGGCCAAGGGCTGGCTATACCAGCAGTAGACCAGCTGAAGCTCTGTTAAATTCAAACCTGTCTCAGCCTAAGGATGCTGGAATTTTCTTTGGGCTCTGGCCTAAACTTGTGATGGCATAATGGCTATATCCCTGTGTTGGGATGAATGTGGATTCAGTATAAAGCAGTGTCCTCATAAGCCAGCCCACCGGACTTCTCCCAGAGTCCTCCGAACCCAAGCGCCAGCGCCGGACCATCTACTCAGTGCAACTTATTTTGCATCACTATTTTTAGTTAAATTGAAAAAATGGCTGAATGGCAGTGGGTGGGTTATTGAGAAATAAGGAACCGAGTGGAATATCTGCCCCTCCCATCCCTGTTACCCCAGATTAATCAGATCTAGAATACTGATTGACATCAAGCAGCTTATTTTGAAGGAAGACCATTAAACAATTATTGTGTATTGATTATTAGTTGTGATATTCCCTTGAAATGATTTGATCGAGAACCAGAAATCTGTTTGGGAACCAACTATTAAGTCTGATCTTCCACATATTAATAGCATTGCTGTTACAGTTTCTAATGGGGCAAGGGGGCAAGGGGGAGGAAGTTGTAATTATGGATGGATGGAACCACAAGAGGTTAGATTCTAATAGTGGCATGCCGATTGAAACAGTGTGGGGCAATGGGAGATACAGCGTTAACAGGGTGAAGATGAGATATAAGGGAAGACGGGATCGATGCATAAAATCTATCTCGCCTTCTATTCACCCTGTTATCCCGAAAGAGCCGAGGGTCAACCCAACCATACCACACACCTTCACATTGCTCCTTTGCTATGCCAGGTCAGTTAGAAATAAATCCCATATAATCTACGATCTGTTGGAGGATGAAAATGCTGACCTGGCTTGCCTTACGGAAACCTGGCTGGGAGAGGAAAGCAGTGTGACCTGGGCTAAGGCCCTCCCAGCCAGTTATACCGTTAAGGAGAAAGTGAGGGAAAGTGGGCGAGGGGGAAGTGTAGCCTTGGTCCATAAATCTATCTACACTCAGACCAGGAGACCTATCCAGAAAGCAAATCATATCGAGTGCATTTACCTGACCTTGAAGGCTAGGGACAGTCTGGGGATTCTGTTGGTCTACCATCCACCCCATTGCCTCCTTGGCCCAGCTGGCCCAGCTGGTCTCAGAGCTGGTGTTGGAGTCTTCCAGGCTTCTTGTCCTGGGGGAACTCAACATCCCCTTTGAGGCCGGCTCATTAGATCTATCAGGTGTGGCTCGGTTGGTCATGGATTCCATGACAGCCATGAGCTTGTCCCAATTAGTCTCAGGTCCTACACATTGTGCTGGTAACACACTTGATGTGGTTTTTAATATGGAACAGGAATATCCATGGGCAGAAGTAATTCATACCTCTGTCCTGTCATGGACGGATCATTTTCTGGTCAAGGTGGGACTCAAGATCACCACTCAGATCCCCCTTGGGGGTGGAGGACCCATTAGAATAGTCCGCCCTTGAAGGCTGATGGAACTCAAAAGGTTCCAGGAAGCCCTAGAGGGTTTTATGGTTGGGAATGACAGCGATTCTGCAAAGCCCTGGTTGATACCTGAAATAATGGATTTACCAGGGTCATATACACTATCGCTCCTGAGAGTCCTTTTCAGCCCGCCTCAAATAAAAAACCTTGGTATATGGAAGATCTGTGCCAAATGAAGTGGGTTGCACAATGACTAGAATGCTGCTGGCAGAAACATCAGCGTTTATCTGACAAGACACTCCATAAGAACTCATTGGATTCTTATGGAGTGGCAATAGATGCAGCAAAGAATTTGTTCTATGCTGCATGTATTGCGTCTGCAGAGTGTCGTCCAGCAGAGCTGTTCAGGATGGTTAAAGAATTAACCCAGCTGCCTCCCACCCTGAACCCTTTACTGACACCAACTAAAGCCTGCTGTGATGCTTTTAACAATGTTTTCGCAGATAAAATCTCTCAGATAAGGGCTGATCTTGATGCCAGCATTATAACAGAAACAACAAGAGAGGTATCCAGTGATTCCACAAACTGCCTTAAACTGGGTGACCTTGAGTTTGTAAATACCGATGAAGTGGACAAGGACAATGACATGCCCCCTCGATCCTTGCCCATTATGGTTGACTGCTCAGGGAGGGGATGCAATAATAACATCATTACAGCTTCCATAAATGCATCCTTTTGGGAAGGAGTATTTCCATCTAAATTGAAACAAGCGATAGTAAAACCGCTTTTGAAGAAACCCTCCCTAGATCCTCTGATGAGAAATAACTACAGACCGGTCTCCCTTTTACCATTCTTGGGCAAAGTGATAGAGAGGGCAGTCGCCTTCCAGCTCCAGGCTGTCTTGGATGAAGCCGATTATCTGAACCCATTTCAAACTGGCTTTAGAGCAGGATACGGAGTTGAGATGGCCATGGTTGCCTTAGTTGATGATCTCCGTCTGGGTATGGACTGGGGAAGTGTGACCCTGTTGGTGCTCTTGGACATCTCAGTAGAATTCAATACCATTGACCATGGTATCCTTCTAGAATGCCTGAGGGAATTAGGTATTGGGGGCACTGCGCTCCAGTGGTTCCGTTCCTACCTCTCGGGCAGATTCCAGATGGTGAGGCTGGGGGATAGCTGCTCCTCTAAGAGAGAGCTGACATCTGGCATCCGTCAGGGCACCATTCTATTCCCCCATGCTATTTAACATTTACATGAAGCCTCTGGGAGAGATCATCCGGAGACATGGGGTGTGGTGTTATCAGTATGCTGATGACACCCAGATTTATTTCTCTATGTCTCCGACTGCTGCAGTGACTAGGGATGGCATCTCTCCTCTGGATGCCTGCCTAAGGTCAGTAATGGACTGGATGAGGGAAAACAAACTCAGGTTGAATCCAGAGAAAACGGAGGTACTAGTGATAGGTCCCTTAGGTCCTGAGAAGGAAATTAGTCATCCTGTCCTGAATGGGGTCACACTTCCCCTAAAGTATGAAGTTCGCAATTTGGGAGTACTCCTGAACTCATCGCTACAATTGTCATCTCAAGTAGACGCAACAGCCAGGAGTGCTTGGTTACAGTTGATATGCCAACTCCATACCTACCTGTACCAAGGGGACTTTGAAGCAGTGGTACACACACTGGTAATCTCTCACCTTGATTTCTGTAATGTGCTCTACATGGGGCTACCCTTGTACCAAATTCTGAAGCTTCAATTAGTACAAAACGCAGCAGCCAGCTTGGTCACTGGTTCTTCGAAATTTGACCATATAACACCTATTTTAAAAGATCTTCATTGGCTACCCATTAGCTTCTGAGCACAATACAAGGTGTTGGTTATCACCTATAAAGCCCTACATGGCTCAGGCCTGAGTTACTTAAAGGAACACCTCTCCGTATATAATCCGCCCCACACTCTCAGAACTTCCGGGAAAAATCTGTTGAAGGTGCGTCCAACTAGATTGGTTTCAACCTCTCAAAGAACTTTTACTTTGGTGGCTCCTAAACTATGGAATAACCTTCCAGAAGAGATCCTTTCAAGAGGGCAGTTAAGACGGATCTCTTCCGGCAAGCCTACCCACCCAATCTTTTAATAAATAATAAATAAAACTTTTATTTATATCTCGCTTTTCTGTGACAAGACAATGAAAGCGGCTACAACATGTTAAAATCCACATTTACAAATTTATGTCCCAAATTCCCCCCCCCTTAAAACAGGATTAAACAAATTACAATTAAAACATCTATTAAAAACACAATAAAATACAGTGAGGACAGAGCAGTGGGCTGATACATGATGTGGGGAGCAGTCATTCTGTGGCCGGACGCTTTTATTCAGGAAAGGCCTGCCGGAAGAGATCCATCTTGACAGCTTTTTTAAAGCTGTCTAAGCTGGCAATTTGACGGATCTCGTCTGGCAGACCGTTCCATAGTTTGGGAGCAATTGCAGAGAAGGCCCTCTGGGAGGTAGCAGTTAGTCTGGTTTTTAAAGGCTGCAATAGATTCCTCCCAGAGGACCTGAGGGTGCGGGGCAGATTATATGGAAGCAGGTGATCCCTCAAATAGGTTGGACCCAAGCCATGTAGGGCTTTAAAGGTTATAACCAACACCTTGTACTGTGCCCAGAAACTAATAGGGAGCCAGTGAAGAAATTTTAAGATGGGTGTTATTCGGTCACTCCTAGTTTTTCCGGCAACCAGCCTGGCTGCCATATTTTGCACTAGTTGAAGTTTCCGGACTAGGCACAAGGGTAGCCCCATGTAGAGCGCATTACAGAAATCAAGTCGTGAAGTTACCAGTGAATGTACAACAGTTTCTAGGTCCTTTACTTCCAGGAAAGGGCACAGCTGGTGTATCAGCCGAAGCTGATAACAGGTGCTCCTGATCGCCGCATTCACCTGATTTCTCATGTGAAGTGATGGATCTAGGAGCACCCCCAGACTGCGAACACAGTCTGTAAGGACTTCACCCCATTCTTAGGATGATGGTATTGTTTTTAAACTGTTTTTAATTATGAATATTACATGTTTTATCCTTGTATATTGCTGTTAGTGTTTGGTTGTAATCCCGCCTCAATCCACCTGGGAGAGGCGGGAAAATACAAATAAATTTTATTATTACAGTGGTACCCGGGATACGAAATGACCGCGTTACGAAATTTTCGGGATACGAAAAAATTAGATAGGAAAAAACTGTTCCGGGTTACGTTTTTTTTTTTTTCGGCTTACGAAAAAATTTTTGGTGCTTTTCGGCGCTTTTTCGCACGAAATTGCGGCTTTCCAGCACTAGCGGCTATGGCTTTTTCGGGTTGCGAAATCTTTCGGGTTACGAACGGCGCCGCGGAACGAATTAAATTCGTAACCCGGGGTACCACTGTATTATTATTATTATTCTCCTTTGCTCTGCCCCTTCCCCAACAGATATTCTTCAGAAGAATGGTTCTACTGGCAGATCACTATGTTGTCACATCTCCAAGATGAGACCATTGGAGCTATAAAAAGGGGCTCAAACATAATCCTATGCTCCCCCTGCAACATCTGGCACAACTTTAAGATTTTACAGTCATGTTGGCTAAGGAGATTATCACAGCCATAAATCCTGCCAGGATAGATGCAGGATTGAAAAGTTAAACACAGGTGTTATTTCACACAGCCGTAGCCAGGCAAGTGCAAACCGTATGCAGCCCAGACCCCAGCTGGCAAACTTTCGTTTTTGAAAAGACACTGAATAAGCACAGCTCGGGTCCAGGCTGCACATGTGTTGCACTCGCCTGGCCGCAGGTGAATGCAATAACAGCCATGTTTGATTTTTCAATCCTGCATCTATCCTGGTGGGATTTCTGGGTGCAATAATCTCCTAAATCTCAACTGCTACAAATTTATTTACAAGAAGTATGGCTGACTTTGGTTGTTGAAAGTAGCATAAGATTCTGCTTCTGTGAACACTGTTGCACTAGCACAACCATGCTGACTTTACACTTAAATCATACTACAGATTTGCTCATAGAGTAGTCCACAGGACTGGGCCAGAGATGGCACCTATCCACATAAGAGGAAGCTGAGTTTGCCTTCATAGGCAGTTTGAAGAGCAGAGCCTGCGAGTTATATTTTTCAAATATCAAGCACCACAAAATGTGCAACCACAAAACAGAGCACACAACAGGTGCAAGTGTTTAGGTTTTCAGCAGCCATCAAACTGCAGCTGTTAACTTGTGTCTGGAATACAGCTGTATGCTTGGGAGGGTGAAAACTGTCCCCTCAGAAAGAGATGGCACCCTTTTAAAAATGTGACTGTTCATAATCAAATAGAACCTATATATAAAATTGGTATTTGGAATAGCTACCCTGAAATCTAACAGGAACAGATGCACTCCAGGGATTATTTTCATATCCCTCTGTTACTTCCTGGCACCAAGATCCTGCTTGACACGTGCTTGGTATCCATGTAAGTCCTCCTGTTGAGTATAAGAGATGTATACATGGCTGTTTTTTTGGAGCCAGGTCCATCTGAAGAAGCCAAAATGAAAGCCCTGTGCTCATTAGGCAAAGCTGAGTGTGTTTATTTTGCTTTGGTTCCAGCATTCTTAACAATTTTGACTTGCATGCATACAGAAGGGAGAAGGAAACATCCCCTGCCCCCCCCCCCAGGTCATGATATATACAGTATTCACATCACTGTGGCAGAGATATCATTGCACAGAGAACCCCCACTGCCACCACAGTGGCTTACATATATACAATATTTTATCAGTAAATGTAAGATAAAGACTCTGGGATGTATCCAGGTGTGTCTGCCTGTGCAATGGACAACACTGATGCAAGAGAGCTTCCTTTCCCATTTAGCCCCTGTGAATAGTCCCCCATCACAACTTATGGGAAAGTCCATTTTTAATGAAAATTATGCCACTTTTGTGTACCTAACAGAAGTGCATGGAACAGTTGTATCCGATATTGGGGCTGTATTGTAGATCTCATATTGACAATAATTTCACCACCCCAGTTGTCCCTACTGTTACAATATGAAGCTGTACAGAAGACCAAGGGATTGTGGGATTTCTACAGAAATAGATAGCCATTATAGCTTTTTCTGCTTGTATTCGCTCTCTCTTTTAGCATCCTTGGGGAAACAATCCTTTTTGTTCTATTAAAGAGAGCAAGAGGCTTGAAAACTGCCAGGAAAGAGCACTCTAGAAGGTAATGGAGCAAAGGGCAGTGATCACTAAATTATCTCTGCTGATAAAGAGCTGCCCCACAGAACTCCAGGTTTATGTAAATGCCTACTGGACTACCAAATTCACCACTCCTGCCACCCATGAGCATACCTGTCTCTTGTTCATTAGCCTACTTGTACCTAATTGTAGCATCTTTGAGACTAACTGAGAGAAAGAAGGTTGCAACAGGTTTTTGTAGACCTAGGTTGCTGCCACATTGCAGAATTAATTCAGTTTAACACCATTGTAATTGCCATGGCTCCATCCTATGGAATCCTGGGATTTGTAGTTTGTTATAGCACCAGAGCTCTCTGATAGAGAAGACTAAATATCTCACAAAACTATAAACCCCAAAATTCCATAGCACTGAACCATGGCGGCTAAAACAGTGTCAATGTGCATTAATTCAGCAGTGTAGATGTACCCTGAGTCTACATCATCAGATGCAACTCATGAAGAAGTCACAGCCTATGAAAGCTTACACTACAACCTTTTCCTTTCAGTTAGTCTCAAAGGTGCTATAGTATCAATTTGCCTGCTTATCTGGACTAAGATGGCTATGTCTTTATAATCATGAGCATGGACAGGAAACAGGAATAAATTCTGAGGTGGTCCCAGTCTAAGCTAGATTAGCCTGCTAAAACTCCACTGTGTATCCCTGTGATACTTTTGGTTTTGTATTTGTCTACCTGTCTCCCAGAGATTATAACCCCTACCCTTCCAGATGTTGTTGGACCACTGATCCTGTCTTCCCTTCCCACTGGCTATGTTGGCTAGAGCTGAGGAAATCTACAGTCCAACAACATCTGGAGGGTTGCAGTTGGCCATGCTGGGCCTAAATTGACCTTCACCCTATGGTGAAGCCCCTGTTTTGTCTCTCTTGCCAGGTTTCTTCCATGGTACCATCAAATACATGAGCTTAGTTATACACTACAGGCTGTCTTTCCCTTAACAGGGGCTACAACCTTTCTCTGCCATGCAAATTCTGAGTCCTATGGTGTGGTGGGACAACACAGGGCCTGTGCAGACTGGCCATTAAGGGTGCCCTGTGGGTGGAGTTGGGATGTGGCATCCACACAACGCATGCCCCAACTTCTCCCTATGGTGGCATGATGCCATACGCCACACCACAAAGCATGTGGCACCACAGTGCTCCTCTGATGCTGTGTTTAGATGATGCCGTGCCAAAGGAGTGCTGTAAAGCTGCAACACGGCAGCTATGGTGCCTTTTCCAGGGTGCAAAAAGGGCAGATCGCTGCTGTGGTATGTGGTTGCTGCAGCCCGTCTGACTCTAAAAGAGACAGCTGCAGGCTGCCCCTTAGGGGTGGTCTGCACAGTCCCAGAATGTCTGAGGTCTTAGGTGAGGTTGTTTTAAAGATTTCACATCAAATACAACTAAAGCCTTATTTGTTTAGTTTTTCTCTCTGGCCTCTTTTCCCAGTTTCATTATTTCTACCTGTGCTTCCTGTTTTGCTTAGAATCAAGGCCTGAGGGAGAGGCCGCACTGTGGGGATATATATTTAGAATTCTGTTTTCAAAACCAAACTGTGGTGGCTTTGGTGTGTCCTGTAAGAGTTTACCCTTAGAATCCCTCAGAAAATCAAGTTCCACTCTCTGATGATATACAGTTTGCTTCCTTGAGTTGGTGATTGTTCCCTCCATCATGATGTAAAACTAAACAATTTGGCTTTTGCTGATGTTCTCTGCCAGTTCCAATGTCTAAATTTATCTCCAGACCTGATAGTACAGAGTCTTCCTAATAAGCTCATTCCATGTTTCCTATTGAGGGCCTTCGTGTCCTCACACTGATTGAGGCAAACACTGTTTTTAGAATGGGATTCTTTGTAACATCAAATGGTGAAGCAAAAGTTTATTGCCATCTTTTTTACTGCTTTTGATCCTAGGCCATTTCACAGTGGCCATTTCACAGTGTATGTATCTTAACTGCTTCATAAACAAACCTATCTTCTACAATATTTCAGAGCAAATATACAGACTCTTACACCATATTTTCACCTCAGTGAGTGAAATACCCATAATGACTCCCCAGTAAATGCCACGTGATGTGCAAGCAACTACGGGGGGTCATAGGAAAGCAGAAGATGCTACCTTTTTAAAAGGTCACATACAAGACTGCAATGAGGAGGAAGCATACCCATGCCCTCCCATTTCTAGTAGAATCTGGATTTGATCCACAGGAATATTTTACTGGATAGTGCCCCATGTCTAGAAAGATATTCCTGTACTGAAATCTGTGACTGCTGTTTCTCATGGAACAAAAAATTATCACCTTCTCTAAAACATATAGGTTTTAAAAATAAATGAATGAATAAATAAATCTTAACATACTAGATAAAAGTATTTTTACACAGATTTCAAATTTTATTGTGCATTCCCATGTCTACTTGGAGAACCCACCATTTAATTGGCTAGGGCCTACTTGCAAGTACGACCTATAGCCTTAAGTTTCCTATAAATGACTTTGCTGAGGAGGAATGGCATTCACCATTTACAAAACTTACTTTGTATGATGGTATGTGATGTTTGGTTACTGTAAAGTAGGCCCCAAGTTATCAAACCAGCAGTTTTGCCATTCATTTTTCAATTTGCTTCTTGCGTGTATATTTTTGCGGTCAAATCCATTAGTAAGCTTTAGCGATAAACACCTGGACTCTATCAAAAACAAAGAGAGTCTTATTCTATATGCACAGCTAGCCTGGTGAACAAACCAAAGAAAAAAGTAACGGCATAATATGGAACTTGAACAGGGATAAGTTTTTTTATGATGTGCCAGCATAAGGGAGATCAAAGACTAAAGCCAAATAAATAGCAACTGGGTACCAGCAAAGGAAATATGGTTAAATCAGAAACAAAGACTCAAGACCGCCAAACCCTTCTGCATTTTCAGTCCTTTTCACTAATAGGCTAAATATTAACAAGAATTGTTAAAAGTGACTTTTAATAACTTGCAAACAGCTTTAATGACTTGAACATCTTTTTTAGACATTAGGACACCCTAAAACAAAGATCATCACTTCATTTTTAACACCCCTGTAACCCAAGGTTGCTTTAGGCTGTTAGACCATATGTGCCCCTTCATTGATTTTTCGTGAGTACCTGGTGGAATCTGCAAGCTCAGGTTTAACCATTTATTTGGCTTGACTTCTTCTTATCTGAAACATCTCCCAAGAAACTGGAACAATCTGTCTGGCATCTGTTGATTGGCAGAGCAAATTTTTCCAGGTGGTATATCCAGATGCCCAGAATTACATGCCAACCCTAGTTTGTCAGGAAATGTGATCAAAGGAGGAAAGCTCATATGACTAATGTTCAATGTCATGTTTAGTACCTGCAATGTATCTACATAAACAGTTTTCAATGACTACTAGTCGTGAAAAATGTTGAGAAAGATACAAGTGAGAGAAGTGAGCTGACAGGCTGAGGCCTCGAGGCAAAAAAAAAAAAAGGTCCATCTGCACTTGATTTGTCAAGGGTTTACAACAGTGAAACCTTAACTCTGCATATGATACATAAGATTATGCTCACTTGAACCAGTTTATGCAAATAATGTTCAGACTACATAAAGCACACAGGGGCAGACAATGCAGATTTGGTATGCTTGAATCTAGCGGAGAGGGTCATAAGCTAATTTTACACAATTAGAACATCTGGCAAAGCAGAGCAGTGGTTTATTGAAACATAAATTCCATTAATTGTGAATGTAAAGCATTCCAGACATCCACTACAAATCCACAAAGATGGTAGTATCTACGCTCTCTGAAAAAAAGGCTCAGTAGCTCCAATCCAGCTGTTCCTTTTGGGGGGGCTGACACAAGACCACCATTCAGAAGCACAGTTGACTTTAATAAACAAGTGCTGATATGGACTAATCCAAGGGTAGGAATCATTGCAAGTGCAACTCCCAGCATGCCCCACTATTGGCTATGCTGCTTCAGATTGATGGGAGTTGCAATCCAGCAACATTTGGAGGCTGTATGATTTCCAACCCTGGACTAGGAACTATAGAGCTCGTCCTTTGAATGAAGTGAAATGGGAAGTCCAAAGAGGAATATGAAATGACAGTCATCTGCTCAAAAGGGAGACTAACATTGAAGAGAAATTAATGTTGACTAATTCACACTTTCCTTTCCTTATATTTATCGTATACTTGCAGTGCACAATTTATGGATGTTTGCCATTGCCTTCCTCTGAGGCTGAGAGAGTGTGACTTGCCCAAGGGAGTTTCCATGGCTGAGTGAGATTTCACACAGTGGGGCTTTTTTAAAACTGTTATTATGGAATCCTGGGATTTTTACTTCAGGAAGAAATCTCTAGTACCTCACCAGATCACAGACCCAGGAATTCCACAAGATGCAGCCATGGGAGTTAAAGCGGAATGTTTTTTTGTGGGTTTTTCGGGCTATGTGGTCATGTTCTAGAAAATTTTCTTCCTGACGTTTCGCCAGCATCTGTGGCTGGCATCTTTCTCTGAAGATGCTGGTGAAACATCAGGAAGAAAATTTTCTCGAACACGGCCACATAGCCTGAAAAACACACAAAAAACCATGGTTACCGGCCATGAAAGCCTTCGACTTCACATTAAAGTGGAATCATAGTGGTATAACTATGTAGAGTTAAAGAGCTTGAGTATCCTGGAGATCTAGCACTGAGACCACTACACCATGCTTGCATTGTGCAGTGCACAATACTGTTCCTCAGATGAGAGAAGCTATTATTTGTGGCTGTCTAGAAGCTATTCTTAATCGTCCCAGATGCTGCAAATGGACATTGTAATGGACAGAAATATACTTCATCCATCTTCAGAAAAACATAAAGTTTTATTTTAATTTTGCTTGAACCAGGCCGGGCTAAATGCTTAGATAACATTTCAGGGTAAACCCCAGCTGAAATGAAACCTGGCATACCTGTAAGAGGTGGTTTTTTTAAAGGCTATAAATGTCACATTAACTCAGCAAGGAGAACAAATACTCCTTTCGTAAAGACAGAATTATGATTTTCTGTTAAAGTAAGTAATGACCATTAGTGGATTCATGGGTCTAATTTGCAGCTGTTTCTAACTGGCACTTTCTTTCTTTCTTTCTTTCTTTCTTTCTTAAAGAGGGTTCCACAACATTTTCTTGCTGGAAATATGCATTTGCAAGCTAATATCATGGTGAGCTAGTTTTGCTGAACATAACTGCAAATTACACAAGGGCAGAGACTGACGTTTGTCAAAGATGACTGAAAGATAGTAATATTATCATTCTGGTAGTTTGCGATACTTTAAGTACCTCATAATTAATTTATAACTTGATAAACTGTTCTAATTCCGCCCCATCAATTTATGAAAGACAGCTGAAAGAATTTCCAAGTGTAGGCCAACAACTGAGGAAAATTTTCACCCAAATGATTTTCTGTCCCGAGGTAAACATTATTTGACTCTCAGAGTTCAGATAAGCAAGGGGAAATGGTTGTACGGTCAGCCCCCCATATCCATATATTCCTTAACCGTTGATAAAACTTTCCATGTTTTGAAAAGATTCGATAGATAGATAGATAGATAGATAGATAGATAGATAGATAGATAGACATTGATTTTGACATTTAAATAAGAGACACCATTTGTATGCCATTGTATCTAATGGGACTTGATCATCCATGGATTTTGGTATTCACAAGGGGTCCTGGAACCAAATTCCACTGGATACCAAGAGCCCACTGTATCAAAATAAAATGGCATTGGCAGCAATGAGTTATATTTTCTGCCACCTTTTCATGGTCCTCTGTCAAAAACTAGAGTTTTTAGACCAAGACTTCTAGGGCATTGTTTTAAGGTGTGCATTCAATCTGTATTCAGACAGACATATCATGAATAATGCAAAATATTAAACTAATGTCAAATGGAGAATGTAGAACAAATATCATTCATGCCCAACCTATGATAGACAAGAATAGGAAGAATCTAGGGAGAGCCAAGCATTGGCTTATAATTAGAAAAGAAAAAGTAGGGAAATGGCAGAAAGGGGCAAATACTTTAAAGCAATCTAGGAAAGTAATCTAGGAAAGACCTTGTGGAGAATGTAGACTTGTTTTCAGAATGCACACAGACTACAAGAAGAAGGGGAATTCCTTCTTTTCACACTGCAGTGAATCTTTCTGCTTATTTAAACAACATATAGAATATTTCCAGGGGAGAGGGCTTGTGAGAACTATTATTAAGCATTCATTATTTATACTTTAAAGATTTATATAAATTATACATTCTAGAAATCTAGAATGACTGCTTAGAGAGCTCTTGTTTCATAGAAAAAAATCAATTGCCAAAAGAGACAGCCCCAGACCTACCCGGGAGGCCATTTTACAGTCAGCAGCAGAGAATGTGAAATAGGCATGGCTTGGTGCCATGTTGGCTGTGTTGATGTGTCTCTCCTTCACAGGGTCCCATAGGGTTTTGATAGGCTACCTACAGTAGCAAGAAAATTGGCCATATCAAGATTAGTATGGTTTGCCCAGGCTGGGCCTTTAGCAAGCAAAGGTGAAATTTTCACTCAGAGATGACAGGAGTGTATAAAAATGTGGCTCCTGCTGACCCAGACTCAGTCAAGCTTTGTTCTTCATTCCACCCTCCCTTCCCTTGAGGATTGTAAAAACCTATGTTACAACACTGGTGATTTGGAATGGGAACAGATCTGGCTTTGTGAGCAGACTAGGTCTTCATGCCTGTCATACCCCTGGCAATGGGAGGTCCATTAAGGGACAGATGTTGCAAGAGTAGAGTAGAGTGAAGATAGCATGGGTCCTTCCCAGCATGGGCAGTGACCCCTGCTTCACACCCAGGAGACAGAGGTTTGCATCCATGTGGCATTCCACCTGTTGCCACTCCAGTGGTTACAAGAATTTGAGCTGAGTGTGCTGTTAGGTTGGCTGATGCCTGGATCTGATCCCATTAAGACAAGCCTTCTATAGCTGTAACCAATTAAAGCTTTAGCTTTTCTCTACCCAAAACTGACTCCTATGTCACCTAAATTCAAGCATCTGTGGGTTACTCACTTTCTCACAGTTTTGGCATTGGGCACAGCAACTGTACCACAATGGCATATTGAAGTATTCCTTTACACAATTCATGTTAAAATATTACATTATGTTTCTTTTCCAGTTCTTTTTTGTTTCCACGCTTTATAATCACAATATTCACTTGTTTGCCACCAATGGAAATATGCCCAAGACTAAAATCAGTCTTACTTTAAAGTATAACTGAATATTGTATCTCATATATTATGAAGCTATTTGACTCTACCTCCATCTGTTTCCCACCCAATCTTTTAAAGGTATTGAAACCATAACCTGTTCTAATGCCCAACTGACATTTTGATAACCTGGCCTTTAGGTCATAGCTGTTATTATGGTTTTGTGATTAAAATCTTCAAGCAAATTTAAAATTGTTTGGCCAGCACCTTTATTTCTTTTTGGTCTGATTTTAAAATGCAATTCTTGATGAGGAATTAAAGTGATTAATAACAGTCTGCAATTTTCTAACAGTCTTGATTAGAATGCTTATTGAAATGTATGCATCCACAAAAATTAGACAGAATATTCATTTTTTTATTGTGGTGTTGTGGCATAGCCAACTTTTTTTGTTCATGTATCAAGATGTAATTTTGTCTAATTTATTAATATTTAAGAGTTACTTAAGAGATCTGTTCTATCACATTTCCTATAATTAAGGATAGTGAGCCCCTTGAAACAGTTTGTTATTGTGTCACCAAGTGATTTTTATTATTATTTAAAGGCTTTTTTGGCTGAAAAACCAATGTTAAAACTGAAATATTCTGGGAGGGTGCCAAGACCTTAGCGAAGAGTGAGTTCCAAAGGTCACACTGCACCCACCAAAAGGCTAACTCATTCCTACCTCAATCTTCCATAGTGATATAATTACTGCTGTGTCACCTGGATATCACCTGGATGGGGACTATACCTTTTAATCTCTTGAATTGGATGTATTGGCTAGGGCCAATTATTCTTTGTCATGTTGAGTGGAATGGGCCTATGGATGCTCTGGTCATATATCCTAGCAGGAATGATTTCACCCTTGCAATGAAGCCAAGAATGACCTCAGGGTGATATGTACTGAGCCCAGGACTCACTGGTCAGAGTTCATGGAAAAGCCCACCTGGCAGGGTGCACTTGATGTTGCTGGGACTGATGTGAATGGGATAAATGTTAGCAAAGCAGTGGAACCATCATTCAGTGGCAAAGGCTATCTGGTGCAGCACCTCATCATTTTGTTACCACAGACAGTGCCTCTCTATCTTGGAGTTCACCTCTCAGACTGGTGCAGAGTGCCTGGCTGTGTAGACACTTGCAGACTCTTGGTTTTCTTACAGCTGTGCTTTGGCAGGAACTATGCAATTTCTGCCCTGCTGTTGTGGCAGTTGGGAGGGACATTGAGACAGACCCCTTTCAGAGTGGAGATGGAACCTTCATGCTTCTATTTTTCAATTTTGATTCCCTTAAGGGGCTTGGGATGGGGGAGAGAAGGCCTTTAATAACATGCCCACCTGGGGGGCTGTTGATCCTGTTTCAATCACAAGGAGCAGGGGCACCATAAAATGGCTTGTGCCATCCCAGTGTGATATCAGCCTATCAGTTTCTGGCCTTGGATGCCTGCCACTCTCACACTCTATGTTCCCCCATTCAGAATTCCTTCTTGGATTTAGGTAACTTAGGGGTCAAGCAGACCAGCAGATTGGAATGGCCTCTGGCCACTCCAGCTCTGGTTGCTTCTCATTTGGCATGGGACAGTGGCAACCAGACACCAGGGTCCTGAGACCAGCTGCCACCATGGTCAGAGATCAATTTTTGTTATTTAGGCACTTTCAAGGCATCAGCAATACTATAAGAATTCCCTTTCAAGATGGTTGGAGGCTGGGAGACATTGCAACATTTCCTTGTAAACCCCAAATTATATTCTTCAATTAAACAATTTTAAATGTATCCTATTTTTGGAATAAATGTTACTGGGGGAAAGCAAAGGGCCTAAGCCATTGGGGCTGCCAGAGATCTAATCAAAGGCGGGTTACAGACCACCATTTCGGACATCCTCAGGATGTCCCAGTTTGAAAAAGGGGTGTCTCTTCTAGACGCCCCTACTCCTATTACGGACAGAGTCTGTAACAAATGGCGGTGGCCGTTCCACACGGCCGCCGCCATTTTGACATAGCGGATGCTGTGCGTCCGCACATCGTGCCCCAGAAATGATGCCGCGAGTGCGTGACTAGCGCCTCACGACGTCTTTTCTGGGGCCCAGGAAGGAGCATGATTTTCGCGCTCCTTCCTCGGAGCGGACGGGAGCTGTGCTGCGGCTCCCGGACACTGCAAGCGGCGGTGGCGGGAGACTGCCGCAATCCAGTGGTATGTAACACGCCTTAGTTCACCAGGCACATTTTGTTCCAGTAGCTCAGTGTTTCTGCTGAAACTGATCTTTTTCTAACTGTTAAAGTGCCACTACTATGTCCTACTATGGTGATGGACAGCAGAAATGGACAAAAGCCCTTTCAGTTGCTTGCCAGCACTAGGTCAGAACCTGCAACCACAGCTAAACAATAGTGGGCAATGTCCCTCCCATTTGCATTGTAACTTGCTCATTGCAAGAAATGTGTTAACAAGAATATAGAAATTAGTACTTGAGCATGACCTTTCCTACAGACATCTTTGTATCTACTTCCAAACTATGCCAGAGTAAAGCTCCTTTTCTCTACTGAAAGTCAATGGGCTAAAATATACCAACAGAAAGCAGGCAGAGATACTATTCTGAGAAGACAAATGGCATCGTCTATCACAACTACATCAGACAGACATTTCAAAAACACTAAACTTTGCCTGCAACAAAACTGGAAATAGATGTAATGGTGCTAAATGGCATCCTCTAAAAGAATTCCAGTATTATCAGTTCAATGCCAATAGAATGGTTCAATTCACTGGACTCATGAATTCTCACAGTTTCCTCCAACAGATCCATGAAAAAGTGAACAACAGCTATTGTCCATTTTTGCACAAGCACCCATGCCTCTTGTGCTATTTAAAACATTATCCCTGTTTATGGGTTTCAAACTGTGATGAAAAGAGTCTTTATAGAAAGGAAGGGAGAGAATCAAATTCTGAGTACACTGGTACCCCGGGATACGAACGCGCCGCGTTACGAATTTTTCGGGTTACGAAAAAAAAAATTTAATTAATTATTTCCGGGTTACGAAGGTTTCCCCGGGTTGCGAAAAAAAGCCGGCGCTATTTTAAATGGAGCCGCGGCGGAGCCGCGGCTTTTCCCCATTAGCGCCTATGGGGATTCGGCTAACGAAAGACTTCCGGGTTACGAAAATGGCGCCGGAACGAATTAATTTCGTAACCCGGGGGACGAGTGTAGTGTGTACCAGTTCTAATGTTTATTTTTAACCTGGCAGGGCTAGCACAAGGCAACCCGCCTCTACCCTAGTGTCATGGTTAAAAATAAATTATCTGTTTGGCCCAGAGTTTCCTTGTTTCTAAGCCAGTGCACCATGGAGGGATTAACTGAAGACTAAAGTGAAGATGGGAAATATTTTCCTTGCTCAAATCCAGCATGGCTTCATCTGAAAAAGCTCATTGGTCCTCTCTGGCTCTCCAAATTTAAATATGTCTAAATTGTACCTGAGTATTTTACAGTGTTAAATCTTGGTCTTGCCTCTTTGATTCTCTTACTCCCCATGTTCATTTTCCAAACTTCTTCTGATTCTTATTATTCTAGGGTTGAACTTTAGAAGTAGAGCAGCTGAGATGATTTATCTAGTTCCAGCTCTCACCATTTTTAAAAAAAATAAATGGCTACCCTTACCTGGGCATAAGGATACTTCTTATGTTCCTAAAATAACCTTTCAGTGCCTTAGGAAATTATCGCATGCACTTTATCCCATCATTCTCCCAACGGGATACACGTGCATTTAACTTCAAAGATGGGTCTTTCCACATTCTCTCATATGTAGCCCATATATAACCTGGGCTTATCCTGTGGCTTTTCAAGGACAGGATAAGGTGTGTGCAATAATCTCCTTATGTTATAACTTTATAATGGTGCTATAGAGCTAGCAGTACTGATGTATGTGTGTTCAGTTGTTGTGCATCTGTCATGGTTTCTCTTCAGTACAGTTTTTCAGGTCCAGCATTTATGGTAACAGCTTGGAAAAGAGACAAACTTCCACACACACAAAGTATGAGAACCATTATTGCAAAGGATGACTGTAGATTTTTATGTAATTGTCGTAATAACTTAAAGTAGTCACCCCTGACACGGCATTCATCTCTAATGAGAAATGTTCTTAAATGATTTATTTTTAGAAAATGAAAGGATGGGTACGCATCCACATATGTGCTCATGTAACACTTTAAAAATAAGTACCAAGTTTTTCTTAGGAAATTCACCAGCTAGGTTGCTCATCTGCTAGACTCTCTTGCTGACTTGGGAAAGTGGCTGTCATTGGGAAAGAAAGGAAAAAACAGGATTTTTGGCTATCCAGCATTGTTTCTCCTACTGGTACTAGATCAGAATACTGTATTTTCTGGTGTATAAGACTACTTTTTAACCCAGGAAAATCTTCTCAAAAGTTGGGAGTCGTCTTATACACCGGGTGTTGTCTTATAGGGCTGGTTCTGAAACTTCCGAGCCAGACTGGAGAATCTGTGGTCGCCACATATGGTGGGGGGGGAGCTCAAAAGCGGTTGCGGCCACATCCCCGCCGTATGCGGCGATTGTATGAAAGCAGCTACCGCTCTGATAGTCTTGGAGACAGGGAGGGCTGGGCAGGCAGGGAGAGCTGACCAGTCCAAGCAAGCTTTGTATACAACAAGGTTTCATGCTAAGTACCTGCATGTCATAAGCATTTGAATGAAAATTACCATATTGAAATCAAATCTGATTTTTTAAAAATGTTATTTGGTGTGTGTTAGAAGAGGGGTAGTCTTATACGGTGAGTATATCCCAAACTCTATATTTTAACTGGAAAAGTTGGGGGTCGTCTTATATGCCCAGTCGTCTTATACACTGGAAAATACGGTAATTTGCAACGGAAGAATAAATTAGCATCATTTTATAACAGTGAAGTCACAAATTTACATATACACAAATCTTACAATCTAGTAGTCTCATCCTGAGCTTGCTATGTCAACAAAAATGCTATGAATTGGAAAATACCAAGTACTATATCAACATAACTTTGTAAAATTAGGACAGATGTTGCAAGAGTAGAGTATCAAAACTTGTAAAGCAAATCTTGTGGCCAAGGTCTTAAGAAAATTTAGTGAGTGTAACAGGCAATATTCACAGCATACAGTTGTCTCATAAGCAACACCATAAAATGAGGCTTAAATTCATGTGACAAAATGGAACTGAAGCCTAGTCACAATGTAAGCACTGTCAAGATACTTTGTCTCCATAAAAGTCCATGTAAGAACTTTTCCCAGCATGTAAAACTAGTTCTGAGCATTTAAAACTTGGCTGAGACAATGACAAGGGACCATGCATAAAATATTTATAATTCCCACTCATATAAAATAGAGCAATTGCAGATTTGGTAATTTAAACAGAAGTGAAAAATCTAGAAACAGATGAAGTTGCAAAACGAAATTAAAAAGAGAGGAAATCCAATTAGTAAAAATAGCTTAGGTCCCATAAGAAAATGATGTGATTGATTTGGAAATCAGTAATGTAAGTCTTAAATTAATTTTTTTCTCTAAAAAGGGAAGTATTATACCAGATAGTAAATTCAAGTCAGAAATAAAAGGTTAAGCAACCCCCAGTTACTAATACCATATACATGGTAAAATCAATAAAAAGAACTTATGACAAATCAGTATTACCAATTCCATCATTAAGCAGAGTGGGGCAATCTTTTCAGGAAGCAAATGCTAAGAGGTGGCACCAAGAAGTTAGATGAGTGACCTGTGTACCATGCAGCATATGCTGCACCCATTATGGTAGCCTGCAACTTTCAGGTGCCGAGTGTCAATAAAACATATGGCATCCAAGCACACGTCCCATAGGGCATGAGCATACGCAGAATTCCCCTTACACAGGAGGATCCAGAACAGATCCCCCCCACATAAGGGAAGGGCCCACTGTAGTTTAGTTTAGTGTTTAGTTTAAGAGAGGTAGCTAGCTTTTTAGGTGGGTATGTCATTGGGTTTTATGTTTTATGTGTCTGATGTGTTTCGTTTTGTTTATGTGTATGAGATCCGTCAATTAACATCTTTCGACAGCTTCAAAAAGGCTGTCAAGACGGATCTCTTCAGGCAGGCCTTCCCAGACTGAAATATCCCGGCCTCAGGATCTCAGGATTTCCCCCTCCTCAGTAATGTTTCCAAAGCCCCCCTTTCCTTAGAACTGAAGTTGCAGTGGTTTATTGGTTGGTATTATTTTGTTTAAATTCTGTTATTTTAACTAGTTATTGTGATTTTAAATTAGATAAGTTGTTTAATAACTTTTTAAGGGGGGAGGGAAATATATTGTTTTTATGTTGTATGTTATTTTAATGCTGTAAACCGCCCGGATTGGTCGCCACAGTGCGGTATATAAATAAAAATTTATTATCATTATTATTATTATTATTATTATTATTATTATTATTTTATATATTCAATAAAAATTATTTAAAAACAATTCCTTATGCTTTTGGCTGTTTTCTGTTTGGTGTTTCATTTGAATGCAACAGCAAAAATAAAAATAAATAATATGTTTAAGCTTGCACAAATAGACTATTCACAAAGCCACAGTCTTATTACACAGGGTGGCACACCAGCCAATTTAGTGATGTAGGTCTAGCATCCATGGCCAGTGAAGGATTACGGCAATAGCAATTTGTTTCAGATTTATTCTGTCAGATCAGCTGCTGAGAGCTTCAGAGACCACCCTAATCTGTTGGAGAAAATGAAGCTGTCCGATGACAGAAGAGCTGTTTGTTTTTTTCCTAAAGCATTTCATTGCTTGCTTGAGAAAAAAAATTAGGTAAGGTTGATAAGATTCTATTCAAATCCTTTGTAATTCTTAAGTATAGTATACAAGTGCTGGAGATCTCATGCTGAAAGTATTTCAGTCCAACTAAGTAAGATTTTTAAAAGGCAATTATAAGTACTAATTGAATTTACTATGCCTGTAACGAAAGGCAATATTTGGTTTCTCTTTACTGAGCTCCAAGAAACAGACTTAGATGTACAGCATACTATGAGATGAAAAACAAATTACTTTTTTCTTTTTCTTTTCTTTTCCTTTTTTTTTTCTTTTTTAACAAATGGCTTGAGTTTTGATTTCCCAGTTATGGTGTTAATTCCTCTGTTGCTCTAGAGAGAGGGCTTGGGAAGAGGGCTTGGGAAGGCAGCTCAAGGAAGGTCAGCAATACTAAAAGGCTACTGTAGAACTCCTTGAAAAAAATCCAGACTGTGTAATGTCATATAAATAACACTTTTAAAAGACAAAAGACACAGGGAGGGGGTGCTAAATGGTGACATAGATGAACTGGATGCTTGTGTCATGACCTAAAGGGTGTATGGGTAGATGCCATCTCTACACTGGCAAGCAACACCAAATAAGGCCTTGCTGTTGGATACAGTGAGAAGAAAGGGGAAGGGAGGTTCAAATAAAGTTTCTTCCTACAGGCTTTTCCAGATTTTAAAATCAGCCTGTATACATTTTCATAGACTAGCAATACTGTCCTTCAAATACAGTCATCTCATGTTTCGCAAAACTTCTAATGCAACAATTCCCAAACTTTGGTTCTCCAAATGTTTTGGACTTCAGCTCCGAGAATCCTGGACAATTGGCTAAAAAGATTAAGCCTTCTGGGAACTGAAGTCCAAGACACCTGGAGGACCAAAGTTTGGGTACCACTGTTCTAGTGTCCTAAAAAGAGCCTGTTTAAGAGAACAATGCTGAGAATGTGGTATGTTTATTAACACTGGGGTACAGTAGGATGCAAGTCAATAAACCAGGTTAAAACAAAGGCCTGGGGGTGGTGCACATGCTGAAATGATAGCTACAAACTATGGCTTAAATCCAGCAAGGTATGTAGTAGGGAGGGAACTGTTTAGAACCGTGGGCTTGGGAGGGAGCAGACAGCCCTACCTACTGTAGTCCTTCTTCTATGAATCTCAAAATCTTGCTCCAGAGGGCAGGGAAATCTTCCCTAGTCAATTTTCAAGTCCTGCCAAAGACAGCAGAGAGAAGGTAGAAAATAAAGTTCCATCCCGCCAGTACTGCACCACAAGCATGGTTTAGCCACAATATGTAATCTAAATATGAGCAGTTATGATAGCCACAGTCAAAGTTTGCAAATGCAGTTCCACAACTAATCAGAGGAAAAGTTTGGGCAGTGCTGTAATAGCAGAGGGTTACATGTGGTTCATATATTTCTGATTATGAAGGGGGTTGTGTGAGAAGATACACAAGAAGACTAACATCTCTGGATTTAGCTTTTCTTTTCTCAAACAGGATTAATATTGTCCTATGAATGGAAGATACCTTCCATATGCAGAAGGACATTTTGAGATGCATCCCAGTAAGCTGTGATAGCTCCTGAAGTACACTTTTGCATAGGCTGTTAAATGTTGTGGGTTGTTTATATTTTCAGCTCATATTTCAATGGTTTGAATGAAATAGGAAAATTATGGTTAGTTGTAAAGTGACTTCCACATTGCGTTCAGCCATGAGGCTGCATGGGGAAAGGATTGTAGCTTGTTCACGTCTTGATTTGGACCAATATAGGATCACCTTGAATGTCGCCACCCTGAGAAAGTGACAGTTTACACCAAGATGGCAGAGTTTGGAGAGATTATTTTTGGACCATAGTTCTCAAAGTACCATATCAGCATGGTCAGAAATCTTTGTTGTTGTAATAGATTTGTGGATGAAAAATCACTAGAGATAATTTTGCTTGATGAGATAGTAGAATAAAAAATTCATTTAAAAAAATTCATTAGTCATATTGTTGCAGTCATAAAGAGCCTTATTGCACAAGGCTCTTTTCCCACTAAATAGCACAGATTTTAATGCAATTGAGGCTGTTCTCTTCCCTACCATGCATTCAGTATCTTCCTGGCAGTGCAGTCTTCATTCACACTAGAAATCTTATCACATACAGTATTTGGCACTGCCCACCAAGTATCACTCCTTTCCCTAGGTTGGCACAGAGAGAGAGAGAGGGAGAGAGAGAGAGAGAGAGAGATTGAAATATAAAACAAAAGCAGTCTTAACTTTAAAAAAGTTGAGCTCTTCCGGCAGGCCTATCCATCCAACCCTGTTTAGGATCCTTCCTTAATCCTTAATTATGATTCTGTGCAAATTATACTGTTATAAAACGCATGTACTATGATAAATTAGTTTTAATTGATATTTTTATTGCTGAGATGATATACTGTATTGGATTTTATTGATTGTATTTTTATGTTTTTATGAGGCTTTAACCCCGCCTCAAACTGCAGGGAGAGGAGGGGAAATATAAATAAAAATTATTATTATTATTATTATTATTATTATTATTATTATTATTATTAAAAAGGTCTTTTCCACCTTATATTTCCAGGTTTGTATGTGTGTGCCACCTCATAGATTGGGATAGATCAGACCTCAGCAGTCTAAACTAGTCAATGGGATCTGAAAGTCAGCGACTACTGATCTATGTATCTCATCTATCTTCGTGCAACAATTAGTATGTCTGAAGGAAAAACAGCCATAAGGAGACATAAGAAATAAATTGTTTATTAAAACTGTAAGATTGTTTAAGCCAAGATAACCAAATTAAAGGTCTCATACTTTGGCCACATCATGAGGAAGCCTGACTCATTAGAAAAGACAGTAATGCTGGCAAAGGTTGAAGGAAGTAGAAAATGAGAAAGACTGCAAGCCAGATAATAAAATAATAAAAAAATAAACTTTTATTTCTATCCTGCTTTTTTGTCAAGACAATCAAAGCAGCATACAATGTTTAAAATTCCTCAATATATGCATAATATCCCCACCACCACCGTTAAAAAGGATTAAGCAGTATAAGGGTAAAATTCAACAATTAAAAACAAAAACGATAACCACTACCAATAACCGATAGCCATGGGCTGAGTCATCACATGTCTGGGGGAGTCTTGTGTGACCAAGTTTTTTATTCTGGGAAGGCCTGCTGGAATAAATAGACTCAATTAGGGAGGTCACAGGCCTGAATCTGCAGGACCTATGTAGAGCAGTGGAGAACAGTGGGTCTTGGAGATGTCTCATCCACAGGGTTGTCATGAGTTGGGGATGATTCAAGGGCAATTGACGACGATAAGATTTTTTTGGCTTTTCCTTACATTTCCAGGTCTGTGTCAGTGTGTGTGTGTGTGTGTGTGTGAGAGAGAGAGAGAGAGAGAGAGAATTAGGCAGCATCAGTGCACCATAGCATTACAGCATTGTGCAGGGCTGAAAAGGAGATACAGGGAGTAGTGAGCAAAGTTTCAGCTTCTGACAAGCCCCTTGGGGAGGGTCATCTAGCAAAGGGTTTTTTCTCCTAAGGAGAAAAAGAGATTAAAGGCTTCTCACAGTTGAAACTGAAAAGAAATCAAATTGAAATATCCACCACCACTACCCCCATTCTCCCCGATTATGTTTCCCCATCCACAACATACCCACTAATCACCCCTGACCAGCGAAAATCACTATTAACGTGGGTTTTAACTTCCACACTACAAATCATAGCAGGACAGTTGCAGGAAAGCAGGTCATTAATGGATTTTTTTGTGTCAATAAAAGCAAACCTGTTCAAGATGCTCTTGGATGGGGCTAACTAGAGAGCAACCGAGTCATGTGGCAAGCTCCAACTGAAGGTGCAATTGTCCTGCTCTAGCTCTGATTTGCCTGCCTTGTGTGATGAGGCTCAAAAGAAAAAAGAAAACAAACTGAAACATCATCAGATACAGATTTTCTTACAGCCATTTATTTTATCAATACACATAGTTAAATTAGACAGTATATAGTTTACATACTATTAAGAAGGTAAAAGGTAACTTTAATGCCAAACAAATACAATAAAATTAATTGTATTTGTTGCACTTGGTTTGAAAGCCAAATTTTGGATTAAGATTCCAGTTATTGATGATTCTGGGAAAAGGTTTCAGTATAATCCCCAGTTAATGAAACCTTTGCTAGTGAATTTCCTTTGTCAACACTGCATTTAATGTGAAAAGTACTTATACCTGCTGGATCATCAAAACCTGAAAAGTTAATAGACTCAACTGGAATGTAAAAAACAGGGAGGATTTTCATAAAACTTTAATAAAAGCTTTTGGCCCTGAATGCTGTGGGGCGATTCCTTTCAAAACAATTCTGTTCTTACCATTCTCCAATTTCCAAATTCTTTCCCTGCCCTGAAAAACTGACAGACAGCTATGCTGAAAACATATATATGAAGAAGTATTTCTTGGAAATGCAGCTCATTTTTTTTTAAAGAAAGAAAGAAAGAAAGAGTGAAATCCCTATAAACCTATCAAAACCAGCTCTGAGCTCTAGATCCCCTTAGTATTTTGCAGTAGTTTATGCCAGATCACTGGAATCCAGTTAATAATATTTTGCAAGGGGTAGGGATGAGGAGAACAGGGAGACAGCTTCAGAGACTGCTGGCAAAAAGGGACACCCTGAAGATGATTTTCAGTGCAGTCTGGGCACTGGTTCTGCATCCAATGGCTCTTATTCCCAAATAACTATGTATAGGATAGCATAGTTGTTTAAATAGCATAGCTTCTTTTTTTTAAAAAAAATGGCAAGTTGTACATGAATTTATTTAAACAAACTGATGAAACCATTTAAAAAACCCACTACAAATTGAATATGCCAAAAAGCCAGAAAAACTATCCTATAAAACCAGGCACAGGCGCAAACAATTTCCAGTGTGGTATCTATATCACATCTGAAATATTTTAACTATATCCACCTCTAATGACTCAACTTGCTGATCATATATGTTCCTTACATATTTATTGCCCAGCATCCTGTTAGTGACCTATACATGTATAAAGGTAAAAAGGCAAAGGCTTCTCCTTTGACGTGAATGTCTAGTCGTGCCCAACTGTAGGAGGCGGTGCACATCTCCATTACTAAACCGAGGGAGCCAGCATTGTCAAAAATGACTCTGTAATCATATGGCCAGCATGACTGCACAGAACACTGTTACCTTCCCACCAAAATGGGATTTTATCTACCTGCATTTTTACATGGTTTCAAACTGCTAGGTTTCAGAAGCTGGGACTAGTGATGGGAGTTTACTCCATTACGTGGCACTTGGGCCTTGACTTGTCGACCTTGCAATTGTCAGTGTCAGCACCTTAACTGCTGAGCCACCACATCCCTATACATATGAGCATATCCATAAACATATACATACACATAGGTACATAGGTACATATGTGTACATATGTATATATCTTACGAGTGTATTTTAATGGTTTTATAGTGTTGTATTTTAACTGTGAGCCTATGTGTTTGTAGTTGTGTTTTGTATTTTAATATGTTGTACCCTGCCTTGAGTCTTGAGGAGAGGTGGGAAACAAATTAAATTATTGTGAAGTCGAAGGCTTTCATGGCCAGCATCCATGGTTTTTTGTGGGTTTTTCGGGCTATATGGCCATGTTCTAGAAGAGTTTCTTCTTGATGTTTCGCCAGCATCTGTGGCTGGCATCTACAGAGAATGATGCTGGTGAAACATCAGGAAGAAACTCTTCTAGAGCATGGCCACATAGCCCGAAAATCCCACAAAAAACAATTAAATTATCTGAATAAGCTTGTTTTATGTTATACATTTTTTAAAATAAAAATAATAAACAATCGAATTATTATTATTATTATTATTATTATTATTATTATTATTATTACATCCCTTTTTTGATAGGGAGAAGAAGGTTATTCTTTTGCCTTTGCTCTAGGTTCCAAAACTTGTCACCACCTGGCAGCTGTCAAATCCTGTGCTGCTGTGACATAGGCCCATATCACATGGAGGCACTTACATGTGTAAAACGTTGCTGAACTGTTGCAGAAGTGCGAATGTGGAATCGTCCATTGCACTTCTAAAACATAATTCATGCTTCTCACTTTCTTTCCGTTGATGAAGCATTCGCGAAGAAGCCATTTTTTTAATAACGTGGAACGTAGAACTGTGCATGTAGCACTTTATACAGATGTATGACCTTGGTCTTTGCAGAAATGATTTTTATTATGGGAGGTGAGGGGACATGTTTGCACATTTCCTCTTAGAATCTAATGTGCAGATATATCTTATTAGCTCCACTTTTATTTGCATTTTAAAAAGCATTTCTCCAACATATATAATGCCCTAAATCAAATCACTAGGCCAATTACAGTAGACCTATTGAGTCAATGGGACTCACATGTTTTTCCATTCAGCAGTTTCTTTAATGGGTCTAAATTAGTTGGGACTAGAAATTTGGTTTAGCCCATAGTATTTCATATGCACACATATTAACTGAGAACAGATTGATCTCAGGAGAAAAAGAAAGTAAGGTTAAATAAGTGAAAGAGGGATACAAATAATTTAAATAAATGCCCTTCTGTTGAACTACTGTTGTGCTCTTGATCTCATGATACAGAGTGTTTTTGTGCATATTAATTTAGACATAGGAATACAACCTCAAGTGGTGAGACTGGTACTTACTATACATTTTAGTACATGGTGAATATCATAAATACTTGGGGAACATTAAAAAAAATGTCACTTTGATCCAGAGTGCATGTGTACAGCAACTAGCCACTCCAGTGAAAGAGTAAGGACAAAATCTAAGGCTTTTATTGTAAGAACTCCATTAAAGGTAGGACAGTTACCTAAGGGTGCTAAATTAACACTGTGCTAAGCTAGTTTCACTTTTAACTTTTAGCCCTGAGGGGATGCTGGGGATAGGGATACAAATTGATTGATTGATTGAAATTTTATTTATATACCACCGTTCCTATGATCACATTACATTATTACAAATAATTACAAATGTAATACTGATAGTGAGAGAACAGATTATAGCACCCTGTATCCTTTTCACACTACACAACTGTAGCACTATGCTTCCACTATCCACTATGGCAACAACTTATGGAATCCTGGGATTTGCAGTTTAGTAAGTGGCATTTAGAATTCTCAACCAGAGAGCAAACTTGCCTCGCCAAACTATAAATCTCAGGATTCCATAGGATGCAGCCATGGCAGTTAAGTATGGAATCATTATGATGTTAACTGCATAGTGTGAAATGGTCCATTGTCACACTAAACCATTTCACAGCTGCTCACCCCTCAGAGTCACATGTAAGCCCACCTCAGGTTATGACCATTTCATCAAGGGCATGTGTAAAAAGATGCACTAGTCCAATTATGATGCATAATCACAAGATTAATATTACAGTAAAATTAATCACTACTTCTCTCCTTAAGCCTATGAATCACTTTAGGCCTCTCTGCAGTGATTGGGAATCAAGGTGTCAAGAACCTCATTCTAACTTTTAAATCCCCTGGGTAACTTGCTATTCTTGCTCATGCTTTGGTCTTTAAACATGGCCAGTTTTTGGAGGAGTAAATGGCTGTGTGTGTGTGTGTGTGTTCTTTTAAATCAATCATTTTGCAACTTTTAAAGGACAAGTGTCAGTGATAAATATAACTTGCTGCAGTCAGTGTGAGGAGTTGACCTCATATGCGATACCCAAGAAGGCTAGATGTGTTCACTAATAAGTGCTGAGGGAATAAGCTTTTTAAAAGGGAACCTAATTTGTCAAAGTGAGAAACTAAACCAACTTCCTTTCAATGAAAAGAAGAAAAAGAACTGCTGAACCCATTTCTTCCAATATGTAACTAGTCTGTCATCACCTTACTTAAACCTTAGAAGTCAGAATGGTCTGGTATGTGTGCAGAGATTTTATGGAAGAAGACTTTTTTCCACGGAGAAAAAAACTGTACACCTTTGTGCAGTTATTTGACATGTTGCAACAAAGAATGAGACTTGAAAAAAACCACTTCTCGTCCAAGGCATTATATTTTGAAGACTTCTAATTCTAATTAGAACCAGCAACCAGGGATGCTGGAGACTTTTGTTCAGACTGCATTTTGGGGCAAATTACCTAATTTATACTTCTTAGAATAACATACCTGATAAAATCAGAGCCAGGAGTAATTACTTTTATTTGGATCACAACTTCTGGATTCCACCATCCCATGTAGTCATGTGGGCTGAGAGATTCTGAGAACCACAATCCAACAGTCCCCTCAAAAAAGAAATCCCACCTATACATTTTTCTAGACTTTGATTAGAATGCAGTCATCCTTTGGATTGTGCACTTTGTTGAGTTTTGCAATGCAGTTCTCAATTCATAAATGCTTTAAAATGCAGAGTTTCGAAATACAGGTTGAGTCTCCCTTATTCAAAATGCTTGGTACCAGAAGTGTTTTGTTTTTTTTTACATATTTACAAATACATAATGAGATATCTTGAAGATGGGACCCAAGTCTAAACGTTAAATTCACTTATGTTTCATATACACCTTATACATATAGTCTGAAGGAAATTTTATACTTAATATTTTCAACCATTTTGTGTATGAAACAAAGTTTGTGTACACTGAACTATGAGAAAGCTGAGGTGTCACTATCTCAGCCACCATTCTGAACAATTTTGGATTTTGGAGTATTTCATATTTCAGAATTCCAAATAAGGGATACTCAACCTATAACAACAAAGCTACCTATTTGTAGTGAACTTCTTTCCCCAATAACTTACATATAACTACATATACAGTCGGCTCTCCTGATCCAGATTTTTTACCAACAGTTCAAGCGGTCCACGGCTTGAAATATTCAGAAAAAGTATAAATTCCAAATAGTAAACCTTGATTTTCCATTTATATAAGAAATACGATTTTGCTCTGCCATTATATTTAATGGGACTTAACATCCATGAATTTTGTTATTCCACGGGGCAGGGATGATACCAGGGGGGGGATCTGGGGGTCCGGACCCCCCCTTCCATTAGAAAATGAATGGTGTGTGCTGCTGCGCCGCCGCACTCAGCCCCATTATAATGGTGGCACTTAGTCTGGACCCCCCTTCCTAAAATCCTGGCTACGTCCCTGCACGGGGAATCCTGGAACCAAACCCCAGTGGATAACAAGGTCCCACTGTATCACCATTGTAACTGAACAAGGGTTAAATTGCTCTGCCTTGTAGCAGTAACTTTTAGCAGCCTTTACAAACAGCAGGTTGTGGCTTCACTACAAGGTGGATAAGGAATAACACATGGTTCAAGTGCTGCCTCACACTGTCCATCATACACCTTCATGCTGCTGCTTCAAGATCTGTTGTGGAGTATTAAGGTGAAAAGGAGGAACCTGTGCCTTGTTCCACAGGAATGTGGCTGGTAGCATTCAGATGTTGTGTTTGAGCAGCAGATAATAATTAGTTACTTTTTTAAAGGTACACTAAATTTTAATTACCTTGGGGGGGGGGCTTGGAATTATAAGTACGGTAATTAAAATTTCCAAGTTTGCAAAATTTTGTATTTTAGGTGGAAATGTGTAAAAAAAATGCAAAATTTGTATTATGGTTGTGGCCTAAGTGGATTTATCAAAATGAACCAGATTAAACAAAACTAATATTTGAATGTTTGACTAATTGGTTTTAATTATTTATTTTATGTTGTGTCATTGTTATATTTGGAGTTTTTGTTGTATATGTGAAGGGGGGAGGGGGAATTATGTGTATTGTATTGTATTAGAGTTGTATTACATTGTATTGTTGTATTGCATTCCATTACAGTTGCATTTGCTATTATTATTTAATGCTTGTGAGAGTAAAGGGACGAAGTTCTCTTCTTCTTACTGTTTTACTGCTGTGTTGCATTACTGTATTGTCTTTCTATTACTTTGCTGCCAGGGGAATGTCAGGAATTGCCATCTAGATGTCATGCCTTAATTATTACCATGTTGTGTATTTTGGATTTTGTATCTTTATTAGGCATTATGCTATGTCATGTACTTTGGATTATGTTTGTTGTATTTTTTATTATTTATTTCTGCTTTTTGTATCATTATTTTATTGTTATTATGTTTGTTATGCTACAATTGGTGGGGAGGCTATATTTTTTTGTATTTGATACCTTTCTTTTGTAATCCACTTTGATTCCACAAGGAAAAAGCGGAAGATTATTATTATTATTATTATTATTATTATTATTATTATTATTATAGTGTAGGAAAAGATTTTATACACCCATTTCTATCAGCCAGATGATGTTATGTTATCTAGTATGAGATGCATAGAGGTGTTATGCATAGGTTGGTAGGTACACACATGAATCCATTTCACTTCCAGGCAAACACATTTCTTAACAGCTGACCTTTAGAGACAGAAAGAGAGAGAGAGAGAGAGAGAAACCAGGAGCACCCACAGAAATACACACTTCTCTAACTCTAACTTCTCTAACACCATTTTTCTAACTTTTCTGTGTTGGAGTAACCTATGAAGTTTACTTTTTGGAATACAAGCTGCATTTGTGGGGGGGATTGTGGGAGGTTTTCTGCAAAAAAAAAAGTAACTTTTCCAAGTCCTGGAGTAGTTGAAATCATTGAAAAGGGACAAATGAATAAAAAAAAATTATGAATTAGTGGCCTAGAAAGAATGTTATGTGAATGCACCAGCAATTCTTTAACAATTTATTATAAAAGAGACAACCAAAAAAAGTGAGCATTTTTATCGTTCCTTATATCTTGGAAACTTCTTCCATAGAAATGAAATACAATGTAAAATCGAGGCCAGTTAGGAGACCTCTACAAAATACCACCTCATGAATCCATGGTTTGGCTGTACTCATTTCACACTGCAAGTCTGCCAAGGTCACAAGAATAGTGAAGTTTGACATATCACAAAATTCCATGCCCAGTTGGCAGTTATTTACCAGAGAAAGGCCCAAATATAAAATAATCAAAACAATGGCTGGAAAAGATTTATTGAGTTATTTTGTTTCCCACCACGCCAGTTTAAGATTGCTTCCCACTGTGCTCTGTTCTCCATTACTGATGGGTTAGTTTTAAATGATTCTGCAGGAATCATACTGAAGGCTAGGCCTAAGGAAACCTAAAAGAGTATCTATGGAGAAACTTGAAGTCTAAATGTGTGTGATCAGGGTGGCATGACATCATCACAGCACTTCTCCATGTCTTATTGTTGGTGTTGTGTGCCTCCAAGTCATTTCTGACTTTTGGCAGCCTGAAGGCAAACCACTCATGGAGTTTTCTTGGCAAGATTTGTACAGAGGGTTTTTGCTTCTGTTAGGGCTGAGATGGTGTGACCTGCTCATTGTCACCCAGTGGGTTTGCATGGCTGAGCAGAGATTCAAACCCTGGTCTCAAGAGTCATAGCCCAATGTTCAAACCACATGTCTACTCAGAAGTAAACCCCACTGCATTCAGTGCGGTGCACTCCCAGCTAGGTAGGCAGTATTCGGGAAAATGATCATGCTTCCACACATTTAATAGGGAAGACTGCCTTTTAACCTGGAGTTGTAGTATCCTGCAAATATGACTGCCAAGCCAGCAAGAATGCAATTCTTTAGCTTGAGCTCATCCAAGTGTAATTTTATCAGGACACCTTAGGTGAATGGAAAGCTTTTAACTATTAATCCTGAGGGAATGGGTACTACAATACATGTAGTCAGACAACAGGCTTTACTACTCTGGAAGCCTCTCATACCTCACAATTATAGTATGATGATTCCACCTTAACTGCTATGGTAATATTGTATGGAATCCTGGGCTTTGCTGTTCAGGAAGGGGTGCTTAGAATTGTCAGCCACAGCACACCTCCTGTATCTCACCAAACTATAAATCCCAAAATTCCATAGCAGTCAACCATGCCAGTTAAAGTGGAATCACAGCACTGTAACTGTGTACAGTAGTGTGAAAGGATCCTAGGTCAGCTTGTGCTGTACTTGAACTTGCATAGGTGGCTAACATTGGATAGGCATCTTTCAGTGGTGCTTTAGTTGTGTAGTCTGCATGGCAGGGAGTTGAATTAGATGGCCCTTGTGGCCTCTTGCAGCTCTAAGATATATGATCTTTTTGTTTTTGTCATTGTGAAGAAGGAGGTTGAAAAGGCTTAGTTTGGCCACCATCTGGAGTTATGTATTACCTTCTAGGTATGCACATCTAAGACAGGATAGTGCTCTCTCTCTCTCTCTCTCTCTCTCTCTGTGTGTGTGTGTGTGTGTGTGTGTGTGTGTGTGAGTGTGTGTGTGTGTTTGGTATGTGTCCTGTGTACAGAATTTCCCAGCATGGAAGATGAAATGATGGGAAGAGCTCTTCCTGTCAGATTTCTGCCTGTGATGCAGACATTTTAAAGGACCTATCCTAGACTGTCTTTGGCTGCAAAGAAAAGCAAAGAATGGAATCTCTTTAGTTGATCATCCACAAGAGTCTTCCAAGCGTGGCAACAAATGAGCCAGTTGGGCTGCTGAAGCTGAAAAGGAAGAGGGGGAAATCACACAATGTGGCATCAGGTGGGAAGGATCAGAAGGCGAGCCAAACCAGTGTCAAAGGAAAATGTGTGCGGGTGAGGAACAGAAAAAGAGAAAGTGGTGATTGCTTGTCTTCTTTCCCAACATCAGCAGTGTGCCCCTGCATATATTCAGTACTTCTAGCGGGCTGCTGCAGTAGAAGATGCCAAGTACAGCAGCAATCATGCTGGGGAACGTGACAGAAATGTCCTTGACAAAATTTCTGCTGAAGCTGAGAGAAATCTAAAATACCCTCAATTAGACTGAGACTATTCTGGGCTTGTGGCTGTTCATTTATCAAGGTGCTGGAGGAAAGAACAAGATGCTCTGCAAGCTTCCATTTGACACAAATTTTCCCCAAACCCCTGAAATTGCTTTAGTGCCACGTTTCCTTTATTCATATAATGGCCTGATAGAGGACTTTTTGCAGCTATCAATCCACTGGCGGGAGAAAAATTGACAGCAAACTATAGCTAGGTTCTAGTAACAGACACAGGAGTGCTGACTCTGGAACTTGGTGAAGATGACATTTGCACAATGAGAATGGAAACAGTGAAATAAGTAAATTTAACTGTTGGTATTGACCGAAGATTCCTAGCACTATCATTAAAAGCTATTCACAGACCCTGATTCAGTTTGGAGTATGATTTATTGATTCAGATCTGATCCCAATTCATCTCAGATCGGTTCAGCCCCAATACAACCCAATACAGACCCTGAATCAGAATCAAGATTTAATAGTTCTACAGTCATATATATATATATATATATATATATATATATCCTGTCTTCCTTCTGGTATAGGGACTTGAGGCAATTTAAAACAGTCCAAGTTAAAACAAAGAAAGCATTTAAAATACAAAGTTTTAAAAACAATTAAACAGTTTTAAGTAGTTAAAAACATTACATATTAAAATTGAAAATTTAAAAACTCTTTATAAAACTATTATACAATCTTATATAGGACCCATGTCAGTGTGAGAAAGCCTGGCAGCATAAAAGTGTTTTAACTGCCACTGAAAGGAAAGCAGGGATGGAGCTAGCCTGGCTCTCTAGGGAGGAAGTTCCAGAGTCTGGGAGTAGCCACTGTGAAGGCCCCTGGACTTGCATTGAGATACCAAAATGGCTATAATTGGGCTATTTTTATACATCTGCATAACATTTGTCAGTATCCTAAAGAAGGCACTAACTTGGTCAAATTTGAGGAAGTGGAGGTTGCACTAGGCACCAATAGGATTCACGTTTTTTTTTCCCCAAAGAAAAAAGAGATTACATTTTTAAAAGCTGCTGACTGCTTAGTCTTGCTGATTAATAATAATAATAATAATAATAATAATAATAATAATAATAATAATAATCTTCATCCTTATTTTTAGCCCACCTCTCCCTTCGGATCGAGGAGGGTTCCAAAAATAATAAAAATACAATTACAAATACAATAAATCATAAAATCCCACAATCCTGCTTTCATCCTGGCCTTGTCACTTTAGTACTGGGACACTATCCTGGAGCAGCTACAGCATCCCCAGTGTTGAGCAACAGCATCACAGAAAGGCAAAAGCAACTGGCAGAATTATGGACAGTGGGGTCATCATACAGGTTAGCAGACAACAGTCCTTGCAAGACAGGCAGACTGGCAAAGAGACAGAGAATTACTCTTCAGATGCTTCTTGAATCAGGATGACAAGCAGAGAGGACACATAAGCAATATCTATTAAGGTTAACTAATGGTCAGATTTAGCTAGGCTAATGGAGGCGGAATAAAGGGGAAACAGTTGAATATAAATACGGAAACTAAACTGCTATTAACTAACCAAAAGATAGGATTATCTTTGTGAAAGGGATCTAGGAGTCCAAGTAGACCATAAGTTGAACATGAGTCAACAATGCGATGCGGCAGCTAACAAGGCCAATGCGATTTTAGGCTGCATCAATAGAAGTATAGTGTCTAGATCAAGGGAAGTAATAGTGCCACTCTATTCTGCTCTGGTCAGGCCGCACCTGGAATACTGTGTCCATTTCTGGGCACCACAATTAAAAAAAGACATTGAGAAATTGGAGCGTGTCCAAAGGAGAGTGACTAAAATGGTGAAAGGTCTGGAAACCATGCCCTATGAGGAACAACTTAGGGAGCTGGGGATGTTTAGCCTGAGAAGAGAAGGTTAAGAGGTGATATTATAGCCCTGTTTAAATACTTGAAGGGATATCATATTGAGGAGGGAGCTAGCTTGTTTTCTGCTGCTCCAGAGATTAGGACCCGGAGCAATGGATGCAAGCTCCAGGAAAAGAGATTCCACCTCAACATTAGGAGGAACTTCCTGACAGTAAGGACTGTTCAACAGTGGAACACACTCCCTCGGAGTGTAGTGGAGTCTCCTTCCTTAGAGGTCTTTAAACAGAGGCTGGATGGCCATCTGTCAGGGATGCTTTGATTTGGATTTCCTGCATGGCAGGGGGTTGGACTGGATGGCCCTAGTGGTCTCTTCCAACTCTACGATTCTATGATTCTATGATTATGAAGCAAAATAAATAAATAAATAAATAAAAAATAAAAAAAAACCACCAAGGGCACCTCTGATGGGAAAAAAGGATCTGGAAGTCCTAAATTTTGTTCTTGTACAAACTAATTTTATTTTGGAGATCAACATGGCATTTGCCTTATTCTGAAGTATTTCCTAGAAGCTTGCAGCCTTACCAAATACTTTTCATTCCATCTTCCTGCTCTCCAGGTCAGACTTAGGATGCCTCCAGATAGGTTAAAAAAAAATCTCAGGAAAAAAAATTGAAACTTTTTAGTTCTTTTTGTATTTGCATATTCATGAGTCTCCACCCAATATCTTTCTTGAAATACCACAGCCTTAGGACACATTAAAATCATCCAAACATAAATTTAAAAATATACCAATTTAAAAGTAATAGTTTAAAATAGAATAAACTGTAACTTTACTGGTATGTGCACTATCTCAGAAGTCCATCAGCCATCAGATAAACACAGCTATTGTTTCCAGGACACAGATTTAACAGAGGTCAAGGGTGCGAAAGAATAATATTAGCATTAAAATAAAATGATACTAATATTTAACTAGTGTTATTTTGCTACAGAATTTTAGCACTATAACTCCATAACAAGAATATTAAAAGGCTCAGTGGAAACTGGTGAAAATTTACCTGAGTTGCATGAGAATGGATGGGACATATGATCAAGTGAGATGGAGGAAGGGATATTTTAAAAAAAGAGAGACTAGATGCAAACTCATAAATATGGAGGTTCAAAAAGAACTGGGAATTCCCTATGGATTCTGAATTTTCTCACCCTTTGGAGGCACCCCGAGGCAGCTCTGAGTCTGCCTGAGAAAGATACAATCACAATCAAGTCAACTTCCACCACACGCCACAAACACACAGCTACAATTGTTACAGCAAACTCTAAGCAAAGAACAAGGAAGAATAGGAGAGAACAGAATGCATAACACCAATGATGTCACACACTTTCTGCCAGCTGGCATAGATTATAATTTTTGATGAAGTTGAAGGCAATAGGAAAAGAGGATGACTGCACTACAGGTAGATTGATTTGATAAATGAAACCACAACCCTGTCTTTGTTAAGACTTCAACAGGGCTGTTGAAGATTGGGTCTTTTAAGGGCCTCTTATTCAAAACTGCCTTGATAGTACATAACAACAATTATTAAAATATGATAATAAAAATACATACCCACCAAGAAGTTTCCTACAGGGTAGTGAGTAGACCAGTTGCCCCATGAAGTAAAGGGTGAATCTGGCAAGGTCTTTGTTTCCCCCTTTATTTTTATGATGATGGCACTGATGCCAACCGCAGTAAAATATCAGTTGATCTCTTAGCAGTCAGTATCAATTCACTTTGACTTGTGTTTGTTTATTAATGAGTTTCTTGCTAGTTTATAGTTTACATTTCTCTGAAGTTGCCATGTGGCAGATGAGAAGCAGGAAAGCAGTGCATTGGAATAGGGATCTGTGTTGAATCTCCTTCCATGTTTACAGCTAGAGAAAATCTGAGTTACCCACACATTATTATTTTAGTATAAATGAACAGGAAGGTTTGACCAAAATTGATGACCCAAAGTAGGTGTCACCCCCTCTGACTGTATACTATACAGTACTGTATTCCAAACTCCAATTTATTAGCTTGTCAGAGACTTCAGTTATATTCATCAAGTGGAGCTTTACATTAAGCATTCCTCCCCTTAATTGGAACCATGCAGACACATTTTGGTCCACTTCCATATTTATGCTTAAGTAAAAAGGGGACTTTGTTACCAATTCAACATACCTTATGGTTACTTTATATTTTGCTAGCAATTACAATTAAATATTAAATCCACAGTTAACAGTAAACCTTGTAATTAGGTGGAAATAGTTATACTTCTGAGAGCATCCTGCAGTGTGAACCAGCAACATCTCCTTAATAATGAAATAAACCATCTAAAAGATTAATAATCCCAGAATTATAAGGGACAGCAGTTGGAACACCAAGATTGGGACACTTTTTAAACCTTTTCATCTGCAGCTTTGGGAGCCACACACTGAAGTATCTGGGAAAAAATACAAATTGAACAAAGAATGAGAGAGTTTAGAAAAGTGGCATAAATGATGAGGGCATAAGTTGAGTTGGGTCTTTTGAAAATAATATATTCAATTTGATATAAAATTTGAATCACAAAATTGCAAGACTAAAGTCAAGTCAGTCTGAATACTGAATTTGAAATGTTGCAGTATAAGGGTCAAATCATTCAGATTTCTGCCTTGATTCAGAAAATGCAATGCATACTGAAGGTGCATGCTTGGCACAGAATAAGGCTGGACACACAGCACAGCATTCAAACCTTCATGGCACACATGTCCAAACAGATGCTTGACATAATCAGGTGTGACAGAAAATATTCTAAGAATTCTTCTTCCATCTCACCTTCCCAGTAGCATAGCAGTGGACAAAGTACAATCCTGTGACCTTACACTGCTCCCAGTCCACAAACTTTCCAAGCTTCCAGAACTACTTTTTCTTTTCTTTTCTTCTTATCTTCATTTCTTTTCTTTATTTTTATCTTTCTTTCTTTTTCTTTTTTTGGGGGGTGGGGGTGGGGGAAGGGGGGAAGACAAAGAGGTTTAACACACGGAGATGTTTAGATCTTTTGCAGGTCAATTCTGACGTGACTGTGCTTCCAACGATGCGGATTCACGTCAAAATGTGAATGTGTTATCAGACAAGATTCCTTTCTATGGGCACTCCTTCCATGGGGCTTCCGCAGTGATTCCAAAGTGACCCCTCTTTTTGATGAATACAGAAAAAAAAGGAATTAACAGAATTTGCATTGAAGCTCACTTTGATTTCAGTTCGAATTGGTCTGGTGTGGAAAACCACGCCAATGTCACCCCCCTTGGCCCCCTGAGTCCTGCTCCATCATTCTTCTCCTCCTCCTTCATGCCATCTCGCACCCTCTGCCACCCTGCCACCCATCCCATCATCCCCTGCCTTCTCCTGCATCCCGATCCTGGCTCCAGAGACCCCCAGCAATCTATCCCATCATCCCCTGCCTTCTCCTGCATCCCGATCCTGGCTCCAGTGACCCCCTGCGACCTACCCCATCATGCCCTGACTGCTTCTTCACCCCATGAAGGAAGACAGCTAAGGAGGGGGCAGGGAAGGAGGACAGCGTCCAGAGCCCCACTAAGCATGTGCAAGGGTGCCAATTTGAATAATTGAACCCTCTGGTGTGGTAATACAATGTGCACTCACTCTGCTTTGCTTGAATCCGCATCACGTGACTTGCTTGGAATAGCACTGAGTTCGCTTCCCCCTCAGTTCAGAAGGGCAACAGAAAGGCAACCAGGTGTGGTAAAGCATCACGTTTCAACCTTAATTCGCATTGCTAGACAGGAGTGACTCTGGATCTGGTGTGAAAAAACATCACGCTTTGCATTGCTAGAACAGGAGTGACTGCGGATCTGAGCTGCAAACCCCCCACGTGTGATAAGGTCCAAAGTAATAAACTGTCTCTCTTGGAAGACTCATGGAGCAGATACACATCATGAGATGCTGCTGCTGGTGGTGGTAACATTAAAAAATACCCATTTAGTAAACTCAGAAGTGAGCTTTTGGACATGTTTTGTTTTGTTTGTTTTGTTTTACCTTTTTGGAAGTACTTTGAAGCATGAACTAGGGCCTTGTTCACACTACCCAAATCTAGCACTATGATTCCACTTTAAATGTTTTGGGACCAAACTATGGCACTTTACAGAGCACCCAAAAAGGGCGCTCTGCCAGCGCCCGTGATTACTGCGCCAGGGAACTGCAGTGGACAAACCGTGCAGTTCCCTGGTGCAGCAAAAAGAAGCTGCAAAATGACCTGCCAGAAGAGATCTCACTCTTACAGTCTCCCTCTGACAAACTGAATCCTCATTGTTGGCAAAAATACAGCAGCCTAATGATGGAGTTTTTCCTTTATTTGAAAGAGTAGTCACATTTATGATGTTTAATTTACACTGCATAGGTTTAGCCCAGCCAATCACAGAGAAGAAATTGGTGGTTTTAATTTACAGTGACTGCAACAATATTCAGTTTATAGGGACATTTTCCATTTATCTGTTTTTGTTTTTCTTTTCTTTCAGTGACACTGGATTTCCCCTGTTGATCCTCCTATGTTTCTTAGAACAGAACTAGACGTTATATTAAATCCACGCACACATTTAACATTTCTTGTTTTAACCTTTAATGGGAGGGGGCTAGAAAACCTCACTGACCTAGAACAACTAGAAAGGAAGATCAAGGAAGAAAGTGCAAAGGCAGGCTTACTGGTGAACATAAAGAAAACAAAAATAATGACCGCAGAGAATCTACATAAATCCAACCTAGACAAGTAATAAATAGAAATAGTAAAAGAGTTCTCATACCTGGGATCAAACATAGATAAGAATGAGGACTGCAGCCAGGAAATCAGAAGAAGATTAAAATTGAAGAGAATGTCTATGAAAGAACTATAAAAGATCCTAAATTGCAAAGATATACAACTGAGCACAAAAGTTAGAAAGTAGACTATGAAGACATTCATCGGTCTTTAATCAGAATGGAGTCAAGAAATCAGAAGATCACTAAGGACTTGGAAGGGCAGCTATGAAAGGACTAGACAAGCTCCTGAAGTATAAAAACATATCACTGAATACTAAGGTTAGGTTTGTGCAAGCCATCATATTTCCCATTTTCACATATGGTTGTGAAAGCTGGACAGTGAAGAAAGCAAATGGGGGGGAAATCAACTCATTTGAGATGTAGTGCTGGATAAGAGTTCTGCAAATACCATGGATTGCTAAAAAGAAAAATAAATGGATCCTCGAACAGATCAAGCCTGAACTCTCCCTGGAAGCCAAGCTGACTAAACTAAAACTACTTTAGCTTTATAATGAGAAGACATGGCTTGCTAGAATAGGCAACAATGCTGAGTAAGGCTGAAGGCAGTAGAAAAAGAAAAAGACCACATCACAGATGGCTAAACTCATTCAAGGAAGCCACAGCCCTGAGTCTGTAAGACCTCAGTAGAACTGTTTATTATAGGATGACTTGGAGTTCTCTCATTCATAGGCTCACCATAAGTTGTAGTCAAGTTGATGTCAATTAACATTAATTCTGTTGAGCATCAGTTAGATGCTCATTGTCATTAACAGCTTCAGTAAGCTGCAAATGTATTTTAAGATTGAAGAGGGTCCATTGTTAAACAGAAAAAAATGTTTTCTTTCCAGCACCTGTATCCAGTCAACCTTCCTCTGTAAAGCAGAACCTGCATTTTACAATTCACTGTCAAATCCAATCTACTCTTTAAACAACTCTGGTTAACAAATGTTTTCTTCTGTATATTTTTAATAGAACATTATCTTTGTTGTATGTTACAGCAAATAAGGTATAACCAAACAGCACATTAAAATGGGTAACTCCATCTGGAGTTTGTTGACATTGATAACCCACTCAAGGTTTCCCTTTCAGTTCAAAGCATCATTAGAGTAATGCAGTAGAATTCTAGAATTTAGTGTGGATTGGGATGAATATAAGCATGGTAAATCATGTGGTCATGCACACTGAGGTGAGCATAGCGATTTAGAAATCCTAGCCAAAGTTTTGAACATTTAAAATATGGCTTATATTTTTTTTCACTACGCATGCAATTTTAATAGGCTTTCTTAGCTGGGACAATTAAATATACAAGTCATATTATTTTCATAAGGCATGATCCAGCCAAAGTTAAACACTTTGAAGTCCTATATGTTTAAAGCAGGAGCAAGTTAAGTACTTCTTAACTGTCCCATTGAAACTAACGGGCTGTTACCTCAAAGCACTTCAGTTTGGCAAGATCATGTCCACTGCTAAGAATGTACTCTTAACATTTAAATGCAAGGTCATGATGACATCTGGCTTGTCAAAAAGCAAAACTGTGCACAATGCAGGAATAGGGGAGGGGGAAAGGCAGAACCAGCACATAGGGACTGAGTTGGAAATAGCTCAGAATTTTAATGAATCATCCAGTTTGAGACCATGAGACGGAAGAGGTTCAACTGATGGTTGTACCAAGCCTATCTCCTGTCCTAAGGAATTAAAGGTGGGAAAATGGAATGGGGCAGAAGCAATACATGTGTGAAGACATACTCAGGGGCCTTTGGGCCAACCCTGTCACGCAGAAGGGTGAAGTAGCCTTCTCCAGGTAGTACTTGATGGGGAAGATTAAGATTTTAATTGGGACCTGAACGATGCAACAAGACATTTTAATGTGTTGGTCCTAGCAGCAGTGAGGGTGCCTTCTAACTGCAGGAGGTGCTGAGCAGTCTGTCTAGGGCTCTTCATGTCTTTGAAAGACCAAGATCACTTTGTGTCTTTGAAAAATCATAGAAGTTAATAGAAATAATGCAGTTTGGATCCAAATATGCACCTTCATTCATACTACGGAGGGTTTTTGGTAACTGCCTCTTCATGTACACTTCCCATGCCCTACATCATATCCTACAACATCTTCAAGAGTCTCCAACATCCAGGGAGAAAATGGGGGATGAGGGAAGAATCAACAGGGAAAGGGAAGTGGGAAAATTCTGTTCCATAACCACAGGTTATTTTGCTCATAGAAAGAACAATTGTATCTAAGCAAAGAAAAATAAAGTGCACCTCTACAATAATTTAAACTAGGTATCAAGATCACTTCATGTCTTTGAAAGACCACAGAAGTTAGTAGTTGATGCATTGTCCTAAGTACATGGGTACAATACAATGAAATGTATCTGCAATATTGAAAACGATTAATTTCCAGGTTCCGTTTTTTAACAAAACAAGATTTTAAAAGCTGGCAAAGAAACTGCTAACCCAATTATTTAGACCACACATGTGAAACAGCTTAGACAAAGGGCCTTAGCTGTACCATATTTATCCTAACTCATCCCAACTATTTTACTTTGTTATCGTTAGTTTAATACTAGACTCCTATCATGGTTTTCAAATGTTGTCCAGCTGTTCATGTCCATTATTTACATTCATTAATGTAGACTAAGTGTCCACTTAAAAATATAAACTTACTTCTCAGTTTAGCTATTGTTTCTGGGTTCTTCACAGGGTTTGATTAAACTATCCACCTGATGTGGCTATTTATTTTGCACAAGTTGAATTACAGTATGAAGTAATGGGGAAGAGGTGCTTAAATTTTCTTATCCCAGTAGAAACATATATTGGACTTGGAGTTATTACATATATACACACAGTTAAGTTGTGTTTGGAAAGCTCCATGTGCAATTACATAAAGTAGAATGTACATTTTGAAACTGATGTCTTCCACTAAGGGTTTTGCAGAAACCCTCACTGAAAATTAGAATTCTACTAGCATATGTTTTTCATTCCTGGAAAAGAAATGCTTATAGTATGTGAAAGAACAGGATCGAGCAGCTACCAGTTAGTTAGGAACATGTAAAACTTCCTTGCATGGAGTCAGATCATTGGCAAGACTGTAAGACCATAAAGTAGGTGGCTGTGCAATCTCTATCTTGCCATCCCTGGCAACTGATAGATATTCCATCTAATATTGGAGGTGATGGGAAGAGAAGAGAGAAACTGGGACATTTTAAGAGCATCTGAAAAAGTGGAACAGATAATTAATTGGGACTGTCGCTGAAAATTGGGACAGTTGGAGGGAATACAGCCGCCAAAGACCTTCTCTGAAACTGAATTCCTACACCCTATGCCCTATGTTGACTGGTAGAAGTTCTCCAGTATTGATTTCTTTTGGAGCCTGGCAGATGCATAGGACTGAAATGTAATCATTTCATACAAACATGTGGTCCATCCAAGTAATAAATTTTTCTCAGGGGTCTCTATGAAGTTTAGAGTCATTTTTCTCAGATAGCAGTCTCCCTCAACATGCCATTTAGTGAAACAGCTATTGAAATGATGGAGCATAGAGTTATGGGTTACTTGTCCAAAGGAAGAGAAGCCAAAAGTCCCACAACCCTAGCTGAAAGACCAACTCTAAACATCTAGTGATCCAGTGGACAAAAGGAAAACATGAACCCAGGTCTGCCAGGTCCACCTCCAAATACTAATCTGTTAGGCCAAATTAGCAGAATGCCTTCATAGACTTGGCTTTGAAGAGCCACCAAGCCTTTAGAGCAGGGGTTGGCAACCTACAGCCCGTGGGCCGGATCCGGCCCAGCGAGGCCTTGAGACCGGCCCCAGCCCGGTCCTGCCGCCGATTGCCACCCCCGCCGCAGCTTCCGCGCCGCTCCGGGCGCCATTTTGAGTTCGGCCCCCCAGTTGTCTGAGGGACAGCAACCCAGCCCCCGACTCAAAAAGGTTGCCTACCCCTGCTTTAGAGCATCAATTACTGTGAAAGAGTTGTGCTTTAACTTGTTAATTGCATTTATTACATGTTTTAGTCTGTTAACATTTTTATTGTTTAAAACTGATTTAACTTGTTTGCACTGATTCTGCTTGTATGCTACCCTGAGATACTCTGATTTGAGCATCATACAAAATATCTAGGAAATGAAATATAAATATCATCATCATCATCATCCTGCTTTTCCTGGGACTGGAATACAAGGTGACTTACAAAACTGAAAACAGATACAGAAAAAATCTCACCAGTAAAAACATGCAAAAAATTAAAAATGTTTAATTATCTATAGAATTAAAAGCAATTTGAAAACATATTCATCAAAACCAAACAAACAAAAAACATGGTACATTATTAAAAGCCCTTTCCCTACAAACTGTGAGTTCCAAAGGACTGTCCATTTTTTTAATTTATTTTTTAAAATCTCTTTTCCTGTTAGTGGAAGGACACCAAGGAGGGAGGCAATGTAACCTCTCCAGGAAGCAAGGCCTAGAGCTTTCAAGGATCCACCAAACAGTCTGTCTCTTGTGTTGTTACAAGACATGGGGTAGACAGAAGGCCCTCTCCAGAAGATCTCAAAACACAGATATGTGTTTATGTGCTCTTAAAGTCATAACCAGGATTTTGAATTGTGCCCAAAAACAGATTGATAGTAGTGAAGCTGTTGTAGCATCGTGGTTTGAGTGTTGGACTACAACTCTGGCAACCTCAGAAAGCATCTGTGGAAGTAGACTGAAGTCTACGAGTTCATGCTGCCAATTTCTTTCTTTTTAGTTAGTCTCAAAGGTGCTACAAGAATTCTCTACATACTGATTCCACAGACTAAGGACTTTATCGCACCCGCTTTTTTCAACATTTCGGGTACAGGAAGAGGACGCTTGTGTGCCCGCACGACCACCCCAAAACAGATTTTACCGCACACCAAAGTGTCACCCAAATGGCCCCGTTACATTCCGTTGTGCCAATCTGTCCCCGTTCAGTGCTGACAGGAGCCATTTTTGCCTGACGGAAAAGTTCCATCAAGCAAAAATGGTGCCTGTCAGCACTGAACAGGGATGGCTTGGCGCTGGGTGATGGAACAGGGCCTTTTGGAGGATGCTTTGGTGTGCAGTAAAATCAGTTTGGGGGTGGTCACGTGCGCACACGAGCGTCCTCTTCCCGTACCTGTAACGTTGAAAAGAGCGGGTGCAATAAAGTCCTAACACAACTATATCTCTTTAGCCCATGGTTCGATTCCCTGCTCATCCATGAAACCTACTGGATGACCTTGGGCAAGTCACACACTCTCAGCCTCAAGGGAAAGCAATGTCGAGAAAACATTGGTTCAGCTTACAGTTGCCATAAATCCAAAACAAGCTGAAGGAATACAACAAGAACAATGAAGCTGAAATAAGTATCATATAAAGGATAAAGCAGAAGTGTTTCTGTAATACTAAGAAAATGTTCATGTTGTTGTTGTTGTTGTATGCCTTCCAGTTGTTTCCCACTTATGTTGACCTTATCATGGGGTTTTCTTGACAAGATTTGATCAGAGGAGGTTTGTCACTGCCTTCCCCTGAGGCTGAGAGCATGTGACTTGCTCAAGGTCATCCAGTGGGTTTCATGGCCAAGTGGGGAATCTAAAATAGGCACTGACAAATTCCAGACAGAAAACCAATCTAACTATAAACCGATATAAGATGGAGAAGACGTGTAAATACCGTATATACTCAACTATAAGTCAAGAAATGTATGCTCTAAAATTGACCCTAAAATCCTGGGTTAACCTATATACAGATCAATAACTAATACTGCTTAGAAAGGTCCTAAAACATGCAAGTCTGATGCTCTGCTCTTGGTGCCTTGAGGCACTGTGTGTGTGTCTCTGTGTGTGTGTGTGTCTGTGTGTGTGTGTGTGTGTGTGAAAAAGGTTCCCAGTCCAATTTGCAAGGCTTTTCTTCCCATGGATAAAACACCTCAATGAACACCACTTCCTTCCTCTCTGGTCTGATCTGCAAGGCTTCTCTTCCCAGGGAAAAAAACATCTCATTCAACTCCACTTCCTTCCCTTCCCAGTCCGATTTGCAAGGATTCTCTTCTGATGGGGAAAAACACCTTATTTAACTCCACTTGCTTCCCTTCCTAGTCTGATTTACAAGTCTGCTCTTCCCATGGAAGAAACTCCACATTTAAAACCACTTGCTTCCCTTCTCAATCCGATGTTAAAACCTCTCCTCCAGCACCTGGGAATCAGGGTTAGGTGATCGGGAGAAGTCCAGAGAAGGAGAAGGAGAAATGGAAGTGCTGTTTTCCCCTTTCCATCCTTTGTTATAGCTCCCTAAATTTTACTTTCGACTTATCCATGGGTCATCCTAACACCTTCCCTCAATGTATACATGAGGTCAACTTGAACACAAGTATATACGGTAAATGATTGATTCCTAATAAACCCAACTACTATTAGAGAGCCTGCTTATCCTGCCATACTATGTATCCTGAGATTCCTACACTTAAGGGTGCTAACTCTGCCTGTTTTACTTTACTGTAGTTTATAAGGTGAACCAGAAGGTGACAAAAGAGACCTCCAAACTGATACAGATTTGGCTAACAACTATCAAAGGACTTTCAGTCCCTCAAACTAAAGAAACAGAGATGGGGAACCACCCCTGTTTCAGTCAGGCAGGAGATGTTTTACATATAAGGGCTAAAATCTAATTGCTGGTTGGAAGTAAAGTGTGGCCATTTGCTGAGGAAGGGGAGGGGTGCGAATAACACAAGGACAACCAATTGGCAAGAAAGGTCCACAACTTTATTAAATACAGCAACAGTGAAAACGAGAGGGTTGGCCTGAAAGCATGAGGTCTGGATCTGACATCCACCAACCTGTGTTGGTCGATGAACCGAAATGCCTGGTCACGGCCAGGCTTCAGAATGACAGAGGGGTTAGCAGCCTAAAGTGTGCTAGCCACTTAAAGAGCCAGCTATGCACATAAGCACATCTTCGCCCCATGTCACCGGGGAACGCTGAATCAATGTTGCCCCTGCACTGTTATTATTATTATTAACCTTTATTTATGAAGCACTGTAAATTTACACAGCGCTGTACATACAATCTTTTAGTTAGACGATTCCCTGCCCTCGGGCTTACAATCTAAAAAGACATGAACACAGAAGGAGAAGGGAGTAGTGGAGGGAAAGGGTAAGAGGTCCAGCAGTTCCTCTCTACCTCCAAGGCCTGGACCAAGGCAGAGGCTTCATAATGGATGGTTAATTGTTTTCCAGGGAAAATACATACTCTCAAGTAGGATAATACATATACAGTACATAGCAATACAGGAAATGGTTCAATAAACAGGCACCACAAGAACATCAAATAGTAAGCGACAATTATGCAATGCCTGGGAAGGCTTCTCTGAACAGGATGGTTTTCAACTCCGTTTTGAAGCTGGTTAAAGAAGTGATGGCTCTTGCTTTTGGGGGAAGAAGGTTCCAGGAGTGAGAGGCAGCGAGTGAAAAGGGGCGAATCCGGGATGGGGCAGAGGAAATCCTGGGCTGAGACAGCAGACCTTGACTACCAGAACGGAGGGCCCGAGTGGAAAGGTGAGGAGAAAGAAGGTCTGATAAGTAGGGAGGGGCCAGTCCATGGAGGGCTTTAAACGTGGACAGCAGGAGCTTATACTGAATGTGGAAAGGGAGGGGGAGCCAGTGAAGGGATGCCAACACAGGAGAGATGTGGTCAGAGCGGTGGGAGGAAGTGATAGTGCGTGCAGCTGAATGCTGAACAGAGATTAAAGGACGGAGATGAGAAAGAGGAAGCCCAGCCAGGAGGACATTACAGTAATCAAGTCGTGAGACCACTAGGGCATGGACCAGGATCTTGGCAGTAGAGGCGGAGAGATATGGTTGGATTTTGGCAATATTGTACAAAAAGAATCTACAAGCCTTGGCTGTGGTCTGGATCTGAGGGATACACGACAGAGAAGAGTCAAAGATAAAACCAAGACTGCAGGCTTGCTGGACTGGTTGAATACAAATGTTGTCCACAGAGACAGAAAAGGAGTGTTGAAGGTTGGGATTAGGAGGAAAGACAAGAAGCTCCGTCTTGGACATGTTGAGCTTCAAACGCTGATGGCGCATCCACTGCGAGACAGCTGTGAGGCAAGACGAAACTTGCTGTTCAAGCCTTGGAGAAAGGTCAGGGGCGGAAAGATACAGCTGGGTGTCATCGGCATAGAGATGGTAGGAAAAGCCAAAAGAGCTGATGAGATTTCCTAAGGACAGTGTGTAGAGAGAAAACAGAAGGGGACCCAGAACAGAGCCCTGGGGAACTCCAACAGATAAGGGAACAGGAGAAGAAGTCTGACCACCTGCAACTACTGCAAAAGATCTGCCAGTGCGACATCGCTAGCCCTTAGCATCCCCGGGTCCCAGTGGGACTCCCGATTCAGTGCTCAAAGAGCACAAGCAAAACAAGGGGAGGGAGAGTGGGGAGCTGGCAGAAAATGGTGCTGTTGGTCGGCACAACACAGGCTTAAATAGACCTCCCAGTCAATGGATGGCCGAGAAGCCAGGCGCCCGCCTGCCCCCTACCCAGCCACTTGGCTAATCAAGAGCCACAGCTCCCTCGCGCCACCAATCAGGACCACTTCTGCCCTCGAAAGGGAGGCTGGGAGCTGTAGTCTCCCAGCCTGGAAGTGGCCCAGCGGCCTGGGGCTTCCCCCTTGCTCCCAGAGGAGCTGGGAGCTGTAGTCCATACCGCGTGGACTTGAAGCACCACTGCACCGGCTGCCGGGGCCACACGCCCAGCTCCAGGCAGGAGCCTGGCCAGGCCGCGGGCTGCCAGGTGAGCAGCCCACCACCCCCAGGCCCCTTAGGAAGTCAGGTGGCAGGCGGTCGGGTGGTCCCATTTATTCAAGTACTTAATGAGGGATCAAAATGTATCCTAATCCTACAGGGATTAACATACCAAGGCTACTCTACTGGGTCTAGCAATGGAATTCAAACCATGGTAAACCTCTGCCATTTTTTGCAGCTCCTTTTTACACCCTCCAGAAGCCAGATTGGGGCTGCAGTGCCAGGAAAGGGGCAGCCTCTGCTGCCCCTTAGGGACAATCTGTAGAGTCCCTATATTCACATTCTACTGGTACCTTTGCCTGCCCCTTTGTTTTGGATGTCTAAACTGTATTTTTAACTGCTTAACTGACATTTTACATTTGTAGTAAGTACTTAGTGGACTATTGCCCAGTGTTAGGATATAAATATGTTATATAAATGTATTTGTTTGTCAATGCAAAGGTATGAGTGGGTTTAGTAGACCGTTTCAGTGTTTGGACGCTATGGAATTATGGTAACTTTCTTTTAATGGAAGCAAATCAGTACTATTAATAATATTTTTTATTTAAATTGTAATTTCATTTGCCTCCAAGTTCCAAACTACCTTTTTACCTTTACTGAGAAGGTATTTAGATATGTTACAGCAGAACAGTAAGATGTGCTTTCTTTGCCCAGATAATCAGCAATAACTATTTCAAAGACTGGTTTTAAATTTCTATACTGTTACAAAAATCTATCCTTCTTTCATTTGCTTCAGAGTCACTTTGTGCTGGCCACTAGCTTGGACAGAACTGTGAATACAGTTATATGTTTTCTCAATAATGAAAAGCAAGGTCTTTAAATCTACTCTGCTTTGCAAACTGTTTGGATCCTCCCCCTCCTTGACATGCCGCTAGAAGCATGTCGAGAACTATTTATGAGCTCTTGTACAAATTCTTCAAATGATAAATTTAATTTCACATTCCCTGGCTTAAGCAAAAAATAAAATATTGCATGACCCATACACATGTGGAGATTATATTACGTACAGTGAAAAATCCAGCAAGCAGTACATTATGGATTTAACCACAAGCTTTTAGGACAGGAATGTCAAATTGTTGCACTGCAAGAGTATATTGCAATATTGTTGAACTAACATAATGTATCCAGGCAGGGGGGAAAAAAACCTTTTTAAAAGCCAGCCTTATCTTAAAACATGAATAGCACCATTTTTTCTAGAAGATCTCCAAATGCTTAAACTTTAGCTTTGGAAATCCATTTCCTATTCTATTTTTCTGGCTATAACCGAAAATTAAACAATTAACATCAAAACACAGAATTATGCAAACCAAGCTGAAAATGTTTCTCTTTCTATTTTTCTACAACCATGTGAACTGAATGTAACACCAACCAAAACACACACAGACACACACACATATAATTATTTCATTTTACCACATGCTTCACAAGGTGGTGCTATCTTCTCTTTTCTGTAAAAGGCTTCAATCAATTACAGTCATCCTTCTATAGCCATGGATTATTTATCTGCAGATTTAGCCATCCACGACTTGAAAATATGTATGTGTGGGTGTGTATTCCAAAAAGCACACCTTGATTTTTTCATTTTAAGTAAGGAACACCAATTTAATATACCATTGTATTTAATGGGACTTGAGCACCCATGGATTTTGTTATCCATAGGGAGTCCTGGAACCAAACCACAAAAGATACCAAGGGCCCACTGTAATTAATGTGTATCTATATCATCTACAGAACAATTAAAAGCTGTTATCTTATATAAAACTCATTTTAGAGCAGCGTGGAATCATACAGCCTTCCTCATGTTGCTGAACTATACTTGCTAATATTGTTATGGTCATTTTAGACAGTAGTGCCACTTCCATTACAATTTTTTTGGGGGGGGGGGTTGTTATTCAGCAGCATGTCCCTCTACAACAGAGAGTTATAACTCTCAGCCGTCTTAGCAATATAGCCAGTGGAATAAGGGTTGCACAGTTCAGTAACATCTGGAGGGCTGCACAACTTGCATCCCAGTTGTAGAGGGACTAACTGCTGAATAAAGAAGCATAAGAATGTAATGGAAGTGGTACTACTTAGTTACAGTACAGTACTTCGCAATTGTTCTGGACTGGAACACAGCAGTCCACAAAACTGGGATTAATAGTGCCAATTACAGGGCACTTATTATGTGACACTGAGAAATCAGCCCTGCTGTTGGGCAGAATGGGAAAGCTGCTTGAAGCATCAGATTTTGGGTGACATGAAAGAGAAGCTATCTGTTACTTGTTTCATCCTTACATATTGAGACTGTTTTGCATGGAAAAAGATACTTGTGGAATTTTCTGCCTCAGTTAACAAAGCTTGATTAGTTTTAATTTAGATATTATTCATTTTAATTTAAAGTGGGAGATCCAGTACAGGCAACAATATGTTTTGGTTGGGCACTGTGAGTACAGAATATCCTGTAGAGATGCAATGTATCACCAGAAAAGATGGCTTTCTTTCTTTATTTTTAAGGAGACGCACTTCTGCCAGTAAGATCACAGGAAACAGCAAAGGGGTCACATGTTCTCAACAAAGCAGGAATGCTACACAACTAACTATGGTGGAGGATTTTTGAGAATACTGTAGATAATCTCCTTATCACTCCATTCCCCCTTGAGCCTTTAAGTTGTATGACTTAAGATACAGTCGCCCCCTCCTAACTCACAGATCTAAGTTCCGCGACTTCGATTATGTGCAGAGGGGTGACCTCTGTTATTTCCAATGGCACGTGGGCCCAGCGTGCACACTCAAACCACCCACCCAGGGGTGTGCCCTATTCAAACCTATAAGATCTCCCACGCAAATGGAGGGCCAACTGTATGTGCAAATCCCACCCCCATTTTTTAAACAATGAGAGAGAAGGAAAAATAGCATGGCTCTTCTGGAGAGCACAAGGGATAATAATCAAAATATCAAACTGTACTATCTGGGGTCTCAAGCATGTCACATACATTTTCTTCTTGTAACCCGTACAACAGAGCTGCAAGCCGGATCAGTAGCATTGACTCCATGTTGTCCACACACAGTAACAATAGTCAAAAGAATGGCTTGCCTAATCTAATATTGGTACAGATTAGATTTCAATCATAGACTATCTTATCCATAACTAAATCCCCTGTCCTACAGTAGCACTAGACATCTGTCAGGACAAATTGGCAACCCTGGTACCATGACTGCTGTGCAGGGGTTTTTCGCACTGCACAAATATAGTGCTATGATTCCACTTGAATAACCATGGCTGCATCCTATGGAATCTCAGGCTTCATACTCTGGCCAGAGGCATTAGAGGAACACTCTGGCTGAGAATACTGAATTCCCTTCCCTAAACAGGAAACCTCAAGATTCGCTAGGATGTTGTCATGACAGATAAAGTGCAATGATAGTGCTATATTTGTGTAGTGTGAAAGGCCCCCACCTTCTCTTTTACCATTCTGAATAACATGTAGACTTTCCACTAAAGGAGAGAGTTGCACTTCAAATAGAGTGGAAGGCTACAAAAAAGAAAATACTGTAAGTGAGAGATCTTTAATATGGACAGAGCCACCACATGTTTGAGTCAAAAAGAGATAAGCACTTCACAACACCAGAAAGAGACACTGGCATGTTCTCTTTCTTTGTGATGTGCAAGTGCATAGCCTTTTCTCTTTCTGCTGGAAATCCACCATCACCTCTTTGATGGTGCTGAGACATATATTGGGAAGGGTGAAAACCATCACTGGACCATGGTTTTTATAAGTCACAATGTTAAACACCAATCAATTAAAATGAATTTGAATCTTCTCCTACGGGATGGACTAAAACATTAGAAAAGTGGCATGCAGGGTGTTCCGTGGTGTTAAAGAGAATCATTTCACATTTGTTTCCTCTGCATGGAGTCTCAAGGAAGCACAGCAACACCTGCTGCCAGAACACCACTCTCTTTCCTCACAGCAATGTGTGTGGACTCCACCCCTTTACTAAAAGCACTTGCACCTTTTCACTTATAGCAATACTGCCACCTTCTGTTTAAATCATTTTTCTTTTGCTTGCCAGTCCTTTTGCAATACTGTAATAGGAAGATGGGGAAAACTGTAAGACTAGTAACACTGCAATATAATATACAGTAAATATGATAGTTGAAGCAAGGGAATGAGACTGAAAAGACTGACCAAGTCCAACCATTATTTTATTACGAAAATAAATTACTAGGTTTTGTCACTGATCTGGTATTGTCAAAAAGGTTGGCCCGCATAGGCATAAATCATCTATCCTCCAGTTTCTTAAGAAGTACTCTTGGCTTGTATTGCCACACTGGCCCGTAAGCAAAGGCATGTCTATCTTTTTCTTTCAGAAAGTTTTTCTTCCTTGAATCTTTTTGCCAATAGTACATCATTTCCTGCTGTCCCTCTGTTAAATCCTACTTTACCTTTGGCTCCTTCCGCACCACATTTCATCAAGGTCCTCATTTTTCAAACATTTGCATTCTCCTCCATGTCTCTTGGCCAGGCTCTTTAATATTCAAGTGTTCCTCCATTTTCCAATGAAAGCTCATCCCACCTGTGCTTTCAGGTAGTTCAGAGTCCCTTCTCTTTTCATTTTCCTTCAGTTCATTAGTTCTTTAAACCTTTTCTTCAAGGCACCATTTTCATTTATGGTCACTTCCAATTTTAATTTCTCACTGTGCTATGTATCTTGGTGTAAAATTAAAATATATCTGGGTAGAGAGGGTGTTCAAATCTTATCCATGTTTTTATTTGAATTAAAAAATGCACTCTTTGGTATCTTTAAAAGAATAGATTTTATTTTACAGTTAACAAAAGCAAAAATTCTATGATGAATGCAAATGCATAGCCTTCAGGTGTCCCAGTTTGGCAGGGACAGTCCTGACTGATCATTTGTCATCCCACTTTTTCAGCGGTGGGGAAAATGTCCCAATTCTCCCTTGCTCTTCCCACTTTCCCATTATCCACAGCTTACTTCAATGGCTGAAAACTGAATTCAAAGTTCAAAAGTAGTTTGCACTCCATTAACTCAGCAGAGGGGAGAAGAGAGGATAAGGAACAACCTTGCTCTTCCCAGTAGGCTCAGCCAAAAGCAAACTGCTGCAGGCTCTCCTAGTTTTTATGTTTATCCTCATTAATAACTTTTGCCATTTTGACCATATTCTGCAGTTACTTAACCACACATTTCTCAATTTTTATGTGAAATGTTAGATGGTATAATTATTTTTATTTATTTATTTATTTATTTATACCCCACTCTTCAGCCAAGGCTATCAGAACAGAATTTACATGGACATATCAATATAACAATTGCATAAACAAGTGCTTAAAGAACCTTTTAATACTACACAATTATAGTGCTGTGGTTATATTTTAACTGATGTGGCAACCTCCTACAGAAATCATGTGATTTGCAGTTTAGAGAGGGACATTTGGAATTCTCAAAGAGTTCTGATAATTTACTTAACTACAAATCCCAGGATTCCATAGCATGTTACCATGGTAGTTAAAGTGGGATCACAGTATGAAAATATGCAGAGTAAAGTTTTTTTTTTTTAAAAAACCCCACTGAAGCTGTTTCTCACAGAAGCTTTCATCCCCTCGCGTCTTCTCCACCTACCCTACCAGATCACTACACTTACTCCAACCACCTAGCCTCTAAGCTTCACTCTCTTCAGGCTACCTCATAAAACTACTTCTGACACTAGAACTGGAATGTACAGAACCCAACAGTGGTCTTCCACTAGTGAAATCAGAGAAGGTGCTGAACCCACCCTTCCCACTATATCTCCTCTCCCCAGCGTGCTCCCAAGTTGGTGAGTAGGTCAAGTGACCCAAAAGCCTGAAAACAAAAGGTGGGAGACAACAAAAGGCCTGAAAGTTTTTCCAGCAGAATGTTGGTTTAGCTCTGTAGTCTTATACATTTTCCTTACCCTCACAAAAGCTTACTTTGCTGCATGAGCCATTGCGAAGCAATGCAAACTTCTGCCATTCCACTGATCAACTAAAGAAGCTTCACAATACAATAATTCAGATATCTGAATGGCAATGCATTATATAAAATCTATGGTAATATTTAAAAACTGAGCTAAACTGCTTAGCTTTACCTCCCCCCCCCCCAATGATTTTAGAGGGAAATCTTGAACTGAATGTATTTATTTAAATAACTCTTAAAATTACCATCTCTTGCCACTCAATAGTTTTCCAGTATAGCTTTTTTAAATGCATGCGACTATATAAATCTGCACTCCATATTTTTCTCCATTTCAAATCTCTCGCTACTGTAACATCATTAATTTGAGTGGAATGACAGAAGAGATTAATTGTTAGAATTCTCACTAGCAGATAACACTTTCTGACCTAGTGAACCCACATATTCACATATAATTTTTTACAGAGACACAGCACACACCAGTATCATAACAAAGTTGTAATTTTTCACTAATGTGGATGTTAACATTTACTTTTCCCATTATGGAGTACAGTATTTATTATTTTATATCTACTCTTTACAGGTAATAACCTCATATACCAGCAACATGAAACATCATAAACTTTTAAAGGAATGTTTTTATAATAAGCCAACCAGGTATAAATAAGATTTTTATAACAGTTTATAAATTTTAAAGCATGCACTGAGGTTAAGTAAAGGGGAAACTAGAGTAGTTATATGGAAAAGGGGCTGGATTATACAATTCTACACTGTGTGTGTGTGTCATTACAAAAATATTTAAATACTTACACTTTTAAGTCTGTAAGAATAATGCCCTGATTTAAGTAAACCTTTGCTAGTCACAAGGGTCCAAAATCAATTTTAAAATTATTTTTGTTACATCTTTGAAAATGTGGGATTTTATGTTTATAGTGTAATTCTTTAGAGGGGGAAGAAAAAGCATATGTAGCTCTTTATAAATGAAAAAAAAACCCAATAATTTGAAGAGCAATTAAGAGCTCAAGCTCCAGTACCTAAACCAGTGGTGGTCCACCTCTCTTTCATCCCATACAAAGGGGTAGTTCTGTTTTTGTCCTGTTTTTGAAAATGCCACTTTTGTGCATGAAATTCCATCCACCTCTGTCCACACGTGCCATAACCCAGAATTTGGAAATGTTACTTTCTCCTACAGTGCCGACTCCTCCAGGCAACATTGCTACTTGATCATACAGGCTCAAGGATTCTGGGAATAACAATCCAGACAAGGAACTTTCCGAGTTCTGCACAGACCTATATGAAGCATCCAGACTGGTGGTTAGGGTAAATAATGTGGCAATGAACTCACAGCACCTGACTACCAAGGCTTCAGCTGGGAAGACGGATAGTCATGCAGTCCACCCTACCTGCATGGTAAATTTTCCTAGCTTTTCCATAACTCCAGAGTTAAATATCAATTTGATGGGCTTCAGTTTAATCTTATCAGACCCCCGCCCCCAATTCTAGCACTCTAGTCTCCAAAGATTGGGACATCAGTTTCATAAGCCCCAGCCAGCATGACTAATGCTCAGGAGTTCTGAAGTTGTAGTCCAAAGCCCCTGGATGATACCAGGTTAAAGAAGGCTGTTATAATTCTATGCGTATTGAAATCCCAATATATATATCCATCCCATTCATCACTACATTCTCATGAATCATGAAATAAGTTTCAGGTTTTTTTAAAACAGAATCATAGGCACGTTACAGACGTGCCAAAGGGGTGTGCTAGGGTTGAGAAGGGGCGTGTTAGGGTTGAGAAGGGGCGTCACTTCCTGATGCCCCTCAACCCTAGTACGGACCAAGTCCATACAAAATGGCAGCGCCCATCCACACAGGGGCCGCCATTTTGACGTCATGGACTCATAGCATCCGGACGTCGTGCGGCAGAAGTGACGCCGTGAGTGCGCGACTAGCGCCTCGCAGCACCACTTCCAGGGCCCAGAAAGAAGTGCCATTTCGGTGCTTCTTTCTGGCTGCGCCCGGGAACCGCACGGTTTGGCCGCTGCAGTTCCCGGACGCAGCAACCGGTGGCGGCGGCAGACCACCCATTTTGGGCAGTCTGTAACTCGCCAGAGTTGGAAGGGGTGGGTCATTAGGTCCAATCCCCTGCTCAATGCAAGGCCTCAGCTAGAGCTGTTGTTCCAAACTTTGGTCCTCCAGGTGTTTTGGACCTCAACCCCCAGAAGCTCCAATCAACTTCAGGTTGGAATTCTGGGAGCTGAAGTCCAAAACACCTAGAGTACCAAGGTTTGAGAACCACTGAGCTAGAGTATCCCCAGCAGGTAGCTATCTAACCTTTATCTGAAGATGTCAAGAGAGGGAGACCACACCATTTCTCTAGGCACTTGGTTCTGCTGCCACACTCACTTTCAAGACATTCCTTCTAATGTTCAATCAAAATTTACATTCTTGTAACTGAAAACCACTTGATACTATACTAACCACTATATAGATTTCCAAAAAAAAAATCTCAAGCATGATCTCATACTCTTGAAGTATTGAAAAGTCCCAGGATATCTAGAGAGGCAAGAATGTCCCAGGGAATCTACAGAGCCAGTCCTGGCAAATTCAAAAGTCTACCATGAGTTTTGTCCATCCCCACCATCAACACTGAATGTACTGGTCCCAGGACTTACCATCAAGCAAAAGGTGGATGATAGGAAGTCACTAGGGGGTCACCCAGGGACCAATAAAAACAGAATGGGATGAGCACGCTATTTTGTTACCATATTAGCAGAAACTGGTTTAGGAGCTAGGAAAGAGAAGCAGGAAAGGAGACAAGGAGCAGTTCATTTTCTTCCAGCCACACTTAGAGGTGGCGCAGCCGTGATGTCATAATGGCGGCACCCATGTAGACAGGGTGCCGCCATTACAACACTGCAGGTACGTGCTAGGGTTGCGGGGCATCTGGACAGAATGCCCTGAGGCAACCTTAGCTTGTATCCAGGCTGGTGCTTTGCGCCGGTCTGGATACCACCACAGATAGGGTGTCTGTGAACACAGATCTTAAGCAGTAATCACAATTCTGAGATAAATCGATCATTTTGAACAGGATCTATTAAAGACAGTTTGACTTTACAGAAATGTATAATATAATTATGCCTCACACACATACACATTTTATTTATTAATTTGGTTTCAGTTCTTCCTAAATTCAGTGTGCAAATCTCCTTAAAATACCACAGTTTCATGCATTCTTCCTCATTGATGAAAGGAAACTAATACATTAACTTTACACTTGACCATATTCTCATGTTACTGAGCTACATGCCTTTACAAATTCAGAGATGTTTTCAGATGCAAAGTTTTCGAGACTGGCTGGAATCCTATTTGCTTGTTTTACTTACCCTGCCCATCAACCCCAAGGGTTCCCAGAGTGGCTTATTATTAATTTGATAGTCCCCCATTCTCTGTTTTATAATCTAAATAAGAAATGACGCACAAGGAAAAAGGGATAGTGAGGTGTAATTAAGTTCATCGGTTCCTGGTTGCTCTTTTCCCCCACAGAGGCAGTGGCAGTTAAAATGAAGAAGAAACTGTCGTTACCCTGGGAGCTCAGGCATAATGGTTAGTTAGGCCCAAATTAGAGCAGACCCAAAAGTAGTGGTGTAGTGGCATGGGTGTTGGACTAATACTCTGGAGACCAGGATTCAAATCTTCTCTTGGCCACAGAAACTCACTGGATGACTTTGGACAAGTCACACACTTTCAGCCTCAGAGGAAGGCAAAACTGAACAAATCTGGCCAAGAAAACTCTGTGACAGGTTCTCCTGATATTTCCCCTAAAGTCAGAAATGACTTGAGGCCAGACAATAACAAAAGACCCATTGAATCTATTTGTTGATGGTAAGTCAAAGTGATTCAAATGGCTCTAGGCATTTAGGCAAGCATGTGATGTATAATTTGGACTACAGATGTTTGAGACTTTTGTTTAGTCCACATATTAATTCAAATAGATATTCTCACTTTTGCAAATATGCTGTTCATAATAGTTGTTCAGTGTTTATATTTCTATTTTCTGATAGTTCTCAGCACAAACCATAACAAAATATCCAAAGGTATTGTCGTGTTAGTCTGTGAAATCAGTATGTAGAGAGATATTGTAGCACCTTTGAGACTAACGTGAAGCCAAGACACACTACAGAAATAATCCAGTTTGAGACCACTGTAACTTCCCTAGCTCAGTGATAGGGAATCCTGGGAACTTTAGCTTTGTGAGACATTTGGCCTTCTCTCTCAGAGTGCTCTGGTGCCACAACAAGCTACAGTTCCCAGGATTCCCTAACATTGAGCTAGGGCAGTTAAAGCGGTCTCAAAATGGGTTATTTCTATGTGTTTTGGACCTGAAAGAAAGAATCATGCTTCCAATTTCTTTCTTTCAAAGGTGCTACAATATCTCTTTACATACTCATAACAAAATATGTATAAGAATATGTGTCTGGTGAAAAAAATACAGAAAAATCTGCTTAAATTACAGACTGGTGCAGAAAGGACTCGTGAAAAGGTGCAAAATGGCCATAGGCCAGAAGTAGACTTTCTTTTGTCCATCCAAGCCACACACACAATAATGGGGTTGCATACCAGGCCAAGCTCATGTGGATCTTTAGGTCCTGAGAAAATATATCCCCACCCCAAAATGCTTAAGTGCTTACCACTTTATTTGTTGAAGTTGTATGACTAGATGAAATTATCAGTTTGGTGCAAGCTGAAGAAGTCAGATAGTTAGTTCAACATGCACAGAGTTGCAAGTGAAAAAATTCAACTGTACTGCTGAGGAGCAGCATGGCATTAAAAAAAAATCCTGTGTTATTGAAAAGCTTTTTGTAGAACCCATGGTTAATACATCACGTTTTAAAGTGTAACACTTTTTTTGTGCAGGCTTTTTTTTCAACATCAGTTTTTAAGAGGCTGGTTCATCATCTTTGAACATTTTTTTCTTCATACTGTACCAGAACTAGACCTGTTACTTGAAGTCACATAGACACCACTGTGGTTTTGACCTATTTGAAATTCACAATCTGACAGTATTTATTTATACAGTGGGACCTTGTTATCTGCTGTGGTTTGGTTCCAGGATCCCCTGTGAATAACAAAATCCGTGGATACTCAAGTCCCATTAAATATAATGGCAGAGGAAAATGGTGTCCCATATATAAAATGGAAAATCAAAGTTTGCTATTTGGAATGTATACTCTTTTGGAAAGTTTTCAAGCCATGTGTGCTTGAATCCGTGTATAACAAATCTGTGGATAAGGTGGGTTATCTGTACTATCTTGATTCAAAGTCTTCTGTGGTTTAGAGACCTTTTGGACGTCTCTGTAGTTGGCTTGGTTTCCTGCCATCTAGAATAATTTTGGCCCAAATCTAATTATTAGTCTCCACTAGAATATACCCATTTAATCAACTGAACTTTGTTGACTACCAACTTCCCACTGATACAATAGGTCCATTTTAGTAGCAGCTAGGGTTCTCTGCTGATTTGGCCACTTCACTATTACAGGTAATTTAATGATTTCAAAGCTGGCTTGGTAACTACTGCATTCATCAGCCACCAAGTGAACTATGGCTAGACCATTTGGTAATCAACAGGTAAAGACTACCTATAATGCAAAGAATTTTGATATTTACCACCAGATAGTACTATATTTCTTCATTGGCAAGAACAGAAAAGTCTTAAAAGGAATGGCTGGAATAAACAACCAAGTTCTTTGCCCAGTGTACTGCTTTCCTGCTCACAGTCTCTGACTCCCTGCCATTGGTGTGACTGCAAAACATATTAGCATATAATAGTGGGAAATTTAATGGGAAATGAAATCAGCCTGCATGATAATGGATTTTAAAGTCAGTAACAGATTCAGCTCCCATGGAACATTGGCAACATGAATTCCCTTCACTATAATTTGCATAAAGTGTAAAGCTTTGACATTAGTCACCCAGTTTGAAATGGCAAGCAAGTAGCCACGTTGAGAAAAGTCTTGGCAAGAAGCAATAACCTGCCCTATTGCTGGAAAGTTAGATAGATTTCTATTCTTCCTTCTTAGACATACAGTACATCCCATCTTTTGGGATAACTGGAGAGACAGATATGCAAAGGGCTATTATTCAAGTAGTGGCCAACAAACTACAGAAGTTTAGAAGAGCTAAAATTATGCCCAGACATTGATCACATACCACTAAATAGCATTACACTACAGTGTGCCCTTGTTTTACATGGGGATCCGTTCTGGACCTCCCTGCATAAAACAAAAAATGCATATGCTCGAGTCCCATTACAAGTAACGGGGCTCGGGCTCGTGACAGCTGCTTTCAGCTGTAACATGAAAATGATCAAAATAAGTTGGACCATTTATGTACCAACACAAACACAAGTGTTAAAGTTTGATTAAAAATACACAAATAGACTATCAAACTGTTTCCTGCGTACTAATACAGGACATCTGTATTAGTATGCTTCTCCATCATCATCATCATCATCATCATGCTTCATAAAATTGATGGACTGTCTCATGAAAGTCACAGCCAGGCAGAATACATTTATTATATTTGCCACTTTAGTAAGAGTAAGCCCGCAACCCGATGTATTTTTCTGAATAAATGTCACTGAACATAGTATGACTTTCCCTGAACGTAACCATGTACAGACTTGTATTCCTATATTCTAAGTCTTCTGAAATTTGTTTCTATACCAGTGGAAATTCAGCTAATCTTTGTATTATTATATTATATAAAACTCTCCATGAATATATACTCAAACATCCTAAGAAAATCCAAAACATATCTCCATCTTTGTATCACTACTATGGTGTCTTCATTATGACTGAGTATATTTTACGTGTGGAATTCAAGATATTAAGAGCTTCTTCTATCCCTGTACAGCTCTAGGCACTTTTGGCTTTCACTAAATAGAATGCTTGAACATCCTTATTGTCTGATATCACAAAAAATCCAGACAAGTTGGGTTTTCTGAGGCTCCTCAGCCATAAAGCAGAAAACTATCACCTGTTTCCACACCACACTGGCAGAGTTGGTAGTTTGTAGTAACTGCTCCTGTCAGAGCAGTTGACCATAGGAATTAAGGTTCCGATGGAACAATATGCTCAGAAAGTACAGTTCCACTGTCTCAAATACTCTTATTTCTAATACCTGAATACTGATGTGATAGCCAGCAGAAAGGCTATTGAAAAAGTTTCTAAGAAAAGAACTGAAGGATGCTTTGTAACTCCCCCCCCCACCAAAAAAAAATATTTCAAAAGGTTTACTCAGGTTCTTTGGAAGACCAGCAGGAATGCTCCCATTTCTCTTTTGTGAATGTTAGACCTGTTCTAACACAGCCATGGAGAACATAACTTGATGTTAAGCCTCAAACTGCAGTGCCTAAATCTTACTTTCCCCGCTACCTGGCAATGGCTATCCAGATGGCTAACCAGATTCGATTACTGGAAACCATGAAAAAAGCCAGGGTGGTATGGGTTGGCAATTGCAGGCTTTGCTGCATCGAGTTGACTTTCACTTATGGCTGACCTTATAAATGAAAGATCTCAAAGTCACCGTCACCAACAGCCCTGCTCTGGTCTTGCAGACTCAGAGCTGTGCCTTCCTTCATTGAGTTTATCCATATTGCCTTCTACCTTATCAAGCATTGTCTTTTCTAGTGAGTCATGTCTTCTCATGATATGGCCAAAGAACAAGTCTCACTTTAGTACAAGAACTTCCCAAATCTAGTACAAATAGTACAAGAACTTCCAAAATCACAAAATCAAAACTCAAGTGCAGTAAGTGGTACAGAAATGTATTTGCTATTGCTATACAGTCATTGTATGCTGTATGACTGACATGGCTAGCCTCTCCCCCGCCCCTTGAGTGCTAGAACAAGCCAAACATTCAAGCTTGACTTATTCTAGCGCTCATTTATTATTTTAGCAGTCCATTGTATCCATAGAACTCTTCACCGGATATTACATTTCAAATGACTAGATTTTCTTCCTATCAGCTTTCTTCCTTGTCTAGCTCTCACAACCATACATAGAAACTGGAAATACAACAGTATGGACAATCCTAACTTTAGAATTCAATTATATATTTTTACACTTGTCTGTTTTCCTCATAGCTAGGGAGTCATATCAACCCAGAAGACTTTAAAAGGATCACCCCCAAACAATTTGTTTTGCTCCAAATACCGTCTAGGGAAAGCAAAGGCATTTTTGCTACATTGTAGGGCTCCCAGACCATTTTAAGACTTGGAAGATTTTAAATAGGATATGAATTCTTAAGTCTTTCCCAGGCCTAAGATGACCCAAGGGGGGCAAAAGTTCCCCCAAATAAAAGAGGGCAAACCTTTTTGATGCATGGGGCATAACATTCCCTGTAGATACCAGTAAGCGAAACACCTTGTATTTTTTTGCAATTGCTTTCCCAAGTACCTCTGAACTATGTAACCTCTGTACTAGAGCAACAGACCACCTGGGCCTATGGGATCTGCCATGTTCCAGTATATTCCCAAGGCCTCTCAGGACTTGGAAGAAAATAAGCTCACTGATCAGCACAGACTGCTTTGGAAAAAAATCTTCAGCTACTGCCTAGCCATTTCTAGAGAATGCTGCATAAAATTATCCATAGGGAAAGATTCTAGTATTCTTAACTTTCATAGATAAGTCACCCTTTGTTTTGGAGGCAGGAAATAAAGTATTAGGAGACAAAATAAAGTGATAAAATCTTAACCACTTTTGTACTTCTGATGGGCAAATCAGGCATATTTACCCCATTCATCCACTCAGGGACAGCTTTTATTTAACCTAAGTACAGGATATCTCTGAGAAATAAGAGTGGCAACCTGTCATAGGACCCTTCCCCCTACAGAAAAATATGAGTAAGGCAGAGGCACAAGCTTAAGTTACCTTTAAGTAAGTAGCATCTATTTATACAGGTGCCACATACGTTTTGAGGAAAATGGTTGCTTTTAAAACCAATTTTCACCAGATTCTCCTCCTCAACTTTGCATTCCTATTTAATACATTTGTGAAGTCCTGACCCAACTTCAGTATCACTTGAATTAATGTATTTAAGCCCAGTTCCCTACAAATTGGTACTCTGGAAGTTTTAGAAAACTCACACTTCGCCACTGCCTATGCTTACAGCTAGAAATAAATCAATGAACACTGTCAGGCTCGAATGTATTTTATTTGTTCATTTCTTGCACTTGAAGTACTCTTCGATGACATCTTTAGCCTGAGATTCTTTGCCATAGTCCTACAATGAGACAACATATTAATATTGCAAACATTTCTGACAAAAAACTTTGGGTAATTTACTAACACTTGCCCCAATAAGGCATACAAATATCAGACAAAACACTAAAACAAGTTGCTTATTTTACATGGATACATGGAAACCTTTCACACTTCAAAACTCGACTAGAAGCAGGCATTCAAACAAAATAAAGTAAATTAAAACCCAAAACAATGGTGTAGCCATTTACTGGGACCTCAATGACTACTGAGTCTTCAAGGCTCGTACCCTGGCTTTATTGTTGCCAGAATTATTTTACATTTCTGCGTAACATTTAAAAGGTTAAGCAGAAGTCATTCTACTGGCATAACCTCAGTACACAAAGCTATATACAAATGCATATTTGTTCCAAACATCATTTTAAAGTTTCCAGTTATTACATATGATCTGCCTTTCAAATAATAATAATAATAATAACAATTAACATTTTGGAAGTATTTAGCATTGGAGTGGAGAAAGTGCAGCTCCTGTATTATGTGAACCTCTAGCCCTTCTTGCTGTCTTTAAGCTGCCTCATCCCTTCTGGATGTATCTCTTTCCCGTTTGAAAAAATCAGGCAAAACGTTTCACTAAATACTCAGAGCAGCACTTTCCCTATTAATACTTATATGAACTCCAAACCCTTTTCCAAATACTAAAAAGGCTTGAAGTCAAAATTGGAAATAAACCTTCAACTATTTCCAGGACGTATTCTCAGCCAAAAATACAGCCTCTGCCACAGTATTTACTCTGATTTTATTTCTAAGTTGAACAAAATTTTACACTCAACTGTACGAAAAATTGCTGCAATCTATTTAACACCCTCACACATACTCCTTTTCGCCCCACTTCCCTTTCACCACCCATCACAGCCCTTATGTATTTATTATCTGAAATAGTTTCTCATATATCCCCCAGTTAATGAAACATGTGCTGTGCTGCTTAACAGACATTAAAATGGTCAGAAATTGATTAAACAAATTGAAGCACTGTGACATGAGACAAAAATGTATGCAACTATTGTAAAGACGCAGTAGACTATACAGTGCATGCCACTACCCTATAATCACCCATTTTAATGCAAGAAAACTTTTTGTCAACTTACTTTCACAACCACACAACTGCAGCCCACAACTTTGCGAGGTTTTCCTTCTCTGTCGATCTTGCAGAGACCTACCCATTCACCCAGCTTCTTGTTGTCATCAACCTGTCAAAAACGTTTTCATTCAGTTAGAAATACACAAGATAGAAAACAGTACAAACAAAATCAAAACAAGCTATACACTCAGACATAAAGGGTAACGTTTATGGTTGTTTTCCTCAACAATTTCAGTAGAGGGAGCCATGTTGTCATCACTGTATAGCACAAGTGTGTGTAATACAAAAGTCATACTAATTTAAGCTAATAATACTTGTTTTATATACACCTTCAACATTTTTATATGACTTACAAAATTACTACTTTAGCTCATAATCATTACCTTTATCAGGTTGATCTGATGTTCAGCACAAAGGGCTTCAACCAGTTTGACATACATGAGCTCATCACAATTGGATGCAAGAACACAAAGGTGAGCTTGGCGTCTAAAATAGTAAAATGTCAAATAAGGCTGTATCAATTATACAAGCACCTCGGCAAATCAATCTTGGCAAGAAATAGAAACGTAACAGCTTGGATTAATAGTAATTTTTTAAATTAACCATCCTGAGTCAATGTTCCACTTTCTTTTCCTTCCACCCACAAGGTCTACACACTTGCAGTAACAGGTTTAAAAACATTTTTTGTATTACCACTCAGAATGAAGTAATCTTAGCATAACCATTCTGAAGTGTTCAAACTATACAGGGCAGTCTTGTGCCAGTGGTTGTTGTGCCTTCAAGAAATTTCCATGTAATAAATTTAAATCTACAGGCTTGTCAGACTATTATTTTCACTCATAAACAGAGTGAAGGGGTATCCGACATATTTCATATAGTCATCATTCAAACGCTGTAGTTTTCACCTCTCAATTGACCTTTTGGATTCATATTTATTAGTTCATCAATCCTTCTGAAATTCTTTAATGTGTTCATGATTTCACCACCTTGAATAACTTGTTGTACTGTGAACAAGATCATCACCTGCCATGCTGTTTTTTGTGGTCCTTAAATGGAGCACATGGGCCTCAGAGAAATAAGAGAAAAAGTATTGTTTTCCATCACAACAAACCAGTAATGAATAAGCTAAATAGCACCAAACTGCTCTAAAACAATGTCCCATCAGAAGAATACAGAAAGAGTATTGCAGATGCATGTGATCTATTTTCCTTATTTTGCGAATGTTTATGTTCACATAGAAAACTGAAGACTATCAAGATCAGTAAGCCTTAAGTCTTTCTGTATAACTATTCTCTATAATCTCTTTTCTTAACACTTCCTTGCACTTTGCAAAAACTTTGAAGTCTGCCTCTTTAATTGTGCTACCTATGTGACAGCAACAAACTCACAACAAAAGCAGGACATCAAAAAGACAACTTTCATTTGGAGGCATTCACCAATACTATTCAGCACTTACTTGTCTAAGGCTTTGGCAGCTTCTCGAATTCCACGAGCTAATCCATCGTGGATGAGTGCGGTCTTGAGCACTTCTTGAAGGGCGGTGTTGACATCCATTACACCTCCAGCAGCAATGCTAGATAATAAAAAAGCACATATAATTGTGTTGTGAATCTTAAGATCAGTGATTCCCAACTTTAGTCATCCAAATGTTTTGGACTTCAGTGTCTGCAATGTCTGACGGTCAAGTTTGCTGGGGCCTCTGGGACCTGAAGTGCAAAACAAATGGAGACAAAGGTTGGGAACCACTGTGAATCATACCTATGTCCATGTAATGCACTATTAATAGTGACAAATCAGTATTGTAACTTCAAAAGCACAGCACCTATTAGTGCAACAACTGATATAATAGTATTGAAATATACTTTTATTCATTATCTTAACAAGCAACTTTCATGTACAGTAGTCAGTTCCTTACATTGCCTTTTTATTGTGCTAAGTAATGACAGAGAACCAGAGTGGTGTGGCAGTTTGAGGACTGGACTATGACTCTGGGATATCAGGGTTTGAATCCCTGAATGGCCATGGAAACCCAACCTCTTCTAACAAAAAAGCTGACTATGCTTTTAATATCTTCATTATCTTCTCACAGCAAATAGGTGCAAACACCCCGATTGCTGTAATTGCCCTTTCCAGGCCATTTCCCCCCATTCTACAATAAACTTTCTGAGACAAAGTTACCAGACAATAAAAAACTGTATTCAAGGTAATCATTTGAGTACTCAAAGCAACCAAATTATTTTATAGTGTTTAATGTGGAGAAATTTTAATTGTGTTTAAAACTTTATTGTAAGTTACTTGAGTAACCAAATGATTTGATGATGTTTAATGTGGGGGATTTTTTAACTGTTTTCAAAACTTTACTGTAAGTTATTGTTACCTCTGGAAGCCACCTTAGGTCCCATCCTGGGAGAAAAGCAGCATATAAAAGATGTAAATAAATAATAAATAAAGAGAAGATGCCAGCCACAGATGCTGGCGAAACATCAGGAAGAAACTCTTCTAGAACATGGCCACATAGCCCAAAAACACCACAATAAACAATAAATAAATAAATCTCTTGTTCCTATATAGGTGGGTGATGGTTGATTTTGCAGGACACAATTGAATACGAGGAAGAAACTCCTTTCTAGTCTCCTGCAATCAATAACTTTAATAAACACCCCCATCATCATATCTACAAATTTGGTTAGGCTAGTTTAAGGACAAATGGGCTAAAAAAAAACCCAGCTTAAATTAAACCTTAAATTCAGAAAGTTTAACTAGTCCATTCCTATGGAAGAATTCAAAAACATAGCTGTGTTAGTCTGGGGAATCAGAGTGCAAAGGGACACTGCAGCACTTTTGAGGCCAGCTGATGCATGCAAACTCATACTGCCAACTTGTGGTGGCGTCTCCTCCTCTGGAGGTTTTTAAACAGAGGCTGGATGAACAACAGTTGTGAATGCTTTGATTTTGTCTTCCTGCATGGCAGAAAGCTGGACTGGATGGCCCTTGTGGTCTCTTCCAACTCTATAATTCTACAAAACATGCATCTCAGGAGATAGGTGAAGTCTCCTCCTTTGGAGGTTAGTAAACCAAGGCTGGCTGGCAATCTGTCAAAGGTGCTTTGATTGGGAGCTGCATGACAGAATGGGGCTGGACTGGATGGCCCTTGGGGTCTCTCTTAGCTCTACGATTCTAATGTTTTGGTCTTATTGATTTCGACATAAGGGAGAGTCAATCTGTACTTGTACTACTACTACTTCCTCTTAAAAAAAAGAATAACTGAACAGTTTTGTTTCACTGTAATCGACCTGAAATCTATTTTGGTGTGGAGACTCCATTAAGTCGACAGTGGCGCACACTCACTCAGTGCGGTTGAGTCTCCTTCTTTGGGAGATTTTTAAAGAGGCCACCTATTGGGAATGCTTTGATGGTGTATTCCTGCATGGCAGAATGGGATTGGACTGCATAGCCCTATGTATGATTCTATGAAACATGCACTTGAGTTGGTAGGCTCAAGACTACAAAAGCTCCTGCTACCAGCTTCTTTCACTTAGGTCCAAAAGAGAAATAATCCAGTCTGAAACCGCTTTAACAGCCCTGGCTTAGTGCTAGGGAATCCTGGGAAATGTAGTTTAAGTCACAAGAGCTCTCAGACAGAGAAGTTTCAACATCTCCCAAAACTACAGTTCTCAGAATTCCCTAGCACTGAGCCAGGGCTGTTAAAGTGGTTTCAGACTGGATTATTTCTGCAGTGTGTTTTGGACATTAAGTCTTGAAAGTGGCATACGGTCCCTTTGGGGTCAGTGGGATGAGAAAACACTGCCTCAAGAAACCCAGCATTGAGAATTCCCCCCCCCCCCCAAGAGCTCTTGGTGTTCTTGTGTCCCTTCAAGTTGCTTCTGACTTATGGCGACCCTATCAGGGGGTTTTCTGGCCCCACAATTCAAAAAGGAGGTGGAGAAACTGAGGGGTCCAAAGGAGGGCAACTAAAATGGTGCCCTACGAGGAACGCCTTAGGGAGTTGGGGATGTTTAGCTTGGAGAAGAGAAGGTTATGGGGTGATAGGATAGCCCTGTTTAAATACTTGAAGGGATGTCATGTTGAGGAGGGATCGAGCATGTTTTCTGCTGCTCCAGAGACTAGGACCCAGAGCCATGGGTGCAAGCTCCTCCATTAGGAGGAACTTCCTGACAGTAAGGGCTGTCTGACAGTGGAAGACACTCTCTCTGTGTGTAGTGGAGGTCTTTAAGCAGAGGCTGGATGGCCATCTGTCAATGGGGATGTTTTGACTGTGAGTTCCTGCATGGCAGAATGGGCTTGGGCTGGGTGGCCCTTGGGGCCTCTTCCAACTCTGTGATTCCAACAGCGTAGCGTGCTATTCTTCTCCTGCCCACGTGTCGCAAGCCTTGGCCGGCGACGGAGGGAGAGATGAACTTTCTTCTCACTCGCGGAAGTGGGCGAAACGAAGCACGTGGGATACTGGGCTGCATCCACACTGGAAACATAACCCGCTTTGGCAGCGCCTTGACTCTTGGTCTGGCTCTCTGCTATGGAATTCTGGGAGTTGGAGTTTGCTCCGCTCTGGGCCCCACAACAAACTCCAACTCCCAGAATTCCATAGCCTTCAGCCAAACAAAGAGTTAAAGCGCTCTCCAGTGTGGCTGCATCTCCCTTCTTAGGCCCGGTCTCCTAGCAGCCCAGAGGCGACTTACCCTTCCTCGGCCATGGTTGGTGGTGACGCTCCCGCCCGGGGTTGCTGAAACAAGACCAAAGTGGGTCAAAAGAGAGGAAAAGGCGCCCCTGCCTCCCTCCCTCCCCTCCGCCGTTCCGTCTGCGCTTTGGAAGAGCGAGGCCAGCCTTGCAAAGGCCGAGGCCTAGCGCGCGCCAGACTCACCTCACAGCCTCCGCGCAGCCGTTGCTGGAAAGGAAGGGGCGGGGCCTCGGCGGCGCTTTATGGAGCGCCAAAGGACCCCAGCGCCTCCCCTTTCCCTTCGAGCACGCGGGCTTCATAGGCGTCTAACCACATCGCCTGAGAGGAAAGGCGACTCATCCTCGCTCTCCGGACTTTGCGGGAATCTGGCAGCTGTGGGAGGCGTCCCTGGATTCTTTCGGGAGAGTCTACAAAGCGCGGCTATATATTTTTTGTGCCCCCCCCCCCCCGATCCGGGATAGGCGTCTAAGTTACTGCGGTCGGACTTGGGCCTTCAGGACCCAGAGGCTGGGAGGCGGTTCGGTTTAACGCCCAAAAACACAGACTGGGGAAGTAATCCAGCTTGAGACCTCTTTAACTGCCCTGGCTCAGTGCTAGGGAATCCTGGGAACTGTAGTTTGGTGAGGCATTCGGCCTTCTTTGACAGGGAGCGCTGGTGCCACAACAAACGACAAATCCCAGGATTCCCTAGCACTGAGCCAGGGCAGTTAAAGTGGTGTCAAACTGCGTTATTTCCGCAGTGCAGATGCAGCCCAGGAGACACACAAGTTGATGGCCTTGTGCCCAGGGAAAGGGACTGCGTGGTTCTGGTTTTACTAAACCCTGATCAACCTTAGGCATTACAGCCAGTGCTAAGGGATGCTGGGAGGGACACTCCAGTGGCATCTGAAGGGCCTACTTAATCAAGTGGACCAATGTCCTCATCGCAAAGGAGGACAAGGCACTGCAAAATGTAGGACATCAACAAATAAAAGCTAAAAATACTCATAAATGGCAATTAATGTTTCTTAGTCCTACTCAAAATGGAGGGCATTTTGAAATTCCTCCTGGAAAAGGAGGACATCTGGTCACCCTGCACTTAATCCTTCCAGTATAGAAAGTGACGACAATATTAGCAGCCCAACTGCTTTAAGCACATTTCAGTTTCTACAAAATTATCACACATTTCTTCCAAGCATTTGCACTCTGCTTTTCAAACAAATGGCTCCCAAAGTCCTTTCAAATATTAGAATCATAGAGTTGGAAGAGACCGCAAGGGCCATCCAGTCCAACCCCATTCTGCCATGCAGGAAATCTAACTCAAAACACCCGCGACAGATGGCCATCCAGCCTCTGTTTAAAGAGTTAAAAGTAAAACAGTCCTCACCCTGATCCATACAACCTATAAAACATGACAGACAAGAAAAAGAGGACAGGGAGGAGGGAGGGAGAGAAAGAACAATTTCAGGTACCAGTTTAAAAGGAACAACAGAGTCCCAGTTCTAGGAAAAGAGTGGGATACAAATAAATGAAAATAATAATAATAATAATAATAATAATAATAATGTCTATCAGAACCAGGTGGCAGCTGGAGAACCATAGAATCATAGAGTTGGAAGGGCCACCCAGTCCAACCCCATTCTGCCATGCAGGAAATCCAAATCAAAGCATTCTGACAGATGGCCATCCAGCCTCTGTTTAAAGACCTCTAAGGAAGGAGACTCCACTACACTCCGAGGGAGTGTGTTCCACTGTTGAACAGCCCTTACTGTCAGGAAGTTCCTCCTAATGTTGAGGCGGAATCTCTTTTCCAGACCCTTCACCATTTTAGTCGCCCTCCTTTGGACACGATCCAGTTTCTCAATGTCCTTTCTGAATTGTGGCGCCCAGAACTGGATACAATATTCCAGGTGGGGCCTGACCAAAACAGAATATAGTGCCACTATTACTTTCCTTGAAGCCAAAGCTAGGGAGTTAAAACACAACAGTCTTATAAATACCATATTTGGGCGCGTTACAGACTGCCTAAAAGCAGCACTCTGCTGCCGCCGCCGGTTGCTGGGTCTGGGAACCGCAGCGGCCAAACTGCGCGGTTCCTGGACGCAGCAAAAAAGAAGCACCAAAATGGCACTTTTTGTGCCCTGGAAGTGGCACCGCAAGGTGCTAGTCACGCACTCGTGGCGACGCTTCGGCCACGTGGCAACTGGGCGCTACGCATCCGTGACATCAAAATGGCGGTCCCCGTGTGGACGGGCGCTGCCATTTTGTACAGACTCAGTCCGTATTAGGGTTGAGGGGCATCAGGAAGTGACGCCCCTTCGTAACCCTAGTACGCACTTTAGGAGCGTGTGTAATGCCCTTTTCTTAACTATAAGTTGACCTCATGTATATGTCAAGGGCAGGTTTTGGGGACAAAATTGTAGATTTTGATATGACCATTAGATAAGTTGAGGGTACTTAGGGGCATGTAACAAAGGATGTAAAGGTTGATGAAAAGGAAAATGATGCTAAAGAACTTCGAAAACTCTGGCAGGCATAACTGCTTGTGCTCACCCTAAAGGCTGGATGGACAAGAGTGTAGAGTGGATCCATGCTTCTTTTTCGTGCTCCCAGGACGGATTAAGCGCTCACCTTTTACCACTCTATTCAGAGAAAGTTAAAGTACAGTACTTACTTTGACCCATGGATAAGTTGAGCCAGGTTTTTTGGGTCAATTTTTTGACTAAAATTTCTAGACTTATACATGAGTATATATAGTAAGTGACTTGTGATGGGAGAACAATGAGAATTATGTTTTCCACTTTTAAATGTTTGAGCTTAGGTTCATCTTTAAGATTGTTGCATGGATCTTCCTTCAAAATGTACATCCACAAAATCAGGTTATACAACTTCCATACTAAATGTGTTTATTAGAAAATAAAGACTTTGAACTCAGCAGTATTTGTTGCTGTTGTTGTTGTGTGCTTTCAAGTTGTTTCTGATTTATGTCGACCCTAAGGCAAACTTATCATTGGGTTGTCTTGGCAGGATTTGTTTAGAAGACATTTGCCAGTGCCTCCCTCTGAAGCTGAGAGAGTGACTTGCCCAAGGTCACTCAATGGATTTCATGATTAAACTGGGAATCAAAACTTGTTCCCAGAGTCATAGTCCAACACTCAAACCACTAAGCCACACATAATTCTAAGTAAAACAAACAAACCCTCAGAATTGAGCTCATTAATATAATCTGAAATGCAAAAAATGAGGGTGTAACAATTTCACCTCATGCATCCTTTCTCAGAAGTAAGTCTCATTAAATGAAATCAACTTCACTACTAAATAATTCCGTAAGGCTGATCCTGTGCATGTATGTGCCTAGAGAAGTTGGAAAAGTTGACCTGTGCCCAAAAACATAAATTAAAGGGTTCATAAAACATCAGTACTGCTTCAGTATAAAATCCAGTGCTAACATAAATAATACCATTTTCTTTTAGACTTCTTTGCCTTTGAACAAACACAGCCATATCACACGAGGGAAAACCGGGGGTTTAAAAAGGCGCTTTTCCATGACAGCCGCACTATTGCAGCAAATATTTTCACACACATTGAACTTAGAGAGGACTTATCCTGGAAAGGAGCAGGAATGCTCCAGCAACAAATCATTCACAGGATTTCCCCCATGAATGGTTTGTTGCTGGAGCATTCCTGGTTCTTCCCGGGGATAAGTCCTCTCTAAGCGCAACATATAAAAATCTTTACCGCGATTGTGCGACTGTCCCAGGAAAATACCTTTTTAAACCCCTGATTTCCCCCGGTGTGATAAAGTCCCATTTTCATTTTTACATAAAACAGGGAGGCTGTAGTTAAACCCTAAGATTAAAAATAAATCAGAATATTAGTTAAAATAAAGAAGATGGCTCATATTATACATATTATACATATCATATTTGCTATGCATGGGTTACCTGCTTGGTTAAGCATCTCCTGACTCAACCCCTTCCACACCTACTCTACCAGGCAGCTGTCACTCCAAGCAATGGAAGTCTGTTCTGCTGTCAATCAGGCCACAGGAGGATGGCAATTTTCCATTCCCCTCCAGACATCAAGAAGGGCTGTGACAAGGAATTGCACCCACACTTCTGTCACAACCTCACCTGCTGGCAGTAGGAGGATGGAAACGCCATCCTCCTACACCCAGGCCACCAGCAAAACAGACCTCCATTTTACAGAGTAGCTGCTGTCCAGGTTGGGATGGGCATTTACGATCATGACAATAGTGCCATGATCATGACTACACAATGTTCGTGAACATGGAGCAGCTACAGATCTATTAGTAGTAGTAGTAGTAGTAATATTGAGCTCTTTTCCCAGAACTGAGACCCAGTTCTAGATAACTCTAGATTACTCTGGAATTGCAATACAGGATGCCAGCTAATGACTCAAAGATGATAAAATCTAGAAACCTGAAACTTGGCATCAATATTAACGGACTCTATGGGCATGCAGCTTTAAAACATTTCATTTTAAAATGGATTGACTAATTTTAGGTTATTAGAAACTGTTTGTAGTCTGCAGTGTCATTTTCAGTCATTAGGTGGCAAACTTTTCTAACCAAAACCAACATAAATATTGCCAGGATATTCATTCCTTCTGCAATGACCTCTTTAGTGTGCATTGCAGAAATAATTCAGTTTGAAACCACTTTAACTGCCACGGATCAATGCTATGGAATTCTGGGAATTGTCGTTTGTTCAGGCACCAGCACTCTCTGACAAAGAAGGCTAAATGTCCCACAAAACTACAAAACCCAGAATTCCATAGCATTGAGCTCTTACTGTCAGCATTGAACCATGGCAGTTAAAGTGGCATCAAACCAGATTACTTCTGCATTGTGGATGCAGCCTTAGAGTACTTGGGCAAGACACTCTAAACCTCAAGTAGGCAGGGCAGGGGGGAGGGCTGAATAAGCATAAAGATAGAGGAAGAGAAATAAAGGGGAGGGAGTATGGGATGAACAGAAAGGACAAAGGAAAATAAAAAAGACAGAGGGGAAGAAAAGATGAGATAGAGGACTAAGACGCTTAACTCTTGCATTCAAAGTTGGTTTGATTTTTGTTGTCTAGACATCACATTTGTTTTATCAAAATTCATATTGTCTTCCTATAAAACATTCAACACAGCTTACAATAAAAATTAAAAAATATTTTACAAAAATGAATCAAAATACAGGAGTTATAATAACATTTCTGCACTACCTTGTATTTCAGAGCAAGATACATAATTCTCACTTTGTAGTGCAGATGTGGGTAGGTTGCAGATGTTAATGCATAGGGAAGAATATGAGTCCAGAATAGGGTGGCCATAGTGCTGGACCTCGAAACCGGGGAAAATGTAGAACAAAATTTTCAAATGTAGGACACACAAAAAGTGTGTCCTACATTTTACCGCGATCGCGGCGGGGAGCGGAGGCCAAGCAGCAAGGGAAAGCCTCCACTTAAGGAGGCTTTCCTCACCGCTGGGCCCCGCCGCGATCGGAGGCCAGGATCGGGCCTCGCCTCGTTCCTGGCCCCCTCAGGGCCAGGAAGGAGGGGGGAGGCTGTGGCGATCGCCGCGGTCTCGCCTCGTCCTGGCCCCACAGGGCAGGAGAGGGAGGAGCGGCGGCGATCGCCCCCGGCCTCGCTCCTCTTGGCCCCGCCGGGACCAGGAAGGAGGGGGGAGGCCGGCGGCATCGCCCCGGCCTGTCCTTCTTGGCCCAGCGGACCAGGAAGGAGGGGGAGGCCGGCGGCGATCGCCCCGGCCTCCTCGTTCCTGGCCCCGAGGGACCAGGAGGAGGGAGGAGGCGCAGCAATGCCCGTCGTCTTCTTGGCCCCCAGGGACCAGGAAGGAGGGAGGAGGCCGGCGGCGATCGCCGCGGCCTTGCCTTTCCTGGCCCCAGCAGGGACCAGGAAGGGGGAGGAGGCCGGCGGCGATCGCCCGGCTCGCTCGTTCCTGGCCCCCGCAGGGACCGGAAGGAGGGGGGAGGCCGGCGGCGATTGCCCGGCTTCGCCTCATTCCTGGCCCCCGACGGACCAGTAAGGAGGGAGGAGGCCGGCGGAGATCGCCCCGGCCTCGCCTCGTTCCTGCCCCCGCCCGGGACCAGGAAGGAGGTGGGGGGGGGTGGCGATCGCCGCCTCGTTCCTGGCCCCCTCAGGGACCAGGAAGGAGGGAGGAGGCCGGCGGCGATCGCCCCGGCCTCGCCTCCTTCTTGGCCCCCGCCGGGACCAGGAAGGAGGGAGGAGGCCGGCGGCGATCGCCCTGGCCTCTCCTCCTTCTTGGCCCCAGCAGGGACCAGGAAGGAGGGAGGAGGCCGGTGGCGATGGCCGGGGCTTCGCCTCCTTCTTGGCCCCCGCGGAGGCCAGGGAGGAGAGAGGAGGCTGCAGGGAGGCAGTGAGGTTGGCGCGGCTGCGCCCAAGAGGCTCCGCCTCCCTGCAGCCTCCTCCGCCTCAGGCCTCGCTGCCCTCCTTTTCCTCCGCGCGACCATGCGCAGGGGAGGAGGAGGGGGGCAGCGCCGCAGGGGCTGCAACCGGGCTTTTCCCGGTTTTTGGCTGCACCCGTGCTGTGACCGGGCAGGTGCAGCCAAAACCGGGAAAAAACCCGGTTGCAACCGGGTTATGGCAACCCTAGAATCAAAGTATGGGTAGTTATACTGGACTGAATAATCTGATTCCTGACTTTAAGTCAAGAAATTTATGCCCCAAAATTGACCCTAACATTTTGTGTAGACTTATATATGGGTCAATAAATCAGTAATGTTTAGAAAGGTCCTAAAGCAAGGAAGCCTGGTGCCCCAAACTCCACTGAACACCAATTCCTTCCCCAGCCAGTCTGTTTGCAAGCCTTTGCTTCCTATCGGAAAAACTCCCCATTTAAAAATTACATGTTTCTCTCTCTGGTCCGTTTTGCAAGCCCTGGCTTCCTATGGAAAAAACTCTCAATTTAAATCCACTTGCTTCTCTCTCTGATCCGTTGTGCAAGACCTGGCTTCCTATCAAAAAAACCCTCTCCATTTAAAATCATCTCTCCAGTCCATTTTGCAAGACTTTGCTTCCTATGGAAGCAACTCTCAATTTAAATCTGCTTGCTTCCTTTCTCAATCCAATAAAACCTCTCCTCCAGCACCTGGGAATTGGTTGGGAGAGGTCTGGAGAAGGAGGGACAGAAGTGGTATTTCCCCCTTTCCATCCTTCCTTATAACCTCCTAAGTTTTACCCTCAACTTATCCCCGAGTCATATCAAAATCCAGGATTTTGAGCCTGAAACCTTCCCTTGACTTATATATCAGGTCAACTTGTACAGTATCTTCAAATCCAGAGTAGGCAAATCAAGAGTTAGGGCACTCCAGCTGTTGCTGGACTGCAACTCCCATAATTTCTCATTGCTGATTATGCTGGCTGGGGCTGATGGAGTTGTCATCCAACAACATCTGGTGTGGCCACAGGTTGGCTACATCTGCTTAACTGATCACATTTAAGCAGTCAATCCTCAACAAATACATTTTCAAAAAACATAAAATAAGAAAACAGCAAAGTTCTGTGTCTTCTGGAATGATTTTTACAATACATTGATTTAATAAAATGTGCCTTATTTTTATACTGCAGAACATATTATTCAACTGCTTCCATAATATTTAAAATACCCAATAAAGTAACTATCAGAATACACATACCCACTTTTAAACTTTATCATTGTTATAATTTTGAATAAAGCTGGTTGGCTAAACATATATAAACATTTATAATGGATAAGTAATATGGATTGTCATCCTGTGTACATGTCTAAATGGGAATGGGGAGATCCATTAACCAAATTACCTTTAATTATAAAGGGCTACTTCAATTGTATTAATAATACTGTGTTAAGTAGGATGGCCACATGAAACTGAGACCAGAGCTCCTGTACCATATACACTGGTACCCCGGGATACGAATGCGCCGCCTTACGAAATTTCCGGGTTACGAAAAAAATCCATTCAAAAAAACTGTTCCGGGTTACGAAGGTTATTTCGGGTTACGAAAAAAATTTTGGTGCTTTTCGGCGCTATTTCACACGAATTCGCGGCTTTTCCCCATTAGCGCCTATGGCTTTTTTCGGCTTACGAATTATTCCGGGTTACGAAAGCGGCGGCGGAACGAATTAATTTCGTAACCCGGGGTACCCCTGTACTTGTACAGAAGAGGAAATTTTAGCAGAAATTACACTTGCTGAAATTTCCTCTTCTGTACAAATAAAGGTATAGGAACCCTGCCTCCCATTTCATGTAGCCATACTAGTATTAAGAGTGCATGCATTATGTGCTCTTTTATACTACAGCTTGGTTAATTGGTGCAGAAGTATTATCAGGATGAAGGTGTCAATGTGACAGGCATTCCTATCCTAAATACACACGTGGAAGACAAAGTCTTATTAACTTTAATGGGATTTGCTTCTAAGTTAAGTATGCTTAGGATTGCGGCTCAGATCTCCTGCTGACTGGAAGTACCATGGAAAGCTTTCAGGAGCAATAATTTTACAGTGGAGTTTAAACATGTCTGAATTGGAGTAGTTTCAAAGCAAAGAAAAAAAGGAGTTGGGATGATTAAATCAGGCTCAATAACAGCCACCTGAAAAGAAATCATATTTATAGGTATTATCTCAAGAGAAGCAGTGCAGAATGCTGTTTTGTTTAAGTATGCTAAATGGGTACGGTTACAGTATACTGTTTATTTATTTATTTTAGAGTTGTCCTGGATATCAAAGTGAAACCATCGAAGTCCCCATTTCAGAAGTTTAATATTTTATAAGCAAGAAATTATCCTGCAAAGCCACATAGTTTTTTACTTTACCTCGGTGATAAATAATTACAGAACTAAGGGCTTATACATACCGGTACTTTGTGCTGGCCTGTGGGTGCAGCACAGTGCAGCGTCCACATGCTGGATACCATGATTCGCATCATGATGCTGCGCATGCTCTTCTGGATGGTGTGCAGCATCATGGCACAGCTCCGCCGATGCATCTAGACGATGCAGCACCGATTTTGTGCTCTCCAGAGGCTGGGTCAGTGCTGTGGCATGCGGATGCTACAGCAAAGATCTGACCAGTAAAGGGGCAGCTGCATGCCGCCCATCTGAACAGCTCCTATGTCTAGTCCTCAAAACAAAAAACACACATGAGAAGGAGTCTTGGGAAATTATCAGACGGGGGGGGGGGGGCTGGGAGTAAAAGGCATACTCCTGGCATAATCACGAGATTTTTCAGATGAGGTTGCATACATACTAGTAATAAAAACAGTAAACTTAACTGGCTGTGGTTCTGGCAAAGTAGGATTCTGTGCCTTCAAGTCATTCTGGCATATGGCAATCCCAAGGTTTAGCTATTATGTTAGAATTTGTTCACAGGGGTTTGTCCTTGCCTTCCTCTGAGGCTGAGAGTGTGAGACTTGCCCAAGGTCATCCAGTGGGTTTCCATGTCTCAGCCTCAAAGGAAGTCTTAGGATCAGATTAATCACAATGAATACAGAAATATGAAGGCATCTTAAGGAACCCTTAATGGTTTGTTTTTTCTGCCACAGACTGAATGGTGGTATTGCAACCCATTTGGTTCTTTTGGATTTCTCATTGGTTTTTGATACCACGGTGCCTTCCTCTCCTGAATTTCTAGCCTGGGCTTAAGGGGCATAACATTTTGGTGGTTCCAGTTCGTTGATGCCATTTTCTCCTCCAATATTTTTAATCGCTATATTAAATCCAGTGGGAGAGGTCATCCAGACGTTTGGCCTTTGATGCCACCACAGACATGCAGACAATAGAGTTTTAGCTCCCCCCACCTGCCAGATGCCAAAAGAATGAAGGTCTGCAACAGGTATCTAAATGAAGGCTGGAGAATAAGCTAACATTTGGTTCAGGCAAGACTCTTAGCTAAGGTTTGGATGCACAAAAGTTAACCTACAATGTTGTACCATGCTCTTCTGCATGCGCCACAAAGTATTCAAAGTGAACAGATATGATATGGCATCAGTTTGTGGAGACTGGGTTCCAGGGCGATCAGATGTCATCACCACAAAAGATGACAAGGCACTGTAAAATGACCAGTAGGTAATTCAAGAAAAATGTAAGACATTACCAAATAAAAGCTCAAAACACTCATATAAATATAAATTCATGCTCCTTAGTCACACTCTAAATGGAACACATTTTTGGAATTTCTCCTGGACAAAAGGTTGAAATGTAGACATGTCCTGGAAAAGGAGGATGGCTGATCATCCAGCTGGGATTGCAACTTGGGCTGCTTCTGGTTTTTCAATAGTCTGGTGAGGCACAGGTAGCAACAGGGACTGGGAGTGTTATTTACACTACTGTTAATGTCCATACTAGTTGCAGTCATGCAACACACTTCAAGTGGGTTTCGTCTGGAAGAAAATCAGGAACTGCAGCTGCTATAAAATGTGACCATCTGGATGTGGAGTAGGTTGCCTGAGCCGCCCTGAAAGCATATGACCAATTCTCTTCCAGCTGCGCTAGCTGCTGGCATGTGTCTAGGCCCAATTCCAAGTAGTGATGTTACGCTTTAAAGCTCTAAATGGCTTGAAACTGTCATATTAATTGAAGGACTGCTTTCACTCACACCATGATCAGTCCTGCCTGTATGTTAAAATACCTCTGCAGTCATGTGTCTATTGTTAACATTTGTTAGGTTGGTGCATACAATTATGGAATTACCTTCCTAATGGCATGTGATTCTGCCTTTTATCCTAAAGTGTTCAGGTGAGCCTTGAACACCTTTACTTTTCAACTGAGATTAAAATTAGTTCAGTGGCCTCAGAGCACCTTTTCCCAAAATATTCTGAATACCTTTTAATGTGGCTGTTACATCTTTATGGCTTCCCTCTGCACTTCCTTTTGTGGGGATTAAGCAGTAACATAACTGTCGAACTACTGCTATGTTTTAAACCACAGGGCAGCAGATTAATTCTCTAAAGAGAACATCCTAACCAGAGTAGATGAGCATTGCAGAGGGGTTAATGAGGAGCAGTTGTGCATTGGAGTAAGAAAGGATTACAGAATTCCACGCTTTGGAAATAGCTATATGTAGTCCATAGTAGTGCTTTACAAACTTTGGCCCTCCAGATGCTTGGGACTTCAATTTCTAGATTGCCTAAGCATTGCACATAGTGGCTGGGAATCTGGGAATGGAAAACATCTGGGAGACAAAATAATGCAGTTTGACCCCACTTTAAGTGCTGTCGCTCCTTCCTATGGAATACTGGGATTTGTAGATTTTTACAAGGTCCTGAGCCTTTTCTGCCCAAAGAGTGCAGGTGCCTCACCAAATTACAGATCCCAGGATTCCGTAGGATGGCACCAAGGCAGTTAAAGTGGCGTCAAACTGCATTATTTCTGCAGTGGAGATACACCCAGAGATGCAAATCTTCAACTTGCATGCAAGGACAAATAATTACTCTAGTGCAGAAGAAAAATAACATTTCTGTTCAGCATTATTCCCAAATTCAAGTGACCCAAAGTGTTTTGGATTATTTTTTTATGCAGAAAGGTGCATACTTTTTTGTTTTCGTTAAAAAAAAACCTAAATGCAAACCAGGTTCGATTCCCAGCTCTTCCTGGAAACCCACTGGGTAACCTTGAGCAAGTCACACTCTCTCAGCCTCAGGGGAAGGCCATTGCAAAACCTCCTCTGAAAAAGTCTTGCCAAGAAAACCGCATGATAGCTTTGCCTAAAGTCACCATAAGCCTGAAACGACTTGAAGGGTGACCTTTTCCAGGCGGTGTCCTCCATTTCAGCCTTCTGTCCAGGAGGAATTCCAAAATGTCTTCCATTTTGAGTATGATGAAGAAGCATGCATTTATATTGATATGAGTGTTCTTAGCTTTTATTTTCTGTCCTAAAGGAATTTCAAAATACCCTCCATTTGGAGCATGAATTTACATTTCTGTGAGTGTTTGTAGCTTTTACTGGGTCATGTCCTCCATTTTTCTTGAAGGTTTTACATTTTGTGGTCCCTTGTCCTCCTTTGTGGTGAGGACATCTGGGTTGCCTTGCTTGAAGATACACAGAGGACCGACAAAAAAAAGTATCTCTGGGGATTCCTCACTTAAGAAAACCCCATGAAACATAGAATCAAGGGCCATCTAATCCAACCCCCTGCCATGCAGGAATACACAAAACCCCATGAAAACATAACCATGAAAATTGGGAAGGCACCTCAAGGGCCATCCAGTCCAACCCTATTCTGCCATGCAGGAACTCCGAACCAAAGCTCCCCCAAACAGATGGCCATCTGTAGCCCTAAGTGGGCTTGTTGTTGCTGTTGTGTGCCTTCCAACTTGTGTGCTTTTTTCCGACTTCAGGGCGACCTTTTCATGGTGTTTTCTTGGCAAGGTTGGTCCAGGGCCAGGGGAGGTTTTGCCATGGCCTTCCCCTGAGGCTGAGAGAGTGTGACTGGCCCAAGACTAGTGTGGGACTCCAACCCTGGCCTCCAGAACGCAGAGAGATCTTTTAGCCCCTTTGAGACTAACTGGGAGAAAGAAATGGGCAGCATGAACTTCCCTAGACTTCAGTCTACTTCCTCAGATGCAGTTGGATAGAAATAATAATAATAATAATAATAATAATAATAATAATAATAATAATAATCGTAGTGAGAGATCTTGTAGAAAGAAATGGGCAGCATGAGCTTCCCTGGCCTTGGTCTCCAGAGTCCCTTCCACCGCTGGCAGCCAAGGCGACCAGAGTCTTACAGCTTTAAATGTAAAAGGAGGAGGAGGAGGAGGAGGAGAAGCAAGAAAAGCAAGCCCAGCCTCTGGCCCTCTCCAATGAGGCAGCTTCTGACCGGCGTCGTTCTCCCAAACTAGGGCAAAGCAGCAACAGCAGCGAGCAGCCTCTGGTGGCTGGGTGGGCTGGGGGCCTTGCTTCCTGGCCTGCTCTCCCTCCTCCTGGCCCTCATGGGGAGTCAACAAGAGTCCAGCCTGGAGACAGGCGAGCTTCCCCCAGGTGGGTCTCCCTCGCTTTCCTCCCTGCATCCACACTGGAGAGATAACTCGGTTTGGCAGCGCTTTAACTCTTTGTCTGGCTCTTTGCTATGGAATTCTGGGAGTCCCTCAAACGTCATTAGAATATAGGAGACCTGCCTGTATTAATTAGCTACCTCAATTAGCTGCTTGCCTGTGTATTAACTAACAGTATATCTTGCCTGTATATTAATTAGTTAGCTCAGTTAGCTATTTGTCTAAGTATTAATTAGCAATAGACCTTGCCTGAATATTAGTTAGCTACCTCAGTTAGCAGTTTGCCTGTGTATTAATTAGCAACAGACCTTGCCTGTATATTAATTAGTTACCTCAATTAGCTACTTGCCTGTGTATTAATTAGCAATATACTTTGCCTGTGTATTAATTAGCTACCTCGATTAGCTGCTTGCCTATGTATTAATTAGCAGTATGCCTTGCTTGTATATTCGTTTGCTGCCTGAATTACCTACTCACCTATATATTATTTAGCTACCTAGGCAAGCAGTATACCTTGCATGTATGTTAATAAGCTACTTCAGTTAGCTACTCTGCTATATATTAATTAGCCACCTAGACAAGCAGTATCCCCTGTTTGTATATTAATGACTTCCTCAATTAGCTACTTGCCTTTTTGTTAATTAGCTACCTAGGCAAGCAATATATCTTGCCTATGATTGGGGGAAGGCTGGGTTTGGGGATTTTTCTTTTTTAATTGTAATTTTAATGGTATGCTGTGTCATTTTACTGTTGCAATCTGCTTTGATTCCTCGAGAAAAAGCGGAATATACATTATTATTATTATTATTATTATTATTATTTTAACTACCTCAATTAGCTACTTGCCTATATATTCATTAGCTACCTAGGCAAACAATATACTTTCCCTATATATTAATAGATACCTTCTCTGCACAGAAGAAATTGTTGTGTGCCTTTAAGTCAATTTCTGACTTATGGTGACCATAACATAATAATAAATGGAATATTAATAATATCATGGGGTTTTCTTGGTAAGATTTGTTCAGAGGGGGTTTGCCCTTGCCTTTCCCTGAGGCTGAGAGTGTGTGACTTGCCTTATTAATTATGTAATCTATCATGTTTTTTTTCTTGGCAAGATTTGTTCAGAGGAGTGTTTTCTGTGGCTTCCCCCTGCGGCTGAGAGAGTGTGACTTGCCTATAGTAATCTGCCTCAGTGGGCTATTCTCTGCTCACAAGAAGTTGTTGATGTTGCTGTGTGCGCCTTCAAGACATTTTTTTTACTTATGGCAACCCTATCATGGGATTTTCTTGGCAACATTTGTTCAGTGGGGAGTTTGCCATGGCTTTCCCTTGAGGCTGAAAGAGTGTGACTTGCTTTATTAACTAGCTAAGGTGAACATATGATGGGGTTTTCTTGGCAAGATTTCTTCAGAGGAGGTTTTGTCCTTGCCTTCCCTGGAGGCTGAGAGTGTGTGACTTGTCTACATTAATTATCTCTAACTCAGTGGGCTAGTTCTCTGCAGGGAAGAAAAGGAAGCAGATTTGGATTAATTAGGTAGTACTACAAAGCCAGCATGGCTAGTAGTTTGAGTGCTGGGCCACAACTCTGGAGACCAAGGTTTGATTTCCTGCTTGGCCGTGAAACCCACTGAGTGACTTTGCCTTCCCCTGAGGCTGAGAGAGTGTGACTTGGGCAAAAGAAACCCCATGACAGGATCGCTTTAGCGTTGCCGTAAGTTTCAAAAAACTCGAAGATGCACAACAACTAGGGCCTGCATCAGCTCCCCGATGATCTTGGATGTTAAGTAGAGTGAGCCCTAGTTGGTACTAGGATGGGAAACCGCCAAGGAATACCAGGTGCTGTAGGCTAGATTTCAGAGGAAGGAGCTGGCAAATTATTGAATATTCCTTGCCCAAGAAAGCTCTATGAAATTAATGAGGTCGACAGGCAACTTGAAGGCACACACAGGTTGTGCTCTTTCTATAATGTCTTTGTGATGCTGAGGAGTCCCCTTTCTTGCTCAGCTGCCTTTAAATGGCCTGTAGCTGCTGTTATCCTTGCCTAAAATACACCAAATCAGTAGGATTTATTTAACATGTTGAGTCAACAACTGATTGAATAGGTCTCCTTTAGTTGGGCCTAACCGCACAGTATGTCAGCCAGTGTCTGGTGCACTTTGTGGTATACCTTACTGCCTAATTTCATTCCCCATAGTTTCTTCCTGTTGCATCAGGTGTGGAAAGTTCCTTCTTAATTTTTGAATGAGTAAGTAGAGTTGAATAAAAAGGCACCAAAAATTATTTAGATGCACAGGAAAGACTATGTTATAAATTAGTTAAATGGGAAAGAGGTTATACTGTGATTAAACCTCTTAATACTGGCCGTTTGCCTTTGGTTAAAGATAAAAACAAGGTACAAGCATGGTGCAGTGGCTTAAGTGTTGGACTCTGGAAACCAGGGTTTGAATCCCAGCTCGGCCATGTAAACCTAGTGAGTGACTTTGGGCAAGTCACAGTTTCTCAGCCTCAGGGGATGGCAATGGCAAATCGCCTTCCAAGAAAACCTCATGATACCTTAGGGTTGTCTTAAGTCAGAAACTACTTGAAGCAACAACAAGGTACAATACTGTTGGGTGGTTGTAATGCACTCCTGTGTGCGCTTTCTTTTATTTATATTCCACTTTTCCTCCAAGGGACTCATGGCAATGTATGCAGTGGTTCTGCATCATTTTGTCCTTACAACAACCCTGTGAGGAAAGCTGGGCTAGGAGACTGCAACTGGTGGTTCCCCAGTGCATTTTATGGCTGAATGGGGATTTAAACTGGTTCTTTCTACTTCTAATGGGATATTCTGATTGCTCAACCATACTACCTGTGTTTCTGGAGAAGTAGTAGTACATATTACAGGGCCAGCATGGTGTAATGGTTTCAGCCATTGGAGGACACTGGGAAACCAGGGTTCGAATCCCTGTTCAGCCAAGGAAACCCACTGGGTGAGCTTAGGCAAGTCACACTCTCTCAGGTTCAGAGGATGGCAATGACAAACCCCTCTGAAGAAATTTGTCAAGAAAACTCCATGATAGATTTGTTTTAGGGTCGCTCTACAGTAAGTCGGAAATTACTTGAAGGCACACAACAACAAAGCTGTTCATGTCTGTGTGTGAGAAGTAATAGTTCATGTGTGTGTGTATGTACCTTTAAGGGGGGTGGTGGTATTCAGACAGTGAAAATAATCCCAGTAGAATGTGAATTGAATCTTTGTTGTTCATGTACATTTCGAATGCACTCAGGTAAGTTTTATGGGGGGTGGGGGGAGCTGCCAAAAAAGCCACTTAATCCAGGGTAATTGATCTAGGGTTTCTTCAAATGTTTTCCTAAAAGATTTGCATTGTCTGCTGTGTGAATAACTGATGCAAATAGACCTGGGATAAAACTCTGCATGCCTGCAATATGTTTCAAATACATCCACATCATCAGCTCCATCTTTCTCTGAAAGTGCTGGTGAAACGTCAGGAACAAACTCTTCTAGAACATGGCCACATAGCCCAAAAAAAACCACAAAAAACTCCATCTTTATTTGCGGTGCTGACACGTTTGAGCAAATGAACTCGGAGAGATGCTGTTCTGATAAAAAAAAGTAGTGTGAATAACCAAACCAGATTGTGTGAGTGAGATTATTCACGTAGTAGCACTAAAAATACCAACCTCTGAGTAATAAATCTGTTGACTTAGGGTTACTCTATTGATTTCATAGGGTTTTCTCAGGATATCATTTCTTTTGCCTGTTAGTGTTGCTTCAAAAACAAAAAGATATCTCCTCCTTATCTACCCTACTGCTTGTTGTGTGGTATTTGCATGTTGAGCCTAATGTTCTTTGACCCTCTTACTCTGTACAGTTAGAACACATATGAATCTGCTTCAACAGCCATGGTAACATTTTGTGGAATTCTAGGCTTTGTAGTTTATTGAGGCACTAGAGCTCTCTGGCTGAGAAATGCCCTTCCTAGCTGCAAATCTCATGATTCCTTAAGAAGTTACCAAGGCTGTGAAAGGTGAATCACAGCACTGTAATTATATAACATGAAAGGGCCCCCTTGAGATTTCAGCTGTCATTATTAATTCTCTTATTATTGCAAGGGAGTGACTTCCTTTGTTCGGTAGCTCTGAAAGAAAAAAGGATTAGTCCTGAATGAATAATTGCAGATGCTATTGCCCCTTCCAAAAATGCTCTAAAAGAGACATCCCTTTTAAGCTCTTGATAGGGGGGAAGCAGGATCCAATCTACTACTTATGCCTTCTTTCTTATGGATAGTCCCATGAACATGAGACCAGAGCTCATCTTCAAATTAGGAAAACTGCAGTCCTATTCCCATTTAGGGTTACTCATCTCCAGGCTAAAGTCTCAGGGCTCTCTGTCTCACTCAGGGGTATTTAGACATTGTTTTTGTTAGTGCGGCTATGCAAATAATCTCACTCATGCATTCTGGTTTTGTTATTCACACTATTATTTTATTGGAACCGCATCTCTGTGAGTTCGGTTGCTCACACGTGTCAGCACTGTGAATAAAGATAGAGGTGATGATGCTGATGTATCTGAAACACATTCAAGGCATGCAGAGTTTTATCCTGGTTTATCTCAGGTCTGTTTGCATTGGTTATTCACACAGCCGACAACGCGAATCTTTTAGGAAAACTCAGGAAAAATCCCAAGATTGATTGTTCTGGGATTTGTGGGGTTTGGGGTATATCAATAAAAAAAACTTTAGCAGATGCATTCAAAGTGCATGTGAACAACAGAGGTTAATTTCATGTTTATTCAGGATTTTTTTCACCATCTGAATAAACTCTCACAGGTGATCATGTTTGTGTTGCAATTTGCAATGTTGGTGTATTAAAAAAACAAGACGGAAGGGGACTGAGAGAAGAGGTGTATTTGGGTCCATTATGCCCCCTGGAGCAGAAATTGGTACATGCCATCAAGCACAGCAGCAATATGGAGTGTGGGTTGGGGAATTACCTATTCTCTGGCAGTACGCCTTCTAGAAGGCCCAGTAGCAAAAGATGGCCTGGAAACACTGCCCCAGTGTCATGTATGTTATAGGTATGCTCACTTGGGATTCAAGTCCTGGTGGAAATGGCTCCAATGGCTGGACACCTTTTGCCACCTGCTGGGCTACTGAAAATTGCTCTGAGTTTTTTACCCTAGTCTCTGGGTTGCTATTTTATCTTGTTAGGTGGGTTTTACTCAGATTCATGGCCCACCCAGGTTGCTCTTACACCTGTTACATGGTTAGTTGAACCAAGAGCTGCTCTGGCTCACCTCTATCATAAGTATCTATTCTGTGGCCTCAAGTTTCGCCCTGAAATATCAGGAGGTATATTCACACTTACTAAAAGAGGTATTTCTTCTGTTTCTGCATTTCTTTGCTCCTTGGGAAATCTATACTTCCAAGAGGCTTATTTCCTACTTTTAAAACTGAAAGGTGCTTAGCTGCTTGTATTTTAAGATAGTTTTTTTCCTCTTAAGACAATGACCAAGCACAGGTTGCCAACAATGAATCCAGGAGGCTCAGCAAAGAACAGATATATATATTAATAGCAACAGCATCTGTCAACTTCAGTTCAATGATCTGCTATTCAGTCCTGGGACCCTTTTTTCCAAGCGAGGTAAATAAATACGTAACTGTTTTAAAATCCTGTTACAGAATTGTTTAATGGTGAATGCTCGATTGGACTTAGTACAGCAATTGTAACATGTGTCACTTATCTTTGGAACAGCCTGTATTTTGGGTGTGAAAAAATCTGTTTCTCAATGAAAGTATTACAGGTTGTTGCTGGAAAATGATAATTTTGTTGTTGTTCTCCATGGTAATACTTGGTTTGCAACAATAAATGCTGTGTGGACTGAGATGAATGATTCATAATGATTATGATGCTTCCAAAACACAGCTAAGTTGGTTAGCAAATCTCATGGAAAAGTACAAAGAAGAGAAGAAGATAAACCAAACAGTGTCTGAGACTTAACTCTACTGATCCATCTTATCTTTCAGCAGTTTGGGTCCCACTGAAAGAAAGATGTCACATTAAATAAAAAATTCTGGCATCTGCCATTGCTTTGCAATGAGAATAGGGCATTCTGGTAGTGTTGGACTCTAGCTCCCAACAGCTCCAGCAAATGTGATCAGAGATAAATGAAGTTGTAGTACAATAGACACCATGCTTCAAAATATTTCAGTGCGCTCTTTATCTCTCTCCCTTCATTCTGATGAAAATTCTCAAATATTTTCAAAACAATACAGGAAAGCAGTACACAAATATTGTGTGTACATTATCAGAGTACCATATATACTGAATTATAAATCAACCTCATGTATAAATCAAGGGAAAGTTTTAGGGCCAGAATCATGGATTTTGGCATGACTAGTGGATAAGTCGAGGGTAGAACTAAGGGGATGTAACAAAGGATCTAAAGGACAAAACACCACTTCCTTTCCTACTTCTCCCTCTCTGGATTTCTCCTGACCACCAAACACCACTTCCTTGGTGCTGGTGAAGGAAATTTTAACATAGGATTGAGAAGGGAAAGAAATGGAGGGAAAATGGGTTTTGGTGGTCAGAGAGATCCAGAGGAGGATGGGAAAGGAAGTTTTTAACATCGAATTGAGAAGAGAATCATCTCTTTCACACACAGACACACCCTCCCTGCCTTGGCAGCTTTTTCAGAGATCACTGCCAAGGCACAAAGAGTGGGGCATTGGTGTGGAGCTTTTCTATCAGGACCTTTCTAAGCAGTATTATTGTATTGACCCACATATAAATTGACCCAGGATTTTAGGGTCAATTTTGGGCATAAATATTTCAATTTATATTGAGTATGTACAGTACAAATCACAGGAAACAATATTCTATTGGGGACAAATGTATATTATAAATTAGAGATGTGTTTGGGAGTGTTTTGGGAATCTGGGGCGGGGGATCACTCAGATAATAGAATAAAACTTCCTAGAAGTCCTGGGTCTGGTCTCTCACTTAAAATCATCATCATCAGTAAGTATCTGACATGTACTCTCTTTGAGCAAAGAGTTGGGAAACTTAGACCTCTTTCAGTATTCTTCCATAGTATGATATTTTGACATTTCACATATGAGAGTTACTGAACCAAGTACATCTCTGTATTTAAAATCTAGGTGGTTTCTGTAATCCATGCATATAAAATACTGTATGGAGCAGATATGGATTGTATGGCTTTCCTTCTCATGTCCATTTGCAAGCCTTCACAGCACACGTTCTTTGATGGAAAATAAAACTGCTTGTCAATGTGCCTCCACAGAGCTTGGAAAAGCTACCTTTTTGAATCATCATGCTGGCTTCAGGAACTGTAGCCCCCAAATTAAATTTTCCAAGCTTTGGTGCCTGATAGAATATGAGATGGTTATGGAGTTCTTATGTGACTTTCCTTTCCCTCTTTCTCCCACCCTCAAATTTATACAGAAAATCCAGGAGGTCTGCAAAATATGGTTGTTGCTGCTGTGTTTTTGTGATCTCAGGCTTCACCGTCTGCTGTATGATATGAAGGGAGTCCTAATAGTATTCTGACGTCTAAAGGCACTCCCCCCACCCAAATTCAAGCCATTTCCTTATTTCCTGCATGCCACAGGCTCTCATGGTCTGAACCTTTTTGTGTTTTATCTTTTTATTAAGGCAGAAAAGAAAGGTGCTAGCAGTACAGTAGTTGGACTCATTTTTGGATGCTTTGCGTTATTCAACTTCTTGACATCTTTGATAATGGGCAAATATGTAAGTATCTTTGCCAGAATGTCTATATGACAATATTGTACAGTCCAGAGAAGTGGGACAAAAGTTTCATTGTAGCATCTTCATCTCCCGCCCACCCACCGCATTACGGTGTTACAGTACTGACTCAAGTACTATAATGATCAAACTTCCTAATGTCTCACAACATTTCACAGAGCATGTTTTCATTTTTGTGGGGTAGCTGCCACAAATGACTTCCACAGTACCTGTTCTATATAATCTCAGTTCAGACAGACCTTGGATGTTTAAACTCAGTTGCTGTTAGAGGTAGAGCTTGTTTTTTTGTTGGATTTTTTTTTTTTTGCATTCTCTTTTCTCCTCCTTAGATAGATTTTCCTGCATGTAAGTCCTGCTGTCCCCGCCTCCAGCAAAATCCCATTTGTTCCTACTGAATCAAAGGACAATAACTTTGCAAATTGGTAAACAAACCATGTGACATGAAGTCCAAGGCTTTCATGGCCAGCATCCATAGTTTTTATAAACCATGTGATTCAGGTCACTCCCCCTTTTGAGTAGTACTCACACATACAAAGATTTTCTCCTGCACTGTTGGGTTTTCCCCATCTTCCTCCTCTCTCAATTTTCTTTTGGAAAGATGGTAAAATAAAGATTTCTTCTTTACCTGAACTGTTCATTAGCTAGATTAGGATATAGCTTCTATGTATACAGTATGTAGATTAAAACCATTAGTAAACTTTTGTTTTAAACTGGAAGCTACTTGTGGTGTTTTTGAGTCAGTCTCAGTTCTTAGAGAAGCATAGTTAGACAAGGACACATTTTCTGCTACTCTGCTGATTTAAAGCAAGACCCTAACAAGCTTGGCTTTGATATTTAAATATTTTTGTTTCCTTAACAAAGGCTTAGGAAACTTGAATTGCCCTACATTTTTTAGGGACAGAACACATGGAAACTCACAGAATCTGTGCACTCAAAATCCAAAAGTAGTAACTTTTCCAAACTCAACTTGGATGCATTTGAACTGGCTGATAATCCCTTTTATTGATCAGCTTTTATGTTTTAGTTGTTGAGCGCTAGTTTCGGAAGAAAAGGTACCATATATGTTTAATGAAAACATTCAGTTGGAGAGTGCTTTGAACAAATCTACAAGTGAAAGGATAACCAGGGGCTTTCCTGTGATTTAGTTTTTTTAAGTACCGTAGCTCCAGCAATATAGCTGCAATGCAACTTTTGTTTCAGATGTTTATTGGGATTCATCAATCCTAATACTGTATGGGATTAGGTTTGTCTCAGTGAACATGGTTAACTATTTCAGTTCATCCTGCCATTTTATTACAGTGCTTGCAGATAGCTTTGTGATTTTCTTCAGTACTTTGAGAAGATTGTCCAAATCACTGTTGTGACATGGACAAGAGTACTGCAATCAAATATGGGGTTAATGATGGCAAAGAGTATTGAAAACTGTTTCAGCAGTTTCCTTGTACCAGTTTCCTTCTATTTCTGAAACTAGGTTAATTCACGTATCCATTTATAATATTTTAGATATGATAATGAGCAGGATGTAAGTTGGTGGGGTGGGGTGGGGGTTTGCTAGTGCACTTGTCCTTTTCTGTAAACTGAAAGAAAGGCAGTGAATTTTTGTAGTATGTCTTCAATAGAAAGCTTATTTTAAATGACTTTGATATTATGGAAGTGTAACACTTGTATTCAACAATTGCAGCTTGTACAGATTGGAGCAAAATTTATGTTCGTTTCTGGAATGTTTGTCTCAGGATTTATTACTGTTCTCTTTGGGTGAGTACATACATGCACACACATAACATACAACATAACTTTTTTTTTTAAAAAAAACTGTGTTTTATGGGGCTTGTTCTTAGCATATTATGGTTTTGATAAATTAAAGTCATGTGTTTTTTTTAATCGAACCTTGACTCCGTTCTTGATATCTGGACTTCTCTGGGGTGATTTCAGACCAAGAACCCCTAATGCTGTCATTCAAAATGGCCTTTAAACCTGTTTCATATTTTTTCTTAATGTAATTTGGCTGATAAGACATAAGATGAAAGCAGCTGTGGTAAAACAAATGTAAGGGTTACAAGGGGAAGAGAGTGTCATTTGAACAGCCTGTAAAATTTCATTTTTCAGGCTGAACAATTTTAAGATAAAAGCCTTGGCTAGGAGCATGCCCCATCTTTTTTGCTGTCTCTCATATAGCTTTCCCTGTCTCTTGTGGTGATAATCTGCAATCCTTAAGCCATTACCGTTTTCCTAAACTTGATATATTTGACAGGATAGAATACTGGCCAATGGTCTCCTGCTTTTTGGTCAGTGAGGTGGCTCCTTTGGCAGTGGGAATGGATTATGCCTCTGGTTTTACTCTCAAAGGAGCTATCCACGATGCTGAATCTATGTTGTTGAGATATCTTCAGATTCACATCCACTGTTGCCACTGTTTTTGGTCACAGTTGGAAATGTAAATTTCTGTCTCTTATACGATATAGTGCAATATAACCTGAGTGCAAATGAGTATAGCATGGCTTATTTTATCATTTGTATGAAGAAGATGTTACAACATGCTGCTCTCTAATGTGATGACTATGTAGTTATATTGGTAGAATCCAAAGACATAGCTATGGTCCAAAACACGCTGCAGAAATAATCCAATGAGATCTCTTTAACTGCCCCTGGTTCAGTGCTAGGGAATCTTGGGAATTTTAGTTTATTGTGGCATCAGAGATCTCTGACAGAGAAGGCTAAATGTCTCACAAAACTACAGTTCCCAGAATTGAGTCAAGGCAGTTAAAGCAGTCTCAAACTGTTAGTCTGGAAAAATCAGTATGCAAAAATGAAATGAAGTAGGCTCAAGTCTACAAAAGCTCATACTACTACCATTTTCTTTTACTTAGTCTCAGAGGTGCTACAATATCCCATTGCATAATTATACTGGTACAGAAAGCAATTTGAATAATAAGGACAGTTGTACAATCTCACCTGGAAAAATGTTCTCCTGTAGATGTGGTCCATGAAATTTAATCCAAACACTTCTCTTTAAGACAAAACACTTATAACTGTTAAATACAGTTTAGACCTCCACATGGCTGGATAGGTAACTATTTTAAAAGCAGACCCAGAGAGATGGTATTTCTTGCCATTTTTTTTTAACTTTGATGGAAGAAAGAGGCAGGCAACAGAATGGAGGGAGGGAGAAGATAAGTGCCTACTGAAACACTTACTTTTGACTCTGTTTTTGCCTATCATCATTAGGCAACTCCCTGGAAGATTGCTCCCAAAGGAGAGCTTTTTCACACTTTTTCTCCTCTTGAATCCTCTCTGCTTTTTTAATTTTCACAACAACCTGGGATAGTTTGTGCTCCTAGATAACTGTTGGTTCACCTAAAGAGTTTTCTTTATCATGTAGAACTTTGAACTTATGTCTTCCTTGTCTTAGTTTGACAATTTAACCACTACATTGGCCCTTGACAGAAGGAAGGTTTTCCAACTCTGCTTATGCTACTTACACCATACAAAGTGAGGTATTGCATCTGTACCAATTATGTTTGTACATAAGACACTGAGGAGTTGAATATGTTTTCTTTTTAGGCTGTTGGACAGAGCACCTGATGGACCCATCTTCATAGGACTCTGTTTTTTGGTCCGAGCAGTGGACGCGATTGGTTTTGCTGCAGCAATGACTTCCTCATTTTCTATTCTTGCAAAGGCGTTCCCTAACAACATAGCTACAGTTCTGGTATGTATGATATTGATCAGTGACTTCGAAAACCCCTGTTAATGTAAAATTTGAGGTGTTAACTGGCACAGTGGAAGCAGCAGGGCAAGATAGGGGCAGATGGGCTAATAGAAACAAAATTTAACAACCTAATTATGATCAGTGCAATCATGCTTACAATGTAAAATGTAATTTGGCTCCTACTATTACAGGACGTACTTAATGACTGATCTAAAATATTTAAATACCAACTTTTATCTTGAGGTCTCAGGAGGTACCAGGGATTGCAATAATCACAGTACATTGCATACATTTCCCATGCAAACAAAATGAGGATCAAAATTCTACAAAAAAGATGCTCACCATATGTGGAATAAGAATGCCAGATGCCCAAGCTGGATTCAGGAAAGGAAGAGGCAATAGGGATTAATCGCAAACATACACTGGATAATGGAGTGTACCACAGAAGTTTTTTTTAAAAAAAACTTGGAGTATAGTAATGCCCATGATTATATAAATCGTGGTAAGCTATGGTTCACTCTTAAAGAAATGGGTGTGCCACAACATTTGTAAACTGAACTCGGGACAAGAGGCTACTATTAGGACAGAATATAGAGAAACAGAATTATTTCCGTTTGGTAATGGGTCAGCATGGCTGTATTCTCTCACCCTATCTACTTCATTTGTACACTGAATATATAGTACATAAAGCAGGATTAGACTTGGAAGGAAGAGGCATGAAAATCAGGAGGGAACAGCAATGATCTATGATGTGTAGATGACACCATATTACTAGCAGAAAATAGCAAAGACTTGAAATGATTATTGAAAGAAGTCAAAGCAGAAAGTGTAAAGGTAGGTTTACCATTGAACATTAAGAAAACAAAAATGATCACAGATGATTTACATAACTTTAAAACAGATGATTTTTCATACCTTGGCTCAACCATTAATCAGAGTGGGGACTGCAGTCCCTTATCTGTTGGAGTTCCCCAGGGCTCTGTTCTGGGTCCCCTTCTGTTTTCTCTCTACACACTGTCCTTAGGAAAACTCATTAGCTCTTTTGGCTTTTCCTACCATCTGTATGCCGATGACACCCAGCTGTATCTTTCCGCCCCTGACCTTTCTCCAAGGCTTGAACAGCAAGTTTTGTCTTGCCTCACAGCTGTCTCGCAGTGGATGCGCCATTGGTGTTTGAAGCTCAACATGTCCAAGACAGAGTTTCTTGTCTTTCCTCCTAAGCCCACCCTTCAACTCTCCTTTTCTGTCTCTGTGGACAACATTTCTATTCAACCAGTCCAGCAAGCCCACAGTCTTGGTTTTATCTTTGACTCTTCTCTGTCGTGTATCCTTCAGATCCAGACCACAGCCAAGGCTTGTAGATTCTTTTTGTACAATATTGCCAAAATCCAACCATATCTTTCCGCCTCTACTGCCAAGATCCTGGTCCATGCCCTAGTGATCTCACGACTTGATTACTGTAACGTCCTCCTGGCTGGGCTTCCTCTTTCTCACCTCCGTCCTTTAATCTCTGTTCAGCATTCAGCTGCATGCATTATCACTTCCACCCACCACGCTGACCACATCTCTCCTGTGTTGGCATCCCTTCACTGGCTCCCCCTCCCTTTCCGCATTCAGTATAAGCTCCTGCTATCGACATTTAAAGCCCTCCATTGACTGGCCCCTCCTTACTTATCAGACCTTCTTTCTCCTCACCTTCCCACTCGGGCCCTCCATTCTGGTAGTCAAGGTCTGCTGTCTCAGCCCAGGATTTCCACTGCCCCATCCCAGATTTGCCCCTTTTCACTTGCTGCCCCTCACTCCTGGAACCTTCTTCCCCCACAAGCGAGAGCCATCACTTCTTTAACCAGCTTCAAAACGGAGTTGAAAACCATCCTGTTCAGAGAAGCCTTCCCAGGCATTGCATAATTGTCACTTACCATTGCATAATTGTCGCTTACTATTTGATGTTCTTTTGGTGCCTGTTTATCAAACCATTTCCTGTATTGCTATGTACTGTATATGTATTATCCTACTTGAGAGTATGTATTTTCCCTGGAAAATGATTAACCATCCATTATGAAGCCAAGCCCTCCCGCCAGTCCATCTGCCTTGGTCCAGGCCTTGGAGATAGAGAGGAACTGCTGGATCTCTTACCCTTTCCCGCCACCACTTCCTTCTCCTTCTGTGTCATGTCTTTTTAGATTGTAAGCCCGAGGGCTGGGATCCGTCTAACTAAAAAGATTGCATGTACAGCGCTGTGTAAATTTACAGCGCTTCATAAATAAAGGTTAATAATAAATAATAATTATGGTGCCTTACAAACAGGCCTAAGCGGCGCCGTCGTTGCGCCAGGAATACGCGCGAGAGGCGGCGCTTCCGGACGCGCCTTGCCCCTCGCGCGTATTCTGTACGGCAAGATGGCGGCGCCCTATACAGACGGGCGCGGCCATCTTGACGTAATGGACGTGCAGCATCCGGACGTCTAAACCCGGAAGAGCCGTTGCGAGTGCGCGCTTTGGCACTTGTGGCAGCTCTTCCGGGTTGCCGGAAGGAGTGCAATTTCTGCACTCCTTTTTTGCAGCGCGGAGGGGTCGCGCGGTTTGGCTGCTGCGGCTCCTCCGCACTGCAACCGGCAGCGGCCCAAGACCGCCCCTTTTGGGCGGTCTGTAACGGGCCAAAGAAATCATAAGGAAACTAGCACTTGGAAGGGCAGCTTTGAAGGAACTAGACAAGATACTTAAGTGTAAATATATATATCATTGAATACTACAGTTAGGATGGTCCATGCCATCGTATTGCCAATATTTATGTATGGTTGTGAAAGCTGGACAGTGAAGAAAGCTGATGGGAAGGAAACCAACTCATTTGGCATGTGGTGCTAGAGAAGAGATCTGCAGCTATGCTGGATTGCTAAAAAGACAAATAAATGGGTCTTAGAGCAGATCAAGCCTGAACTCTCTTTAGAAGCCCAGATGACTAAACTGAGACTACTGTGTTTTGGACATATCATGAGAAGACATGATTCACTAGAAACATGTAATAAAAATACATGTGACAGTTTAAACAGTATAGAATTTGAGAAAACAAAAATAATGTAAGCAGGCTAAAACATTATGCAATTGAACAAGTTTAAAGATTAAAGCAATTTAAAATCATGTAAATACACATTTAGAAGAAGTCAGATCACAAAGCCATATTTTAGCTTGGTGACAGGATGAAGCCACAAGCAGTACCTCCAGTTAGATCCCCAAAGGGAAATCCTTTCACAAAGGGGTACCACAGCAGAGAAGTCCCACTTCTATGCCTTCCCGTGGTGTATTACTCCTATAGAGGAGAAAGAGAGGGAGGAGAACCATCAACTAAAATTAATCATTACTCAGATACAGAATGGGCAGATCTGTCTTTAAAAATTAAACATTGCCCCCATATATTTTGCTGACATACTGCATGAAAGAATCCAGTCCCAATCCCACCCACCACATCACTTAGTTTGATACATTTTCCTTCTCCCCTCACAAGAGGTTCATAGACCTGTTGGTAGAAAATTAACTCGGACCTCCATATCCACAGATTCTTTATCCACGAATTTAAGCATCAATGGTTTGAAAATAATAGAAAAATTCCCAAAATCAAACTTTGATATTGCTATTTTATATATGAAACACTGTTTTATATAAGGAACACTATTTTACTATGCAATTGTATTTAATGGGACTTGAGCATTGTTTTGTCCCAAGAGCGATGCTATGGACTTTGGATGTAGTAAGGCCTCTGGCTCTCGGGAACACAGCCAGAACAAAAGACTTGTCCAAAAATTTCTTAAGTTTCAAAAGCTTTACTGGTTATAAACACAAACATGAAACTGATCTCCTTTTTCTTAATAGTCCTTCCTAATACCTTGTTCTCTCTTCTTGGTGGATTCTTTCTTCTTTTGAGGACTACAGTGGTACCCCGGGATACGAAAGCACCGCCTTACGAAATTTCCGGGATACGAAAAAATCCCATAGGAAAAAACTGTTCCGGGTTACGTTTTTTTTTTGGCTTACGAAAAAATTTTTTGGTGCTTTTCGGCGCTTTTTCGCACGAAACGCGGCTTTCCAGCGCTAGCGCCTATGGCTTTTTCGGGTTACGAAAAAAATCGGGTTACGAACGCCGCGGCGGAACGAATTAATTTCGTAACCCGAGGCACCACTGTATCTTTCTTCTTTTGTGGACTTATTTTTTTTCTTTTGTGGACTTATCTTTTTGTCAAAGGAAAATACTCTCTCCAGGTCTGACTTGGCTGAAATCTTACTACACTGAAAATAACTAGAGGGAGACAGTAAGAGACCCTGGGATTTCCCACAATCCTTGTCCTTCTTAAAGCTGTAGATCTCTATTTCCCCTTCTAAACTAATACATAGAAAAGCTAATATAATGTCAACTAAATATATGTCTCAAGAGCATCAAAGATGCTCTGGAGGCATGACAAGCATCCATAGGTTTAGGTACCCATTAGATATGGGTACCATTAGGTACCCATTTCAGAACCAACCCTAGCAAATACCAAGGCTCCACTAGAGATTTTATCAGACAAGGGAAATTGGAAGTATAATCCAATGGCAATCCGAACGCAATCATGGGGTTTAATTTTATTGCATGATAGACTACCACACGCAAATTCGGGCAATGAGAAGTCCGTCCGAACGCAATCATGGGCTTTAACGTTATTGTGTGATAGACTGCCACACACAGATTCAGGCAATGACATGCTATTTTCGGGCAATGAGAAGCCAGTTCGACCGCAATTCGCATTTGTGTAAATTCGCTGAACTAGCAAATTCACGTAAATGAGTTCTGGCCCCATTTTCTTTTCATTTGAAATTAAGAGAAATTCATCATGTGTGATATATTCAAGTGCTCCATTTCTCTCTTTGTGTAACTCCCAGCTGCAATTCTCTCCAAGATTCTTTTATCTGGAGAACATATTCTTCCAGTCTACTTCAGCCCTCTCTTTTTCCCAATGGCTACCATAGATAGTGGCCACTGTAAACCGAAAGGAGGAAAGGGAAACAAGTTTGCCTGTTCAATTTTGGCTTGGTTCTAAGGGAGGGTACAGAAAGAAACCACTCACATATGACATACACATTTACACACATGCATTTTCACATTCCTATCAGCTAGGTTATTGGCCTAGTTGTGGTATATAAAATATTTGCAGGAAAAGTGTTTTGTCCTCTCCCATGTGTCAGGCAGTAGGAAAAGAAAGAGTAGGATGTTAATGATTCCTTAAGGGGGAGAGTACAGTCTCTGTTGCATTGATTGCCAACAAGAAGGTGCACTTTGGATTTTCTGAATACAGCAAAGCATTGGCATGGGGCAAAAGGCCAAATGGCATCCTGTCTGTGCCCGACAGATGCCCCCTTGTGGACTGGGAGGCCTCTTCACACCCTGGTAATATTTTGGCAGAGTCTTAACACGCAAAAATGCTTTCAAGAAAGATTCATCTGGAGAGAGTTGAAGAGGTTTTGATAGTTTGGTTTTATGTGGAAAATGTCTGTAACTAATTAAATGAAAAGAACAGTGTTGTTGCTTTAGCAGCTGACAGTTTCAACTATTGACTGATTTGCACTAAACCAGAGAAAATGAAAACTAGTAGCATACATTTCTCTTCAAGCACTGGAAATATGATATATATGTATATGAGGGATTAGTTAATAGCTGAGAACATTTTTGAGACAGGGTGTGATTAATTTGTTGGCTTCTAAGGTAAAATGTTTATATTAATAAACTCATATAATATATTTTAAAAAACATTTTTCTTCAAGCACATTAACTTATCTTCCTTAGTGGTTCTAGTGCTGTATCTCATCCCATTTCCCTTTTTCTTTTACAAAAAAAGAAGCCCCTACATTACTATTTTGGAATGCTGATTTTAAAATATGTATTTTATTGGGCTAAGTCTCTTATTGGGCTGTATTCAGATGAATCCTGAACCAAACTGGATTCATCTGGGCAGATCTGAGAGATGTCCAAATCAAAGTAGGACTTACTAAAAGTGAGCTGAATCTACTCCTGACAATTCAGTAGCAATTTGGATTTGGAGGGACCAGACAGCATGATTCCCCAAACTGACACATTTCTCCCCAAGCTCTCTCTATAAGAAAAATACCAAAATAAGGGAAGGGAAGGAGGAGAGGGATACAGTTTTGTGACTGGCAGTTCTAGCTTATATTGTTGTTCTGTGCCTTCAAGTTGTTTCTGACTCATGGCAATCCTAAGGAGACCCTATCATGGTGTTTTCTGGGGCTGAGAGTGCATGCCTCACCCCAGTTCACCCAGCCAGTTTCCATGGCCAAATGAGCAATTAAACCTGTATCTCCAGAGTCTAATCTTTTGTGCAAACCACTACACCACACTCATAGTTAATGTTTTTGCAAGGCTTTCTAGGCTCAGTTTTGAAGTATGTGGAGGGATGTTGAAGTAATATATCACAGAACTGGTCTTGTGTCTCGTGCTTCTGTTTGTTTTCTTTCCTCAAAAATAGGAACATTGTAAGTATTTTGCAAGAGACTGTGGGACCTGGACCAGTGTAGTAGTGGGTTCTTGCTTGGTAAATGCTAGATGTTAAAATCCCTCTGCTTCTCCCGCTGTGTGTTTTACATCCATCATTTTCCCAGTCATGTTTTATCGTCTGTGCCTTGAGTGTCAACTGGCCAAACACCCAAGTTCTCAGCTGGTTTTCATTCATTATGACTCACTAACCACTGGACTTATCTTCCTGAAGTTTCAGATTTCTTACCTAGAGTAGGCTGTATGACACTTGCAGCTTTCATACACATCATTTTTTAAAGGTATGGAATGGAATAAGAAGAACCAAAATACTTCTCTGCCATCACTTCAGTTTTGGATGGGAGGTGGAATAAAAGCTGATTCTAAAAACAGACAGAAAGCAAAAGAAAATCTGAAAAGTAACTGAATTATTTTTGTGTGCTTTCAAGTCATTTCTGACTTGGTGACCCTACAGCAAACCTATCATAGTGTTTTCATGTTTCAAGTTTCCATGGCTGAGTGGGGATTTGAACCCTGGTCTCCCAATATCCTGCTGGCCCTCTGACAATGAATACTATGTATTTATCACTAAAGAGTAAAAATAAACACAAATCAACACAAATAATGAAATTGCCTCAGACTGGAGCAGCTAGACATATCAACATGCTATTTAAAAACACTTATACAAAGTTTGCCTGACCCATATTACCAAAAAGAAACACACAAATATTTCATTAATTTGCAACAGTTTCTCATAAATTACTGCAGCCACAGATGGCTTGGCAAAAGCCAGTATTAACAAGAGGCATATCTGTATTTCTTATACTTATGATACATTTCCAACTTCAGATTGAGAGCTTCCCTTATACCCCAGTCTTCACACCTATCTTTTTAAAATGTTGGTTAATTAGTCTTTCTTTAATAAGAAACATTTGCTCTCCATCTCTGTTCTAACTATCTCTTTTAACAATTGACCATTAAAAAACCCAAGAAGATTTTTTTAAGAGGGGGGCTTTCTAAACTGAAAAAGCTGCTCTTGCACAAAACTCCTTGTACCCCTTTCTGCAATCAGGTAAGCTTCATCTGTTTAAAAGGCACCATATTTTTAAATTTAATCTAATCTCTCCCCTTTCCAACATTAAAAAGTTGCGGGAAGTTCATTTTTTAAAGATACACATTTTAAAGGCCCATAGCACAAATCCCTTTGAATACCCCACCACCACACCACATCTCTTGTTTGGTAATTGATAGGAGACATGAAGGTTTGGATTTAGGTCCAAATTGAAATTTAGACCTGAATCAAACTGAGCAGCTCTCAGACGAATCTGAGCTGAATCAGGCTATTTTCCCAAGTGATGAATCAGGGTCCCAACTGAATCTTGTGACCAGTGCATGCCCAGTCAAGTATGTTAGGGGCAAGCAACTATTAATGTTAGTATAGAATTCCTTTTAGCCATTGCCTTTAACTTAGCAAATGTGCATGTTGGGTTTGGTGTACATTCACATCGACTTGTCTGGATCTTCTCTTGTGATCCCACTTTATGCTTTACTGTTGCCAAAGCTATCTCAGGTCCTTGTTGTGTCCTTGGCCTTTGATTCTCATCTGTAGATGGGCCAGAATGTGGTGGCAGAGCATCTACTTTACATGCAAAAGCTCCCAGGTTCACATAGGTTGAGGGAAATCTGCCTGAAAACCTAAGGAATGTCTGCCAGAAGGACCTTTTTATCTGATTGCATTGTTGCTGTTTGCTTCCTTTTTTAGGGCAGCCTTGAAATTTTTACTGGACTAGGACTAGTACTTGGGCCCCCTCTTGGTGGCTTTTTATACCAGTCGTTTGGCTATGAAGTCCCTTTCATTGTACTTGGAAGCTTAGTGTTGCTCTTGGTGCCTCTCTATATGTATATTTTACCAAAATACGGTAGGTACTGTTTTTATTGCTTTTCTGTTTCAAAGCCAAGAGGAGCAGCAAACCTGCCTTTTTAATTTTTAATTTACACTATTATTCCTTTCTTTGACTCTGTTATCCCTCATTAACTTACATTTTACTAGTTTCAGTAGGCCTAGACTAAGACTAACATTGGATTTAGTTCAGTATTTACACTTTATAATTGTAAATATTGGACAAAATCCAATGTTAGTCTTAGTCTAGGCCCACTGAAACCAGTAAAATGTACGTTAATTGTGACTAACAAGTTCTGTTCATTTCTATAGATCTACTATAGATATAACCAGAACTTGCAGAAACTACTGTACTTTTGGGGACTGTAACATAGGGTTGTGCTAGCTCAATGATTTTGTGTTCTACAGTTTTTTAAAATGTAATGTTTGCAGGTTCTCAATAGGCCCAACAGATTTAACCCCACAGAAATAGAAACTAATTATGTGAAACATTAATATTACCAAGTTGTAGTCATGCTAATGACCAGTAAACCTCTAGCCCTAATCTGTTTGTTGTTGTGTGCCTTCAAGTAATTTCTGGTTTATGACGACCCAAAGGCAAATCTGTCATGGGATTTTCTTGGCAAGATTTGTTCAGAGAAGGTTTGCCATTGCCTAGAGGTCACTTAGTGGGTTTCACGGCCGAACACGGCCAATGCGATTTTAGGCTGCATTAATAGAAGTATAGTGTCTAGATCAAGGGAAGCAATAGTGCCACTGTATTCTGCTCTGGTCAGGCCAAAGCCACGCTCCAGGAGCGTGGCTTTGGTGTGACTTCTGGACTCAGGACGCATGCATCATTGAAACACCATACCTCCACTGTGACTCGAAGCAGCTTTATTTTGGCTGTCTGTAACAGGCCTATGATTCTATGAACCCTGGTCTCCAGAGTCGTAGTCCAACACACTTTACTCTAAACTATAGGTACTTTTATATGTACTCCCGTATGAAACACATCAGCCCAAGACATTTTATGAACAAAAGACAAGATGGCACTGCTCCCCATTCTGTGTGCAGAAGCAGACTAAATGGAGCTGAATTTTTCTTCATCATTAGTGCTTGGCTGGCATCTTTTGCTGCAGTTGAGGCCAACAGGCTAGATCATGGGCCACAGCATATTTTTCTTTTCTTTTTTTAAAAAAAGGAAGCTCAGACAGTGAGAACAGTAGGCTAGATCATGGGCCACTAACTCTGTATTGTCTACGCTGACTAACACAGGCTACTAGGGTTTCAGGCATGGGTCTTTTCCACAACTGCCTGGAAATGCCAGGGCTTGAATTTGGGGCCTTCTGTATTTAAAGCATGTTCTTTGCTGCTGAAATTACTTGAAGACACACAGAAACCTCTTTTTTTCTAATATCTCTCCATTCACACCACATGCCTCAGGCAGCCTTGGCTCAATGACAGCTATATTCAGCAGAGTTCTTTCATTTGCTGAACTTTGCCTCTCATGTTTCATCAAAAATTTTAAAAGGAACTAGTTTTTATGCTGTTTTTTTAATGAGTCAGGAGTGGAAATGTGAAGGTTCAGCTGAATGTGAAGCACAGTACAAAGACCCACTTAGTATTGCCACTGATAGTAGTGTCCTTCATATGGGATTTGTTCTGATTTGAGGTTTAAGTTTGAGGTTCATGTAGATTGAGCACCAACAATAGCATCTTCAGCATGTTGAAAATGTCAAAATAGTGGTGTCTTCATCCAGGTGTCTGTCCTCATCCCTCTGGTTCAATTCACACTGCAGAAATAATAATCTATTTTGACACCTCTTTAACTGCTCCTGGCTCAGTGCTAGGGAGTCCTGGGAATTGTAGTTTATTGTGGCACCAGAGCTCTCTGACAGAGAAGGCTAAATGCCTCACAGAACTAGAGTTTCCAGAATTCTCTAGTATTGAGCCAGAGCAGTTAAAACAGTGTCAAACTGGATTACTTCTGCAGTGAGGGTTGAATGTCTGTTGCCCTTAAGTTAAATTTACGATAATATTTTTTTCAGTCAGGGACTTTTATTATATGAAGCACGATATCACCAACAATATTATTATTGTTATAAAGTTCAAAATTACAATATTTTGTGTGTTCTTTCATTACAGATTCAACGCCTAGTAAAGATTCATTCTGGAAGCTTGTTGTTATACCTAAAATTATCCTCCTCAGTCTTACAATATTTTCATTAAGTGCATGCTTAGGATTTCTAGATCCTACAATGTCACTATTTGTCTTGGAAAAGGTAGGCACTATTAGAGAAAAGTATTTTTGGAAACATACTACCTATCTAAAACAACTGCATAATAGTAGATTATCAGATTGTGCCAAAAAGAATGGCAGTGGGATATCAGTTTTCAAACAGAATGTCTCTGTTGGGGGTGGGGAAGGAATCTAGTGGCACTTTTATGATCAGCTGGTTGTTTTACAGCCAGCTTTTGTGGATTTGAATCTAGGGTCGAAAACACACTGCAGAAATAATTGCTTTAGCTGCCCAAGCTCAGTGTTAGGGAATCCTGGAATTGTAGTTTATTGTGGCACCAGAGCTTGCTGACAGAGAAGAGTACATGTCTCACAAAACTACAGTTCCCAGAATTCTCTAGCATTGAGCCAGGGCAATTAAAGTGGTCTCAAACTGGATTAATTCTATAGTGTGTTTTGGACCTAGTTCAGAGGCACTGTATCAGTTGATACAGGCTGTTAGCCTTGCTAATGGCACCTAGTTTTCAAGGCCTTCTTATCCCATCTTTAAAGCCAAAAACAGACTGAGATAGGACAGGTTTAGCCAAACAAAGTAGTGGAGAGGTCTGGGTTCCAGGCATTGTAAGGATTCAGAATATTAACACCAGAATAACGAAAATTTTGCATTAGTGTTGTGTGGTTTTCTTTACTTTTCCTTTTTTATTGAGTAAATAATTAACGCATCAGGGTTTCTGTTTAATTCCTAATAAACTATAACAATCAAGCGCTAATTTATTATAAACAGAGTCCATTTCTGTCTTATTGAAACTATTAAATTTGGGAGGTTGTTAGAGGCATGTTTCAAGTTTTAAAAATGTACAGATGCCATTTTATGTCTATGATAATACACATAGCAAAAGAATACACTAGGGAGACCAACCTAACCTAGCTTGGTAGTTTGTTACAGAGCCTGGGAGCTACCATAGGAAAGTTCTCATTCCCATCATCACCAAATATTCCACCAAGGGAGTTAGGACCAATAGAAAGGCCTCCCTCAAAGACCTTAAGACCTGTGCAGGCCTATATATTATAACAATCTTTCAAATAGTCTTATCCAAAGTCACATGAAATTTCTGACAATGTTATTAACTGCTGGATTATGTGAGATACCCTAAATGTTACAGAGAATACAGATGAAGAAAGTAGAATTTTGTAAACCAATGTTAATAATAATACTGCTTTTTTTTCTATAGTTCAGATTGCCTGCTGGCTATATAGGACTTGTTTTCTTGGGGCTAGCACTCTCCTATTCTTTATCTTCACCATTAATTGGTTTTCTTAGTGATACAAAGCCAGTGAGTATATTTCTCCTCCATTTCTTTTAATTTTTTAAAAAATGTGTTCTATATTTTTGTCGGTTCTAATGCTGTGATATCAATGCTTGAAATTCAGTGGTTGGTTAGCAGAAATTCTTGTTTTGAAATCAGAACACACCAAATGTCTTAAACCTAGTATGAATCACATGTTCTTTTGTAGTGTTCTTTTCAGCCCACCTCCCTCCCACTCCCTGCTAATTACATATAGATAATAGTAGCTGAGTCTTCAAATCTTTAAAAACCAGTTGTCATAGTTAGCCAATGACTGATAACCAATCATTGATAGTCAATGTGAGAGCCAGCATGGTGTAGTGAGTATGGTGTAACTGTTTGATCGTTGGACTGTGATAGCTGAGATTTCATTTCATTGATAGCTGCAAGAAAGTATAGAGATACTTCCACCAATGTAGGTTCCGTTTGTTTGCAGAAGGTAAAATCAGTGTTTAAGCCAACTGAGCAGTATACTGCATAAACAAAGAGCTAAGTATTGCTGCCTGAATAGCAGGAGCTTATACAGATACGAAGGTCTTCTTTAGGGGGGACACAGTGGCTGAGGAGAGGTTCCATTTTGTAGCAATACCACAGAGGACACCTCCCTCAAATAAAGTACAGCTGGCACTAGTTTTGGGCTTCAGATTAAAACAATCCATTATTTTGTTCCCTAATAAATTAAAGCTACTGCCCTCAAGGTGACTTTAAACTCAATTATTTCCCAGCCTACATATGTATTATTGTACTTCTGTATAGTATAGAAAAATGTCAAGAATGTCATGATCACATTAAAATGTGTGTACAGTAATTGCTTACAGACAATACATAGCTGTTTTGGAGGTGCTGTACAGGGGGCACTGTTTTATCTTTTTGGAATAGGGCAGTGATTTTAATTGTATTCTCAAAAGCTCTAGATTTTCTTGAACATCTATTTGGATTACTCCATTCAGCAGCATAGCTCAAGACATTGTTTCCTCAGATTGAGCTTGCACCCCTTGGTTAGCTGGTCCATCAACAAGGCAAAACAAGACAGAAAGTAACTTTAGGGGCAAATGATTGAAGGCAACAAGAGGTTGTTTGCCACACCCCCTGTCACTATAGCCACTGGTGAAGAACTAATGAACTGCCAGTCCAATTGATTTTAGTAAAAGAACTAGCTGGGACACCCTTCTGCTCTTAATCTCAAGCAGAAAAATGTTTTGGATTGTCTGGCCTTCAATTTTGTCCTGAATAGTTTTAGGAATGTTGGATAACATTCAGTCTATGTAGAAAAGGTTCAGCAAATCCCACCATGATAAAAAAAAAAACACGAATTAGTCCCACCAGACCCAGAGGCCAGTCCTTGAATATGAAGTTAGATAGTGCTTTGAATGAGCTAAGACTTGGACTCAGACAGTGCAAAAGCCTATCCTGAACATCATAGTTCTGCCCTTGAACATTTAAAGCAGATGTGAGAGACTGGAAAGCTAGAGGGCTGCATTAAGCCCTAGGCCCCTAGGGAAACTTGGAAAGCTATAAATGCTGTCTTCAGAGGTCTCTAGAGGGTATGGGGACATTTTTCACCATGTTTTTTGTTTCAAAAAGGCCTTTCCTAGGCCTAAATTGAATTGTCAGGTTTAAAATGTGGGGCAAATGTGCCACACACCACCTAGGAGACATTTTGTAGCATTTCAGAGCAAAAATGTTTTCAAAATGTTTACAAAAATTATATTGACCCCTAGGCAGCCCAAGAGGCCTCCAAACATGTGGAAATGCCTTCTACATCCCCTAGAATGCATTTGGGTGCATTCTTTGGGAATAAAATACCTCGGGGGGGGGGGGTCACATGCAGTCTGAAGGCATAGTTTGCACATCTCTCATCTAAACTCATTTTTCTTTCAGTTGAATTGACTGTTTCAGCTTTTCTTGAGCTTGACAAGGTTCCCCATTTTGATCTACAAGTCTACAAATTCCTCATTCCACATGGCAAAAATCAGAATGTGATTTTATTGAAATGTGATATTTTGGTAAATGTTATGTTTATCATCTCTTTATTTGTATCTTGCAGCATTTAAGGAAATGGTTACTGACCTTTGGGGGCCTACTGACTGCACTATGCTATTTTCTCTTGGGACCGGCTCCCATTTTACACATTGAAAGGTAGATTATCTATCACTGGCTTTTATAACACTGGACTTTTGTTTATATGAAGCATTTATATTTATCAGGAAATTAGTAAGCATACAGCTTTGTATCCCCTACCTTCAAGTGTCCAATGTTTACTAGGAAAAGCTGAATTCTGCCATTTAGTCACTCTCTCTTCTTGCCACTTCATCCAAGAGTGAAACAGAAGAGGAGGAGGAGGAGGAGATGATGATGATGATATTTATTAATATCCTGTTTTCCCTTCAAAATTGCAATACAAAGGGGCTTACAAATTAAAAAACAAATGAGTTAAAAACAGTGGACATTGAAATAGAATTAAACTAGTATACTGTAGTATTAAAACAACTCATTAAAAGAATAAAATGCAATTTAAAAGATAAAAGTGTTTGAAAATAGTACATATTAAAACAGTTAAAAATAATAAAACATTAAAACAATAAAAACAAACCTATATAGAGAGTATTAAGAGCCCAACTTCAACTGTAAAGGTTTGGCAGTACAAAAATATTTTAACTTGCTGCTGGAAGGACAGCAAGCATGGAGCCATCCCGACCTCTCTTTGGAAGGAAACTGATATCCCACTGCCATTCTTTTTGGCACAATCTGATAATCCACTATTATGCAATTGTTTTAGATAGATTCCAAAATCTGGGAGCAGCCACCAAGAAGGCCCTCTCCCTTGTTCCCTTGAAATGAACATGAGAAAGTGGCGGGATAGAGTGGAGGGCCTCTCCAAGTGATCTTAAAACTCTCATGGGCTTATGTAGGGAGATATGGTCCTTTAAATGGCCTAGATCCAAACTGTAATGAGCACATATTCACTACTTGGCCAAAAACTGTGTTTCCGCAAAACCAAGAAATCCAGTCAGGAAGAATAATATAATGGCCAAAATTTTGGGCAATTTTCACCCAGTACAGTTGGCCCTTCCCTTATGCAGGGGATCCGCGCCCCATTGTTTCTTCTGGGGCGCGGGAGAAGCCTTTCCAGCATATGCTGGAAGCCACATATAGCGTACCTGCATATGACACGGGTGCACTATATTCGCACATCCCAAATAGTTTCAGAAAATTATTCTGTATAGAAATACATGTGTGGTTTTTTTTGTTTTGTTTTGTTTTGTTTTGTTTTTTTTGCGTGAGCATTGTGGGTCTTTTTTGCAAAAAAAATGCTTGCCAGTATCCTATGTCATCTACTTAATTACAGTGGGACTTCAGGATCTGTAGGGGATCGGTTCTGGACCCCTGCGCGTGAATGCCAAAATACACCAATGATCATGCCCATGTTGTCTCCAATGGTGGCGTGTGCACGTGGCTGTGCCACCATTAGGGACAACAGGACTTTAGGTGAAGTCCAGTTGTCTTCAATGGTGATGTAGCTGCATGCACACACTGCCACTAGGGACAACAAGAATTGTGCCACATGCACACTCTGCCATTGGGGACAATGCGGGCTTGCTGTCCACAGATGCTCAAATACACGGATGGCATGTTTGCGGAATCTGAGGTCCAACTTTACAAATGTCCAGCTATAATATATGCTCAGTTATAAGTCAAGTGCAAGTTTTGAGGCCAGAGTTATGGATTTAGATATGACCTGTATATAAATTGATAGTAATACACATGGGCATGTAACAGGGTAAAAAGACAGGGGGTTAAAATCCAGTTTGCTCAACAAAATAAGCAGAAAAAAATCAGAGCTTTAGGCAGGTTGAAGGGGAAAACATGCCTGCCAGTGTGTTCCTCCCAAAGACAGGCTGCCTCCATCATAGGCAATGCAGAGCTGTACTAGAGTGGTAGCAGAAAAGAGCACACAGGAAGTGGAGGGAGGCAGACGGTGATTGAGAAAGCCCAGTGAATACCTGCTCCCCTTCTTACAGGAAGTCTTTCTGTTTTAGGGGATAGATGCAGATATGCCCTGTTTCACAAACCTAGCAATCCACCTTTGGACAATAAAATGACTAGAGGGTACCTTCAAACATAAAGAATGTTCCCTGGTGTCCCCTCCTTCTCCTCCTCCCAGCCTACCTTTTTGACAGTTCCCTTTAGAGTGAGTTGTTGCTGGAGCCTGCACAGTGATTCTCTAGAGCTGAGCTGCGATGTTGGCAATGTGGGGCAGCAAACTAAATGTGAGTAGCCCTTTTAGCATGGGATTAATATAAACTCTCCCCACTCTAGGTTCCTTCTCCCTGCTCACAGTTCTGGCTGACTTGACCCCTTAGGCCAAATGCCTGCCAGCATGCCACTTATCCTCATTGGAGAGGAACTATTACCTTCCCCCAGCCACTTCTGCCTTGAGAAAGAATGAGCAAAAGCACCACAGCCAGACAGCTGGCATGCTACATGGAGGCAAGCTGAGGTTTGCCCCCACTGATCCTTTTGCTCTGCAGGGACAGGTCCCACCCCAAGTGCAGACCACCTCTCCCCGCACACTCTTTTCTCCCGCAAAAGGCTCAGTTGTAGCAAACTCCAACCACCAGGATTGATCTAGGGCAAAATCAACCCAGGTTTTTGGGGTCTATTTTTTTGGATAGAATTTCTCAATTTATGCATGAGCATATACACTAAGTAACATCTACAAGCCCTACTGCTCAGTCCTAACTTAATAGCCAGCAGCTGCATCAAGCAAAGGATGTCTCTTCAGCTGGTGACCAGGGCATAGGAAAATGATATCCCTCTCTTGTCATCGTGCAAGCCTGGGACAATCTGGATCAGGAACACTTTCACAATTCCTTATCACAGCTTTGCTCACTGGTGGGTAGTGGGCTGGAAAAATCTTCATCCTGTGGGCTGGAAAAATCTTCATCCTTGCACTCTCTCAGCAGATCTCCTTTGTTTGATTCAGCTGCTCACTGTTAGGTGGGGTTTGAGAGGTGCATTTATGATCATGACAATAGTGTCCCAATTACGAGTACATGGTATTATTGAATACAGAGCAGTTATGGATTCATAACTCTAAATTATGAATATGTTACTGTGATACAGAATGTCAGCCACTGTTTCCAGACAGCCACATGTATTTTTTGTACAAGGTTGCTGTTTTTTGTGCAAAAACAAAAAAACCTGCACAACAAATATCTTACACAAAAAAATCTTGTGCCCAAGAGTTTTGCACAAAAAAAATGGGCATGTGGCACATCCTGAAGTGTTCAGGGGGGGAAATAGGCACCTGCATGGCAAAACTGGAGGTCCTTTGCTTGAAATGAAAGAATCTCTGTGTGTGCGTATATGGCTTCAGATCTCAAGATCCCATAATATGTGGTTTTGAAAGCTTATACAGCATTGCTGTGACTAGGCTAATAAATGTAATTTTCAAATCTCAACTTATTGGATGCCTTTAGCTTTGCTGCATCTGCCATTTCATTTCCCTGACAGCAGCAATACATCCCCAAAAGTATATGCAGAATAGAGGAGGAGAAACTTCTAGGATCAGGGGTCCAGATTCTCCTCCCCAGGACCTGGCTGCAGGCCACAACTCAATTGCTTTATCTGCCCACTACACTGTAAAGGAGCTGGCTATGGATGGAGGAAAGGCCTCATCCTAAGCTCAGATGGGCCAGCCTTGTTGTAGAGACAAGTTAAGGCTGCAAAGCTAGGGTGGGCAATTGCAGTGGGGTCATATTTAGCCCAGTTTCTTTTGGGAAATATGAAATATTGTAGTAGATCTCTCAAACAGAGTAATTGATGTGCTAAGCAGAAGTTGAACAGTTCACCAGTTTACTCCACCCAGCACACAGGATCTAGCACAGAAAGAAATCAAAGGGAGTCTTCTTTGTAAGGTATATAAAAGTAGTTTATTCACAAATACCTTTGAATATTTAACCCAAGTTCATCCTCTTGAAGAAAGATAAGAAAGGAAAGAATACTGGATTGTATCAGATGAGTTGGAGCATCTCACCTGGAGAGGCTCTTATCACACATGCTTCCTGGAAGACAGGCAGGAAGAGAGTGGTGTGGGAGCAGATGAGACCCCAGAGAATAAAAGAAGAGTAGGTGATGCAGGAAGAGACTGAATGTGAACAAACACACAAACAAACAAACAAGATGTTACCTTCAACATGCTGAGCCTAAATTAGAGAGTGGCATGCAATCTGACTACTAGTGACTATAGACATGCAAAGGTTGCTAATTCCAAAATTTTCCCCTCCAGTTGGTCACACTTGTGCATTTTCAGCCACAGACAGTGATGTACTGTACTAACATTTCCAATTTCACTTCTAGCCAGTTTTCACCCATTTATTCCAGGGTGTTTTTCTTTTGGGTGGGGGAGGGTCTTGATGTGAGAGAAGCTAAATTGCCATGGTTTGGAGAAGTTTTTGCCCATTTTGGCATGTTTCTGAATTATTGAAAAATTGGGGTTGGACAGCTTTGAGGGTGTCCTGTGTGCTTGGGAGGGCTGCAGAAATGGGGATAGGACCACATTCAGTAGAGTTAAAGACAGGTGTGCATTTGTTCAGTACAGAAGCTTGGAGTTTAGGTTGTTTTTCTGTGATAAAATATGTAACAGACTGTATATGACACTTACACATGGGTTAAGTATTACTTTCTCAGATTATTTTAGAATTTATTTATTTATTTATTTTGCAGCAAGCTTTGGCTCTTTGTTCTAATGTTGGTTCTGGTTGGTTTCTCTCTTGGGATGAGCAGTATGCCGGTGTTCCCTGAGATACTCAGCTGTGCATAGTAAGTTATCTTTGCTATATAAACTTTTAATTTATTATTTCAAAACTGCCTATTGCAGAGCTGTTTGAAATCATGTGGCACAGGCATAAGAAATGTGTGGTCCTCCTGATATTTTTTCAACTGTATTTCCCATCAACTCTAGTCAGCATAGCTAATGGTGTGAGATTATGGGATTTGCAGTCCAACATCTGTAGGGCCACACGTTTCCTAACCTTGAGGTAATTAACTACAGATCTATGCCATGACGGCTCTAAATATCTAAAGCTAAATACAGTAGGCCCTCCATTTTTGCGGGGGATTCGTTCCGTACCCCTCCACCATAAAAAAATGAAAAATCACCAGTATTCAAGCCTCATTAGCTTGAATGGTGGCGTACACCCGATTTTGTCCCCCTCCGTTTGCCGACCGCAAATGGGTGAACAAGGCAGATTCGAAGTCCGCGAAAATGGAGGGGTGCCTGTACTTTGTTTTAAGACAAGTAAGATTATGTTCCATCTGTGAGACAACACTTCTCTCACCCAGTACACGCTGCATTCAAGTAAATCCTTCCACATGCTGTGAGCTTGATGCATTATTCAGCTACTTTGATAATCTTTATGATATGAAACTCAGTTATATTCTTCTTGCAGGGAAAACCCTGGGAGAGAAAGTGTATGAAGTACCCATTTTGCTCTAATGAGAAGGCATGACTGAGAGTCAGGGGTGGGAATTCTCTTTCAGCCCAAGGGTTGAATTCCATGTTCTCCATTCCATAGATAAGTGGGGCAAAAGTCTGGGACCAAAAATATCCAGCATATTTTAACTTAAAGCTCACGCTGCTGGTTATTAAGCCTTAATGAAATTCATTCTAACCTTTCAGAGTAGGAGAAAAATAAACATACATTTGGGAAACCACTATGCAATGGGACTGGGTCATTAGAGGTTTAAATTAGTTAACAAAGTACAGTAGAAGTGTTTTTGAGCACTGTTTCTTTAACAAATAATCTAGTACCAGAGGCAGAAGTAACATGGAAAGAATAGGGATATGTTCAACAAAGAAAGACCATTCAATTGTCAGCAAACATTTTATCCAAAACTAACTATATGCACATGTGAAATGAACAAGGTCAGCTAAGACTTGCAGAGGTAAACACAAACATTTTGAACTTTCTAGTCAGGGATGCTTTGATTTATATTTCCTGCATGGCAGGGGGTTGGACTGGATGGCCCTTGCAATCTCTTCCAACTCTACAATTCTATGATTCTATGTGCAGGGATATTTTTCTCCTCCTTTTACCAGTAATCGTATTCTTATGATTTCCATTTAAGTGGTCAGATTTATAAACCTATGTATTGTTAACATGCTATTTTTAACATTTTTTGTTGGGGCACAGGATTTTCTGTTTTGCTGTTCATGCATGCTAGTAAGGGATTCTGGAGGCTATTGCTGCTTGCCTTGTCTATTGTAGTCAAGCAAACACAGCTACAGTAAGATCAGAGTCCTGTTTTTCCCTGAGCTCTGACCTACTTTATTGAATTGTTATTGCACACACAGCTGCAACCTGGTATTGGAAGTCTGTATTTCGCAGGCCTCCTTCACCATCCTCCTAATGGAAATGCTGCTTAAAAATCCAGCTAGACAGAGGACAAGAAAGAAAATGGGAATGGGCAGATTTAAGCATACTTTGTAAAAATGAGCTTCTTTGTCAGAGGCTTTGTTAACTGAGGCATGCCTGTACTATGTTGAAGAACCCAAGAGGGTTGGAACCCAGGAGGACCATGCTTATCCCCTGGTCCATGTTCACCTCAGGCCCACTTCAATTGTACATGATGCTGCTTTTTTGGTTACACAACACTTGTCTCTTAAGCTGCATATATCAAACCTTGTAAAAAGCCAAAACTGGGGGGATGCAACCTTGGCAGATAACCTGTTTGTATCTTTCCTTTTGCAGTGAGAATGGATTTGAAGAAGGATTAAGTTTGTTAGGGCTGGTGTCGGGGCTCTTCAGTGCAATATGGTCACTTGGGTATGTAGAAAGTCATGGTATGCCTACATTATTCACAACTCTGTGTACTTGAATGTAACATGCCTGTACTTAGTGGTAGAATTCAAAGCTATAGCCGCTGTTAGTCTGTAGAATCAGTATGTAGAGAGATCTTGTAGCACCTTTGAGATGAACTAAGAATGAGCTTTCGTAGATTTAAGTCTATGAAAGCTCATGCTGTCAACCTTGCTTTAGTTAATCACAAAGGTGTTACAAGATCTCTCTACATGCCCATCCTTATGTAACTATAACAGTATCATTTAACCATGAAGGAGCAGTATCAAGATAGTTGGTGGGAACCCACGTTTGCAGTTTTCATGAAGAATTAAAAAATAAAAATAAAATCAATATGATGTAGTTGTTTGGGGCATTGGTATAGGATTCATGGCAGCTAGGTTTTAAATACCTGGCCAACTGGGGAAACCACTTTAATCTTGGGCAATTCACAATCTCAGCCTAAGAGAAAGCAATGACAAACCACCTCTGAAGAAATCTTGCCAAGAAAACCATATGATATTATTTGAAGGCATATAGCAGCAGCAGCTACATCAACAGTGAATACTTAAAGGGGGGGGGGACTCTGTCAAGGTGGAAAACCAACCCACTCCTGCCAGTCCATTTTACTGTGGGCTCAGCATTCTTAGTGGACATGAAATACTGAGCACTCGTGTCTTTAGTGGATATTTAGTTTACAGTAGTTTTATACCTGTACTCTCTTAGTTTCAAATTCCCTAAAATAAGTTAGTTGCAGGTGACATTAAATTGTAATGATTTTTACGCACCCACCATTTTTTACTGCATGGCAAATTTACAGTGCATTATAAATAATAATAATAATAATAATAATTATTATTATTATTATTATTATTATTATTCATTGTTCACTTACCTTCTCCGTCATAACATTAGAGAGGAAAAGTGCCCATGCTTTCACATGTTTATATTATACATAAAGACGGAGAGGTATTTTTATTTTAAATTCACTTACTAATGTCTGCTGCACAGTATTAATGAAGAAACATTTTACAGAAAGAAACCAAAGTGTTAAGTATAATAATCTGAAAGCTGCGTGCATCCACAATAGGGAAATTATAGGGGGGAAATCATGTGAACAAATAAAAGGATTCATTCAGACTCCAAACACACACCATTGGGTCATGTATCTCAAACCTTTGTAATCTGACAAAAGATTTTTTGTTTCTAAAAATATGGCATTGAGTTTGAACCAATTGATCACAAACTCAGCTGAGAGCTGGTATTCCTTTCTCAGTGATGGGGGCAGGCTAGATGGGGATAGGGGAGGAACACACAGTCTCCATAAGCATCTTCATATGGTGCCTGCCAAAATAGTGAAGGAGAAAGCAAGAGACCAGAGGGCATTCTGTCTGGTGATACTTCAGTTCCCATAACCTAGCAGCCAGCATGACCAGCAGTTCTGTTAGTTTTAGTCTCCTTGGAAAATTTTACACTGTCCAGTTCCAGCAAGCAAAAAAAATTCATCTTTTTATAATTCGTCAATAATTCATGATGTATAACACTTATTTATTTTTGGTTGGTGTGTTAAGGCAGAAGACAGTATGAAGCGAAAGGAGCAGGACACAAAAGCAGGAAAAACATGAAAAGAGATCTCAAAAATGCATCGAAAGTATAATTTATAAGTTCCAATAAATTTGGACTCTGTTCTCCAGAAGCACTGATTAAATCACAGTTGGGGACAACCTGTAGCTTTGTAGACATTGTTGGACTCATGTTCCCATAATCCATGACTATTGGCCATTCTAGTTGAGTCTTATGTTTGTTGGAGTCCCACAGTATCTGAAAGTTCACTGAATGGCGGGGGACAATGACATGTTTTTGGTTCTACTGTGTTGCAGAGGCTATTCCAACTCTTTAATGGAAAGGAAGCTTACCCTTGCCTTTACCAACAGCTATTAGGAAAAAGAAATTTTGTTGGTGTGATTTGATGTCTTGTTTGTAGGATGCTATATTTTTGTCTTCTGAAATTTAGTGAGAAGCATAACATTGTGCAGTTAGATTACTATTTTATTTTATTTACATTCTGAATCTCAAGACAGACATTAAATTTAGTTCATTCCTTCCCCTCTCTCTCTTAGGTCTTTTGTAGGTCCAACATTAGGTGGATTTCTTAATGAAAAGCTGGGTTTTGAATGGGCTGCAGCCATTCAAGGTGGATTCCCACTGTTAAGTGTATGTAAAAGAGCTTTCTTTGATATCACTTTCTATTTTATTAATATCGTAACTGAAACACTACAAATGTACTAACCCTTTTTTTTCTTTCCAGGGGCTAGCAGTGGGAATGTTCTATATCTGCGAGGCCTCACATAGAAGAAGGTACTGTAATAGTTACTTTTTCTCTTAAGATCCAAATAAAGTTTTCTTTCTAATTAAGAAGGGTAAAACATTATCACAATCTCAGTTTTCAGTTTGGTTGCAAGTCATAAATACCAACATGTCTGCCCCATCCTGTTTGATTAATCAAAATAATCTCCTGGATTATCTGGCTGGTTTTCATCCAGGTACCAGTAGTGTGCACTCAAATTGCACAGTGAACAAGCTGCCAATATTCCCAATAGTTCTTTGACAGCAACCTGCCAAATGTATTTGCTTTGACAGTAGCCTGTCTCAAGCAGCCAAGCAAATTGAAAAAAACATTAGCAGTACTAAACATTCAGCTTATTCTGATGCTATTCAGTGTCATTTTTGGTTCCCTACCTGCAATGTTGGTGGTATTTTCCTTCCCTCTGCAGTGTTCTGCACCTTTTTGATAGCACTACACTAAAGGCAGCAGATCCTGTCTGATCTTGGAGGCTAAGCAGGGTCAGCTCTGGTTTGTAGTTGGATAGGAGACCATCAATGAATACCAGGTGCTATACCAGGCTATATTTCAGAGCAAGGAACTGGCAAAACCACTTCTGGGGAATTTTTGCCTTAAAATTCTATGAAATTCATGGTGTTGCCATAAGTTGACAGGCAACATGAAGGCGCATACACACAAGGTCCAAACAACACCACATAGAAATATCCATGGCTTTGGCACCAGTGGCAAAATCATTCCAAAGCCAAATACAAAGTAGGAGTGGAGAAAGAGATTTTCACTGAGAATAAGGCATTATCTAGTTTGGCATTAATATCTCAGCCTTCCTGGCTGTGGTGTGTTGTGTTACCTGGATTACAAGCAGCTATTACATTAAGTCCATTTGTATCATAACATCAATAAAATCTGTATTATCACAGCAAAAAGGGTTAAATAGTAGACAGGTTACAGTGGGTGAAGAAGGGAGGAGAATGGAAAGAGAAAAAAAAAGCATGGGTGTGGTGAAGAACAACAATTATATTTGCTCCAAATTGCTGAAACAGAGTATTTGCTAGTCAATTCAGCCTTAGTAATTTCATATTCTTTTCTTCAGTCCTTCTGTCTCTTGATTCTGTCGTGTTACGTGTGCTGAAAACATTCAGAATCTTTCCCTTTTTTGCATAGATCCAGTCGTGAAAACCTGTTGGGCACAGAGCAAGAAAGAGCTCATCTTTTATCAAGTGAAACGTAGCTGGAAGTCTTTGCCATTCCAGGCTGAAACCAAACTTCTTGTGACTAATTTAGAAGCCTAACGCACAAACGAGGAGCAACAAATAACCTTAAATATGGTCACCCTTTTCATAATGATCCATTACGATCTCTGGATTCTGGAACTGTAATGTACTTCTCCATTATCAGAAAACAAATGCCTTTTAAAAAAACATTTTTGCAATGAACTATTAGAACTGGTTACAACTGTGACCTGTAAAGATGGCAGATGGAGAAGGAAAAAATTGCACAATGTGAAATAATGCATTGCACACTGTGAAATACGTTCTGTAATTCTCTACTTTTGTACTTTAATATCACAGATAAAGCCAGTACTAAAAAAAATGCAGGTTCAATTTCTTTAGAAGTATATTTTGTTAATACCTTTCAAAGAATATTACACTGAACTTTTTAAAGAATATTATGATATTATTTGTGTACCAATTTGAAATAAAGAACAAACCACTACAGTTTATAAAAACAATTCCTTCTGTATGTTTCTTGGGGCTCATTCCCACTATGATTTAAAGCAGTCTATTTGACTGTTGTTCCCATTTGAAATCGGTTCTGATCGTACTTTGGTCAATTTCTGTCGCGATAAAGCAAGGCAAACATAAAAATACTTGGTTTTTCCAGACACTAGTTTCCTAGCAGTTCTTTTGAAAAGAATTAATTCTGAAGCGTGTTCAACAAGTGAGAACGACAGATCTGAATCACATCATTCTGGAGTGGACGTACTAATGGCAGAGGGATGTTTAGTTTTTGGTAGATCCACCATTCCCTTCCCCTCTCAGTGTTGCCTTTGTGTTTGTGGTGTGACCTACAGGCGCATGTTTTTTAAAAAAAAAATGATAGAAGATTCAATTCATTGATTTTGCATCTACTTGCAATCAGTGAGGCAAGTAGTTGCAAAACCAATTAATTGCTTTAAAAAAATTGATAGAAGATGCAATTCATTGGTTTTGCTGCTGTGAGGCAAGTAGTTGCAAAACCACTGAATCAAATCTTCTGTCAATTTATTTTAAAATACCGTATTTTCTGCATACAAGATGACTTTTTAACCCATGAAAATGTTCTTCAAAGTTGGGGGTCGTCTTGTACGCCGGGTTAAGCCCCGGCCTGCTCCCACCCTCCCAGACCCAGGCCTCCGCAGAGGCCGGGAGGGAGCTCCACGGCTGGCGCGATCGCCACCAGGCTGCTCCCTCCTTCCAGGCCTCCGCAGAGGCCGGGAAGAAGCGTGCATTCGGTGCGATAGCCGTGATTGTGGCCAGGCTGCTTCCTGGCCTCTAAGAAGGCCGAGGCCTCTGCAGAGGCCAGGAAGGAGCGCGCAGTCGGCGCGATCACCGCGATTGTGACTGGGCTACTCCCTTCTTCCCGCCCTCTGAAGAGGCCAAGGCCTCTGCAGAGGCCGGGAAGGAGCACGCGGCTGGCGCGATCGCCGCGATTGTGGCCTGGCTGCTCCCTTCTTCCTGGCCTCTGAGGAGGCCGCAGCCTCCGCAGAGGTCACAAGGGAGCATATGGCTGGTGCTAGCACCACTGGTCTGCTCCCTCCTTGGATTTGGAAGAGGGGTAATTTTATACAGCAAGTATATCCCAAACTATATTTTAACAAGAAAAGTTGGGGGTCGTCTTATACACCCAGACGTCTTATACGCCGGAAAATACACTATATATGTATATAGTTCTTAAGATGGGCTGCCTGGGCTGATGCTTACGTCACTCATGATGCACAGATGATTGACATGGAACTTGAAGTGGCGCAAACTAGTGGGGACAACAATTGTGTCAAAAAAGAAGCGATTACAATGGGATAATGAAAAGATCCACTTTCATAGTGGCAAAGACAGACCTTTTGGAATCTGTTTACCAACACGGAGTGAAGGCGAATCGGAAACTGGGTTAAATGTAAGTTGGAATGAGCTTCCGATTTACCAACATAGGTGCTTCTGATCATAGTAAAATTTCTATGGCATATTTCAGTTTCTTGTAATACACAGCCTTTCGATCAAACCCATTGTGTGTACTCTAGTGTATGAACTCTACATTCATGCATGTGGATTCCTCCCGGTTATCTTCAATAAAAGGGACATCTCTTTTCCAGGTACACAGCTACTCCCTTCATTGAAATTCATTGCCTTCTGTTCTGGATTGTATTTCCACAGAGCAAAAGGGAGACCCATCCACAGCCCACAATTTCAAGTAATGGCTTAATTCAACTGAGTTCTTTTATCATTGTTACATATATATCCTACTTTTTTTCTAACATTCAAGGCAGTGTACATTTTTACCTTCACAACAATCTAGTTTGATAGGATGTGCTGAGTGATCCAAGGTCAACCACTGAGTTTCAAATATTCTAAGTCCCATTCCAGTGCCAAGAACTATTGTCTCACTGCCTTTTCAGTAGTGGGGATAAGCTCTAGGTTTGGGTGACAGTCATACTTGAGATAGACTCAATCTAATGTCATCAAGGTTCAGTCTAGGATCAAGCGTGTATTTGTAAGGGGGTTGGGAGATAAGGATATAGGTCTCGTAAGCAGAATGAGACCCTACTTTGAATTTCCAACTCTTTGTATCCATTGTTCTGTATGCTTTTTACCTAGGACCATACAGTTGCACAGGTAATCTACACATGAGGAAATGTAAACTTCAGAGTTTTAGGGGGTTAGATAGACCCATCTCCTCTTGTACAATAGTTTCTAAGCATCAGTGACTTAGAGCTGATGTGTATTGCTTATCTTGCTAGGACAATGGTCTCTCCGATATCACTTTAGTCACCATGGTTCTATCATATGCAATTATATGACATTTTTTTAAAAAAGAAAATCTCTGAGATGTTCAGAATTTTCTGCCAGAGAGCTATTGTGTCTCACCAAAGAACAAATCCCAAGATTCTGGCAGCTAAATGTCGTAAATGTAAAAAAGACCACATTTCTCCCTCTAGCTATTTTTTTTTTAACAGTATAGAACAAAAATGAAAGAAACAGCTTTGCCCTTTTCTTGTTTGAGGTGGGGGAAAAGACAGATTTTAAAAAAATAAATAAATAAAACCAAACCAATATTCCATCCATTGAGGCTGATGATCTGGGAAAAGTTTGCATGAATTAACAAACCAAAAACGAGGCACTGTAAACGTAACAAAGGGGTGAAACAGATGGGCAGGAAAAAGCAGCTTGAGGCTGCCTTTTCCAAAGCCGCATTGAAACCCCACCAACCAGACCACCTGCCAAGGCAACTGGAGTGTGCATGTCATGACCACATGATGTGGCTTCAAGCCAAGCTGGCAACTGCTATCTGATTGGATAGCCATCCCTGTGAACCTGCACACATTCACATATGCAACACTTCACCAGGACAGGGCAGCAGAGCAGCGGTGTGCCCATGCAGATACCGGCAAAGTAAAATCATGACCCCCTCCCCCCTTCATTCCATGTTACTGACTGTTTTGTGTATGTTGTACTCCATGAGAGGTGTCACAGTTTCTCTTTTGAGCATTGCCACCCCCACCTCTTAAATGCACTCCTGTGACGGAGCATTTATATGCACAAATAGGTTTAGGATAGAGTACCCCTTTAGAGCTGCTCTGGTGTCACAACATTTAGACATACAAGTGAAGGTGTGCATTTTCCAGGAAGAAGTGGAAAAAATCAGCTCCTTTTTAGTCTGGCTTTTCTCCCTGTAGGGCGGCTTGAGACTGGTTTCCAGCCGGCTTCAAGGCTTCCGTCATCTAAACACCCTGCCTGGAAGCCAGCTGGAAACCTGTTTATTTTGACTGTCTGTTTCGCCCCTCTCAGGAAAGAAATGGGCAAGGCTGTTAGGCAAGCTTCACTACTTTCCGATGGAAAGTCATCTAAGGCAAAGTGTGGCCCCAGGACTGCAAGTGGTGCCCAGTTGGCCCAGTGTATTCCAGATTATGCTTTTGGCAAAACAAGAGGGTGAATTATTTCTCCTGGGAGCCTCCTGGACTGGTAACTTACCTTTTGAACAGGTGATAGCCCTCCCCACATATTTTAAGACAAGAAGTGGATATCTGATCACTTCTAGGGCTTTGTTTTGGCATTTTTGTTGGTTCATGTGGCACCCAGAGGGTCCCAGGAACAGAAAATAGGCCTACTAGACATCACTAAGTTGTTCACTGTTCTAAAGAGCAATCAGGTTTGAGTTTCTCTAAATGTATCAGTCCTGTCATGCACAGAATATGGTTATAGGTGCTCTCCTTGCTGCTCACCAGGCAGAGAGAAAGGGAGATAATCAAAAGGAAAGAGCCACCATTGGTCTTCTTCACTGCCTTCTCATCAGCTAAAGTGGCAGATTCTAAGTGTCATTTTTTTTTTGTAATTAATTTTGTAAGATGGTACAGCATCATTATTAACTAGCAAAACAACCACTATCATGGTTATTTCTCCTGGAAATCATTTGAATGGATAGGTGGATGGGTGGATGGGAGGAGAAGAGGAAGAGAATGGCCCATAAATTGTAGTGATTTCTAAGAAGACCTGCCTACCAAGAGGTGAAGACAGTAAACAGCTGTTGGAATGAATGAGGCAGCTTCACTCTCTCTAATAAGAATTAATAGCAGGCAGTTACCTGTATGAGGCAAAGGACCAGGTGATCCTTGAGACACAATGGTGGGGGAGCTGAACCGGACCCATATTTTTGTTGATGCTTCTCTGGGCTGTAAAGACAAACAATGTACAGTACTTCTTACAACAACCTTAGTGTTGACTCCAGAGTATGTGTGTGTGCATGTGGAAGAGGAGACAGTTAATGATTTTGTTCTGGTTTAGAAGTGGAGTAATTTATTTGCTGTTCTTATCCTCAGGTCTTTTAACTGTTTGGACCTTGAATTTATTTCCACATTCAGGGTGTTCCCAGGCATTCTGTCACTTATATACTAGCCAAACAAGTCCAGCCACTTTTTCAGGAACTGAACTTTATCCAGTGTCATTTACCTATTCAAACACACCTCATTCTGCTCAGCTTAAGCATTTGCTGGGTTTTGTCATGGCCAATAAATAAATACATCCTATATGTGTGTGTTTAACTTTGATATATTTTCTTTTATGTCCAAGGACAGCACTGTAAGAGGAATGTGCCAGCCTTCCCATGTGTAAACCTATTACTGAGCACAAAGAGTGTAGTTACTCAGTACAAAGCTGAGTACAAAACGTATAGTTCCCCCTATGTGGCAACCATTTGCACATTTCACAATATTGGTTTCTCATACTTGAAGCTTGTTATGAAACGGGAGTTCCCCTTCCACTTTATTAACCAAATCACTTCTTATCCCTTTTATTGCTAGTGACAACCTCCTGGTTTTTCTCATTTCAAGTAACAGACAGGCTTGGCCAGCATGGTTACTTTCCAGTTTTCTACTTATGCTCTGTTTCTGACTGGAATTGTGCTTCAGACCTCTGCCTTAGATACCTACATAGCTGCTGTCTATGAGCATGCTGTTATACTCTCAGGAGATACCCCAGAACTTGTCACTCCAGAAGATGCCTTGAAGCTAATGAACAAAAATTTAGACATCTTAGAAGAAGCCATCAAAACAGCTGCTGAGCAAGTACTACCCCTTCACTTAATATGATGCCCTTTAAACAACAGTATTCACCCTGGAGCTGAATATATTTAAACAGATATCTTTTTCTAGGGAGCCCAAATCATTGTGACACCTGAAGATGGCATTTATGGCTGGGTCTTCACACGAGACACAATTTATCCTTATCTTGAGGATATACCAAATCCTCAAGTCAACTGGATTCCATGCATCGAGCCTGAAAGGTATTTTTCCTTCTTGCTTTCTTCATCAAAACAAATCAGAAATGGGCAATTTCTTCAAGCACATGTAATTTTCTTCATGGTGGTGGAATGCATTCTGGAGAAAGAGTTTTGTGTGTGTGCATCTGTGCATGTGCCTCCAAGTTGCCTCTCAACATACGGCAAGCCCGTGAATTTTATAGTACTACTAATTAAAAGAGTTTGTCCACTTTTTTCCCGTCTTTTCTTTTTAAAACTTTTTTTGTTTTTTTGTGGAAAGAAAAAAAGGTGGAAGAAACAATGGGAAAACATGGGGTAGCTAGAAGTGGATCTACTGTAAATGCCTCAAATGATACAAAGTAATTGCATCTACTGAAATAGCCATGTCTGGAACTACCCAGGGTGAAATAATTGTGCATTTTCTTGCTAGTTTTCAATGGAAATACAAAATGCAGACTTTGATTGACTCACTGATTGATTGAATTTATATGCTGCCTGTCTTCTGGGGCTAGATTCCAGTATGCAATACTCATTGTGAAAACATGGTGGTGTTTGCTCCTTCTTTGACTGCATAGTGTTTTTTATTCCTTCTGTAAATATATAGCGGTGTTTGCTTCTTTTTAGTTAAGAAAAAAAATGGACAATGCTGTTGGCCTGATATCTTGTCAAAATAAACAAACAATTTTGTGAGTGCTTTCTTGTATTTTATTTGTGTGGGATTGCAGTTAGGAAGCCCTTTGATATTGAAATGAATATGGTAGATGATACTTCTGAGCAATTTGCTGTGTTTGGTGTCTCTACCTTCATTATAAACACATTGTTTATAAAAAATATTTATCAAATTTTATTAAATAGTTATGAAAAAAGTATCTTGCCATACTTCATTGATAGAATGTCTATTTAATTAGTGATCTATTATCTCCTGGGAAACCCCGCTGACCCTGAGTGGTTTTCATCTACATTTGTTGGGTCTTGATTTTGGTGTTTTTCAGGACTGGTAGCCAAAATTTGTTTACTTTAAGGGTTTATTCTTTCTTGTTGAAGTTGTCTAGGTGTTTGTGGATTTCAGTGGCTTTTCTGTACATTTTGACCTGATAGGTGTTGGCATGGTCCAGAATTTCAATGTTTACAAATAGCATTTTATGCCCAGGATAGTTTATAACATGTGCTGCTACTGCTGATTTTTCTGGCTGACCCAGGCTGCAGTGTCTCTTTTATTCATGTTTGAACACTGTGTTTGGTGGTCGCTTTGTAGACTTGTCCACAGCTGCACGGTATGCGGTAAACTCATGCAGCCATGAGAGGGTCCTCCTGTCCTTCGCTGAATGCAGCATTTGCTGGAATTTTCTTGGTGGGTTTGTAGATCATTTGTAGGCTATTGTGATGAACTGACTCACAAACCAGCCAATCAGAAGCCAGAGACCCTAAGCCAATCAGGTGATGGCTGAGGAGTTTGAAGATTCCGCTTGGCAGTTGGTTTCAGTCAGTTAGGGTTTGGAATCCTGAGGGAGGAAGCTGGTGTTCAGTTGGGGAACAGTCGAGTCCAAGAGAGGACTGTGTTCCAGAAGATCCTGAGGGAACAGCATTTTGTTAGAGTGGGGTGTTGATCATAGACCAAGAAAGGGTCTGATAGGTCCACAGAGGGACAGTATTAGTTTGGGAGTCTAGAGAAGAGAGACTCAGTGTAGCCAGACTCTGAAAGAGGAGTTTCGTTTACATAATTTCCTAGGGGATATTATAGCCTGTGTGGCTGAGTTATTAATTGGGATTTAAGAACAAACCTGTAAATATGTAACTGAGAAAGACACAGTAACAACTTCATGTCGAGTTACCTTTTTCCATTCTGTTTTAAAATAAACTTTTATTCTTGTTTGAATATCCACTTGGCCTGTGTTTTGAAATCAAGCCACGCTACTGATCTTTGGAAATGCAGGGGTGTGAGGCCATCATAGGAGAGTATCTTGGGAGCAGGGTCAAGGTGAAGGGTGGGCAGAGACCTTCACATAAATTGGTGGCAGCAGTGGGATAACAAAAGTCCCAAGTGCCTGCCTCAATAGAAAGGTTGTTCGTCACAGCCATGTCTGTGACTCCTTTGGAGGCTATGTCACTCACTTTCATGCCAGCATTCTCTGATGATGCCAGCCAAAGATGCTGGCAAAACATGAGGAATGAATTTTTCCAGAACATGGCCACATAGCCCGAAAAACCTACAAAAAACTATGGATGTCGGCCATGAAAGCCTTTGGCCTCATTCCCACTGGCTTATTACACGGATCAGGATGTGAATCATGGGTGCAATGTTTCCATTTGAGTGTGCATTCGACCTGCATTGTTCCGATATCATTTCCATTGGAATTTGAATTTGAACCGATTTATCCTGAAAAAACCCGAATTATTGGTCGATAAACCGGTTTTAAAAAACAGTGGCTTTTTAGCGAGGTTTTCCTGTGCCTCCGGAGTCTGATTCGCAGCATATGAATGGGAACAAAAGTGTGTCTGATTCGGGAATGGGGATGGGAGGAGCAGTGCTCAAGGGGCTGGCCTGGGGCTGTCACCCGCTTGTTCTCTTTCCTGCATTGCAGGCGCCATTTTCTTCCGTTCATATAGCCTTTCCCCCAGTGGATTGGGAAGCAGGGTAAGGCGATCACGCTACATTGCGCTCCACATGCAGTAAACACATTACTCCCTCTGCAACCTCCCCTCTGTTCCACATTCATAGACCGATGTGTGAGGAGACCCATTGAACACCATTTTTAACTATTTTTTTTCTTTTTTGCCTCTGCCTGAGCAGCAGATGGGCTTTGCAGTACATGCCTGCTTGATCGCCTCAATTTTTCCCAGTAGGTGGCAGTAGAAACACACATTTTCCACAGGACACATGGCTACTTTCTGAAAATCCAGAAATCTGTAAAAGCCAGATTTTCTAGCCAGTAATATTCATGTAATGTGATATAGCCCCATGAAATTTAATCATATTGCTAAAGAAACAAGCACAACACATGCCACTGTATAAATGTTTCCCTGACATCCACAAAATATTGCTTGTAAAAGTTGTTTTTTTACAGGTCAACACAGCTACTTTTAGGAAGTTGAAACTGTTTTCATGTTTCGGGAGGATAACAATTTAAGTTGTGATCCCACATACATTTCCTTGGAAACGAGCACCCCTGAATTCATTTTGGATTTATTTCAAAGTAGATATGCGTAGGATTATTCTAGGACAGATATTTCTGAACCAGATCATATTGTATATTGATATACATTGTTTGTTTCAGAAATTTGTGTCCTAGTGTAATTCTAAGTGTATCTACTTAGAAATAAGTAGATGAATTCTTACCCTCTCAAAGCCAGTTGCAAAATCTTTTATCATTAGCGGCAATCTTTCTTCAAAATAAAAACAAAACCTAGAATCACACATGGATTGCAGCACCCTGTGTGCAAAACTGCAGACAAGATATTAATTACCTTTTAGGTATTTAGCTTTCAGGGACTTAAGAACCTGGTCCCTCAACATTGCGAGTTGTCATTAATTTTGTCTACTTACAAATACTTGAAAGGAGATTTCTTTCTCCATCTATTAGTGACATATCATTTACTATGAAGACTCTTACAAGCATGATGTACTCTTAGAAATGTCCTCCATGCAGAGTGACCTGAAGTCCTAACTGCAAATGAAGACAAAGCACCACAAAATGTAGGGCATGCCAGGGAAATGGAGGAAATTACCAAATAAAAGCTAAAAATAAATGTAGTCATGCTGAACATGGAGGACATTTTGGAATTTCTCCTGGATAGATGGCTGAAATGTAGGACATGTCCTGGAAAAGAGGGATATCTGGTCACCCTGCCTCCATGGGTTCAGTTTAGTTTACTCCCAAGTAAATGTGTTTGGTTCCAAAATACCCCGTGGATAACAAAATCCATATATGCTCAAGTCCCATTAAATATAATGACATAGCAAAATGGTGTCCCTTAAAAAAAATTGAAAATCAAGGTTTGATATTTGAAATTTATACTTTTTTTGAACATTTTCAAACTGTGGATGCTTGAATCCGTATATAAAAAATCCGTGTATAAGAAGGGCCGACTGTAAGAGAGATTGCAAGCAGCCTTTACTATACCTGGGAGGGCTCAATAACCATTGATTCCTTACTTTCTCTGTGCTTGATCATTTAGTACATTTCTGATTGCTAATGCCTGAGAAGGCATTGCACAGAAATCTTGGTGATCCAATTTTGCCTGATTATTTCAGGAGTGTGGGTCTGCCCCCTCAGCCTAGCCTTGTGGGAAATTGGGTCCCCAACCTTCTGCCCTTGCCCAAGGGTCCATGTTAGTATGAGATAGTAAAGTCAGAATAGGAGACTATTCTCAGTTTCAACAAGTTGCACATGCTGCAGTGTGGCAATATAAAAGAAGTTGGAAAATTAGGATGCAGGAGAAAGATTACAAATGAGCATAGGATTGTTAACAGCAGGGACATCACTTTGGATCATCTAAACTCAGGCAAGAATGCTTCCTCTATCGTAAAGGTTTCCCCTTTGACAAGGTTGTCAAGTTGGGTCATGTTCTGTAGGGTGCAGTGTTCATCTCTGTTACTAAGCCGTCTCTGATGGTGATGTGGCCAGCATGATTGCACTGAATGCTGGTACCTTCCCACCAAAGTGGTACTTATTTATCTACTTGCACTTTTACATGCTTTCGAACTGCTAGGTTGGCAGAAGCTGGGACTAGTGATGGAAGCTCGTCCTGTTGCGGCGTGCTTGGATCTTGATCTCCCAACCTGCCAATCTTGGAACCAATAGAGTCAGTGTCTTAACCCCTGAGCCACCACATCCCTCTATGATAGGTGTTGAAAAAGTGCAGTCTTCCAGATGATGATAGATTACAGTGCTCAACATACCTCACCACTATGCTTGCTGGCTAAGGCAGATAGGATGGAGTTATAGTCCAACTACATATGGGGAGGGGGGGCTGACCATTGTTCAGCCCTTTAGGAAGGGAAGAACGAGTCTAAATAAATAAATAAAAACCATTAATATAATCTGCTGAAAGGCCATAAAAAACAAATAAAACTAAGCTTGGGAAAGCAGATATTAAATTGGAGTAGGTAACTGTGGGACACAAGGGGGCTGCATTAGCTCCCTTGCAGACCTAAGAGATCACACTCCACCCCCACTGAACCCCCCTCCAATTCTTTGCCCATGAATGCCCCAATACCCTCTAGAGGCTGTGAGGGACATTTTTGCCATGTTGTCAGCCCCTCTCAGTCAGGAGAGCCCTTTTTTCAAAATAGGAAATGGCCAGACATCACTTCCAATTTTTAAAAAAGTATTTTCTGATCCTAAATGACCTGGGGGGGGGGGATCCAAAACATGGCAAAAATGCCCCCCCACACACACACTCCAGAGGGGATTTGAGGCCAATAGGGTTATGACCCCTTAGTGACCCTTATGACCACAAAAACGGCCCTGGGAGCTACATGCTGCCCATGGGCCACACTTTACCCACCCCTGTATTAAAAAGTACCATTATTGCTAAACGGTGTTTCTCAGCTGCCTTTAAAATAACAGGTGGCATGGTTTAATTTTTGCTGAAGTGATGCAAATGTTTGCATTAGAATTCTTAATCAGAATGAGTACATCAGTAGTTAGTTTTTCAGCTCTTCCAGTCCTTGCATCATTTGTTCTCATTGTAATCCTTTTATTAGTAAAAATAACAAGGTTTATGTAATAGTTGTTTGATGAACATGTAGGTAGTGGATAGGTAATTTTATTGAATGAATGAATGAATGAGATTTTATTTATATACCGCCATTCCTTCAATCACGGCGGTTTACAGAATAATAAAAATACAAAATTACACAATCAAAGTCCCCCCGTATTAAAACAATACAATACAAAATTATAAAATCCATCATTCAATCCTAATAATTAAAAACCAGTAAAAACACAGTGGAGGCAGTTCCAACCATTACAATACACACAATACAGAAGGAGAAGGATGGCATTAGGACACATGGGGGAAAGCTTGGCGAAAGAGGTAAGTCTTGAGGTTTTTCTTAAAAGACTCCAGGGAGGGGGCCGAGCGGAGCTCGTCAGGGAGAGAGTTCCAAGTCTGCGGGGCCGAAGCAGAGAAAGCCCTATTGCCTGTGTAGTGTATTAAAAGTTGAAAAGAAGTCTGCTTTTTGGTAAGATTTTGATCCCATAGTAGGACTGATTATTTCTGTGTTCTTCACATATTCTGGACAGTGAACTGCAAAATTTCCTAAGCAAGTAAACTTTCCTGTTATCACACACTGATCTAGGCAACCCATGTCAGAATGACATTTGCCTTATTAGCAAGGAAAGTCAGACAGTAACCAACGCCCCCAAAATGACATCCCTGCATTACTGATAGGCATTAGTTTATACCACACAGTCAAGGACCCTTTCACATTACACAATTATAGCACTGTAATTCCCTTTAACTGCCATGGCTGAATTTTCGGGACTCTTGGGATTGTATTATGGTGAATCTCTAGAGCTCTTTACCTGAGAATCCTAAATGTCCCACCTTAAGCTACAAACTCAGGATTCCATAGAATGCTGCCATAGAAGATAAAGTAGAATGATAGCACTATAACTGTGCAGTGTGAAAAGGCCCTGTGTCTTGTAACCTTTGTTGGTCTTGTATTTTATGTTTAAACCTTGTGATCTAAGTATGTTAAAGGCACCAGATCCCATCTGATCTTGAAAGCTAAGCAGGGTCAGCTCTAGTTACTACAGTTGGCCCTGCATATACACAGATTTTTTTATCCACAGTTTCAACCATCCAAGACTTGAAAATATTCCATATATATAAATATATATATTTCCAAAAAGCAAACCTTGATTTTGCCATTTTATATAAGGGGCACAATTTGACTACACCACTGTATATAATGGGAGTTCAGCATCTATAGATTTTTGTATCCACAGGGAATCCTGGAACTAAGCCCCAGCAGATACCAAGGGCCCACTGTATTTGGAGACTGTCTGTGTGCTGTAGGCTGTATTTCAGAGAAAAGGATGGGTAGAACCACCTAGGAAAACCCTGTAAAATTTATAGGATGACAGATGACTTGAAGGCACCCATGCACTTGTAACCCATGGATCATAGCTGTGAAACAGTGATTCCTCTTCTAGATGCCAAATGGTATTAGAAGAGGGGACATGGCTGGAAAATGGAGAGCTGGGAAGGAACTTCTGTAGACTTACTGGGAAGCTAGCATGGGCTGCTGATTCTGATCTCTAGGCCAGAGGTTGCCCATCCCTGACACAGAGTAAATGGCACTTTGGACCACAGTGTGAACTATTACGATAGATTATTTTCACCTTATTTGATTTTATGTTCATTATGGCTGCTATAATCTGATAAAGCTTTATTGTTGCTGCAGGGTTTCCACCAAACCATTTTCTCTGGTTACTTCATGATTTCTTCCCATTCGTGAAATCACTATCTCTAAAAATAATCTTTCTGAAGTCTTCAGTACTGCTGAATCAACCAGCTTTTCCATCTTTTCTGTCTTTCATTTCTTTCTTCCTATTCCCAGCCTGGCAGTAACTATGCAATCTTCTTTAAGCTACCAGATTCTCAGTTAATTGATTCAAACAAGTCACAATTCCTTTGCCGCCCCTTTCATTAAATTATTATTGATTATTGTTTTTTTCTTCTCAACATTAGATATGGATCAACCCCAGTACAGGAGAGACTCAGCTGTATGGCAAGAAACTACTCCATCTTTGTGGTTGCTAACATGGGAGACAAAAAAACATGTAACTCTAGTGATCCCCAATGCCCCAGTGATGGTCGTTATCAATACAACACAAATGTTGTTTATGATTCAGACGGAAAATTTGTGGCACGTTATCACAAGGTAACAATTCCATCATACATTCCAACATTTCACACATGAAAATTAGGACACATGTGGCCAAGTAACATCAAAGTGTGGTCAAGATGGCAAAAGTTGTTAATGGGGAAGAACCTACAAGCTAGGAAAGGCTAAAGCAGTTTGCTTTTGTCTGAGTCTACTAGGAAGGGCAAGATTCTGCTTCCTGCTCTCCTCTCTCCACTGTTAAGCTAATTGAGTACAAACTACTTTTGCACTTTGAACTCAGTTTGCAACAAGTGAAGTAAGCTGAGGGCAAAGGAGGGAAGTGGGAGAAAGAGAAACTGGAACATTGTAAAAGCAGCTGGGAAAGTGTGACACAAGAGGATTAATAAGGACTGCCCCTGCCAAATTTAAAGAGTTGGGAAGCATGCTATTTTCTCTTTGATTCCTCGAAATCAGTGGTTTCCACTCATAGTTCACCTGAAGTTTGAGGCTGTTGGCCGTCAGTTCCCGTAAGCTCCTGCCAGCATGACTCCTGATAATGGATTCCGGGGGCTGTGGTTCTACAGCATCTAGAGAACAACTGCTCTAAATATGCATGGGGGTGTAAATTCACATTGCTCTATTTGAACTTGAAGAAAAGTCTACTCTTGCCTCCATCTATTGGTAGTACACATGCTTCCTGCTCTTGCATTCCATTCTATGCTGCTTTCTGACTGCACTAAGAGTTGCTGGCAAGACAAACCATGGTAGATAATAATCTCTCACTTTGAAAAATGCGAATACAAAATGTTACCCAGACCTTATATTTGTTTCAGTTATTTTATCTGTAAATAACACTTTACTTTATGGCCATTTAAAGAAAAACATATAATACTCTATGAAAATTAACACAGAGAGAAGATAACACCAAAAAATATGTATCCTGTCTTTGATGCATAATTTTCTTCCAATTGTCTCCTTTCTTTCCTCTTATGAACAGTACAACCTTTTTGCATCTGAAGTCTACTTTAATTATGCGAAGGATCCACAGTTTGTTAACTTTGACACTCCCTTTGGGAAGCTTGGTGTTTTCACTTGCGCTGACATGCTTAATTTTCATGAACCTGCTGTATCGCTTGTGGAAAAGTTCAACGTGGACACTGTCCTCTTCCCTACTGCTTGGATGAACACTCTTCCACTTCTGTCTGCTGTTCAGTACTACTCAGCCTGGGCTATGGGAATGCGTGTCAACCTCCTGGCAGCTAATATTCACAAGCCTCAATTTGATATTACTGGTAATTGCAACCTCCATTTATTCTGGTAATTTCAAGCAAGGCTAGAACGCTTGTGGATACAGAAGGGCACTGATGGAAATTAGATTACAGTGGTACCTCGGGATACGAATTACCCAGCTTACGAATTTTTCGGGATACGAATAAATCCCATAGGGATTTATTGTTTCAGGTTACGAACGTTTTTTCGGGTTACGAAAAAACGCCGGCGCTGTTTTAAATGGGCTTTTTTTCCCATTAGCGCCTATGGCAATTCGGGTTACGAAGGTTTTTCAGGTTACAAAATTAGCCGCGGAACGAATTAATTTCGTAACCCGAGGGAGCACTGTAATTTATGAATTACTAATGAAAACTTTGTATTCCAGCTGTGATTTTATTCAGAAATCAACCTGAGAAAAGAATCACACTGAAAGATGCAACAGAATTCAATGGCATCTTAAAATTTGTTTCACAATGAGGTTTCAATACAGTGGTACCCCGGGATACGAATTGATCGCGTTACGAAATTTCCGGGGTACGAAAAAGTTAGCTTGGAAAAAACTGTTCCGGGTAACGAAAGATTTTTCGGGTTACGAAATTTTTTTCGTGGGTTTCGGCCGGTTGTTTTTGGCACGAATTTAAAAGCGAAAGCGGGCTAGCGGCTTTCAGCGCTAGGAAAAGCCTTTTTTAGGTTTGCGAATCTTTCGGGTTACGAACGGCGCCGCGGAACGAATTAAATTCGTAACCCGGGGTACCACTGTACTGTGGTTTGATTTAAATTTGCTACAACAAAGTAACATATGGCTAAAGGTAAAGGTATTCCCCTGTGACCTGATTGTCAAGTCAAGTCCAACTGTAGAGGGCAGCGCTCATCTCTGTTACTAAGCTGAGGGAGCCAGCATTGTCAAAGACAACTCTGTGATCATGTGGCCAGCATGACTGCACAGAATGCTGTTACCTTCCCACCAGTGTTACCTATTTATCTACTTGCACTTTTACATGCTTTCAAACTGCTAGGTTGTCAGGAGCTGGGACTAGTGACAGGACAGGAGCTTACTTTGTCATGCAGCACGTGGGCCTCAAATTGCCAACCTGTTGATCTTGCAGTCGTCACAGCAGCATCTTAACTACTGAGCCACAGCATCCCTCAACATATGGCTACTCCTTTCAAAATACGTCCAGTGCTATAGTTGTGACTGGTACAATAGTTATGACTGGTGCAATATAGACTTATCTATATTTTAAGTTATGTTTTAATAATAATTGTTTAATTGTATTTTATGGGGGGGGAGGGATTGTGGGACAGGGATATGTATCTTTTAATCTTGTAAGCCACCCCGGTTGTGATATACAGAGGTATGGGATAAAAATAAATTTTTATTATATTTTTTATTATTCTTTCAAGTCATGCAATAGGCATGAGATGACTTTTCAAGCAACATATTTTTGTGTATTTAGGTTTGCAGGGTGGGACTATCCCAAGCCTTGAGGTTTCAGCATCAAAACTTGATACCTAGGAGATTATTGCATATGTCTTAGCCTGTCTTTTCCCCAAAGAGATACACACACGTTTAACTGTCAATAACAGATCTTACCGCATTCTCCTGTGGCCAGGTATCTGCAGCCCTTATGCAACCCAGGCTTATCCTGCGGCTTTTCAAGGACAGGAAAAGCCTGCCCCTCTTCCCATTTTTTAAAGAATATCTCATAGGGACTAACTAATGTGGGACAACAAAGAGTTCATGATGCCATAACCAGAAGAAAAACAAAGTTCCTGTCCTATACAGTATAATGTGATGAAAATAATAGGACAAAATATGACTGCTACTGTCCATATTCAGTGTGCTTAGTGAATGACCAAATGATGAATAGTGCTGTTTATACCATATGACTTGTTTCTGTGGTGATCTTTCTTTTCCCTACATCATGCAGTTAACCACGTAGTCTGGAAGAATTGCTCCATATTTATTTCAAAAGCCCTTCTTCTGGCATGCCTGCTCTCTTTGGGTTCAGGTTAGTGGAGAAAGCCAACATGTGGACAGCATTCCTAGGGGCTCATTCAGACTACATAATTATAGTGCTATTATTCCACTTTTAATTGTCCTGGTTCAGCCCTATGGAATCTTGGGTTTTGTAGCTTGGTGAAAATTTTAAATATCCCTCCCTAAACTGCAAGACCCAAGATTCCATGGGATGGAATCATGGCAATTAAAACTGGAATGCAGTACTACAATTGTGTAGCATGAATGTGCCCTGTATTTACTTGTTTCTCATTTCACCTATATTCCACTCTTCCTCTAGGGCAGGAACAAAGTTTGGAAACATTATTACTTTGAATTAGAGTTCCCAGAATGCCTCAGTCAACATGGCCAGGGGCCATGCTGGTTGGGGAATTCTGGGCACTGCAATCCAGAAATGCATCTTGTCCAATCTCAGGTCAGAAGTGGGGAACACGTGGCTCTCCAGATGTTTTGGACTGCAAATCTAATCACTCCATCCTAGAGAAATAAGTAGCAAAACCCAGTTTCTTCTCAATCTATTTTGTCACCCACAGGGAGTGGTATCTTTGCACCTGACGGCCCCAAAGTGTATCATTTCGACATGGAAACACAGAATGGCAAACTCCTGCTTGCCCAACTTGATATACACCCCCGCCTTTCACCCACATACCCTCCTCCTGTTAATTGGAGTTTATACGCTTCAAGTGTTAAGCACTTCGTACCAGAGACCCAGGTGTTCACTGGAAGCATCTATTTTGATAATTTCACTTTTGCTGAACTATCCCAACAAGCAGGAAACTATACCGTCTGCCACAAGGGCCTCTGCTGTCACTTGAGCTACAAAATGACAGAAAAACGAGAGGATGAAATTTATGCAGTGGGTGCGTTTGATGGGCTGCATGTGATTGAAGGAGAATATTATTTGCAGGTAAAGGAGTTGTGTGGAACATCATTCTGTTATAGATTATTGATTATTTTAAAACCAGAATTTTAACCAGAAATCAGTAGGGAGATCAAGGAGCTTGATCGGAAAGGAAACATGTTTATTTTCAGCTTGTTCCCAGAGGAAATTCATATTCCAAATTCTGGGACCACGATTCTAAAATGAACCAAGTTGTTATAGTCTTTGAACAAAGGAAACTACAAATCACATTTTCATTGGTTACATTGAATTAAACATTTACACCCCTGTATATTCATTGGATGTCCTAACATACGTCTCTATCTCACATGGGTTAGCCATCAATCTTTTATCTATATGTTTTGTTTCACTGTCCCTAAACTGTCTCTTGCAGTACTTTCTTTTATTTGGGCTAGCAACTTAAAATCTGGAGCCATTTCCAAATTGTTTACGTTCCAAAGCAGAGAATTTGACAAGACCTGAATCCTTCATTCTGACAAACTTTGCCTTCAGTTCATTTCAGTACTATAATTTTCAATTCCTGAACATAACTAAAATTCTGAATTTTAACCACTCTACCACAATTCCTCTATAGAACCTGAAAGTGACATATTATTATTATTATTATTATTATTATTATTATTATTATTTATAAAGCGCTGTAAATTTACACAGCGCTGTACATAAATTTTTTAGTCAGACGGTTCCCTGCCCTCAGGCTTACAATCTAAAAGACATGACACAAAAGGAGAAGGGAGTGGTGGGGGGGGGGGAATAGGATCAGGTCCAGCAGATCTTCTCCACCTCTGAGGCCTGGACCAAGGCAGATGGACTGGAGGAAGTGCTTGGCTTCTTAATGGATGGTTAAAAGGAGGCTTCATGGGTCAGAGAGGGGCTAGCCTCTGGGAACGCTTCTCTAAACAATATAGTCTTTAACTCAGTTTTGAAACTGGGTAGAGAAGTG
>NC_056522.1:96107957-96176001 GCF_019175285.1 Sceloporus undulatus
ATGAGGTGTGCATGTGGGGGAAGAAGGTTCCAGGAGTAAGGGGCAGCAAGCGAGAAGGGACGAATTCGGGAGGGGGCAGTGGTAGTCCTACACTGTGACAGGAGACCTTGACTACAAGAGCAGAGGGTGCAAGTAGGAATGTAAGGAGAAAGAAGGTCAGATAAGTAAGGAGGGGCCAATCCATGGAGGGCTTTGAAAGTCAATAATAAAAGCTTGTACCAGATGCGGAAGGGGGTGGGGAGCCAATGAAGGGAGGATAAAAGAGGTGAAACATGGTCAAAGCGGCGAGCGGATGTGACAATACGGGCAGCTGAATACTGGACAGAGATTAAAGGTTGGAGGTGAGAAAGAGGAAGCCCTGTTAGAAGGAGGTTACAATAATCTAGTCGCGAAACCACTAGGGCATGGACTAGAGTCTTGGCAGTAGAGGCTGAGAGGAATGGACGGATCTTGGCAATGTTGTGGAGAAAGAATCTACAGGCCTTGGCGGTGGCCTGGATCTGGGGAATAAATGACAGAGAAGAGTCAAAAATGAAGCCAAGACTGTGGGCTTGATGAACCAATTGAATAGAAGTGTCGTTGACAGAAACAGAAAAGGAATAGTGAAGGGTGGGTTTAGGTGGAAAGACAAGAAGCTCAGTCTTAGACATGTTGAGCTTCAAGCACCGAAACCGCATCCACTGAGAGATGGAAGTCAGACAAGAAGAAACTTGCTGTTCAAGCCCCGTTGAAAGGTCAGGGGTGGAGAGATACAGCTGAGTGTCGTCAGCGTACAGATGACAAATAATGATATTTTCTGGTTTGGGAAACAATGGTGAAATGATCTTATTTTGTGAAAGAATGTGAAAGCTCCTGATGTCATTAGGCTTTTGGTGAAACTTTTTTGTTCATCATTTGGGGGAATTTGGGGCTACTTTGCCCAGTTTTTCTGTTTAATCCTGTGGGATTAATCCTGGAAACAACACAGCAAGATATTTTTTGGGGTCAAAATCAGGATAAAATTGTTTATCAATCAATAGATAACCATATAATCATAGTGTAGGACTATTCCAAATCCCAGTGCTGCCAGCATATGCATTTTTCCCATTCCATGAGCATGAAATGTTTTTCCTGTTTCTGTGGCTGACTTCAGCCCATGAATATTCCTCTCCTCTCTCTTTCCATAGATATGTACACTTCTGAAGTGTAATAGCACAGACGTGAAATCATGTGGGCAGCGAGTAGATATGGCCCATACAAGATTTGACTCCTTTTCCCTCAGTGGCACATTTAACACTAGTTACGTTTTTCCAGAAGTCTTGCTCACTGAGACTCAACTGGCCCCAGGAGAATTTAAGGTAAGGGATGAAATAAAGTTGCTTCATACATTATCAAGGTTTTGTTTTTTAAAAAAAATAAAATGATTAGAAACATTTTTGAAAGAGATTGCCATGTTAGGGTACAGTGGCACTGTAAAAATAATGCAGTTTGACGTCACTTTAAGTGCTGTAGTTCCATCCTATGGAATCCTGGGATTTGCAGTTTTATAAGGTCTTTGACAATCATTTACATTTACCTTTTAACTCATGCATCCCTAGATATCAGCAATTATTTTTCTCTTCATTCATAACACAGTTGTATACAAACATGGTTCTCTCTGTACACTGTTTTTCCTACAGGTATTGACTGATGGGCGTCTCATTAGTAACAAGAAAATATCAAAGCCACTCTTATCTGTGGCTCTTTTTGGAAGATGGTATGAAAAAGACTCTCCGCATCCACTGTACACATCATAATGAGATTGTCCTTTGTTACTTTGCTTCTTTTTTTACCCAATCAGAACTCTCTCACCCAATCCATATAGTTATGTCTCTCTTCCTGCATTTTGGGAGATAGTAGCTGCAGAGCAAAGTCTGAAATTAACAGCATCAATACTGAATGTTTGACTGGAGGACAAAGCGGACTGATTGTTTCAGGAGCAGTTGTCAGGTATTATAGAATTAATACAATTTCTGAGTATTGAGTATTGTTGCCTTCAAGGATCTTCTGTACCTTGAACAAGACAGCTGGAAGTTTAAATCAAGAGAGATGTTACTTAAGGAAGGCAAAGATGTTAATTGGTTTGCTTACATACAACTTACACATAAATTTAATCAAAATGAGAGAAATCCAGCAATAAGGACTGGAGAAAATGAATTTTATTTAGAGTTGTGTAAAGACAAGGGATGCTCTCAGCCTCAGGGGAAGGCAATGGCAAACCTCCTCTGAACAAATCTTGCCAAGAAAACCCCATGAAAGGTTTGCCTTAGGGTCACCATAAGTCAGAAACAACTTAAAGGCACACAACAGCAACAATAAAGGTGGGGAACATGTAATTTTAAAAGTGGATAAATGGCTTTTGAAATTAGAGGCAAAAGATGAATCTGTAAAAGAGTAAGGTGGCTCCAAAATTTGGGGCATAATATTCAAATGGATGTATGGGAAAAATGTGGTCTACAGATATAAAATTTACTTTGAGCACCAATTTAAAAGAAAACCTGCATAAGATGATGCATAGATAGTACTTAATGTTTCAAACCTGGATGTCAAAACCAGGATAGTTCCTCCTTTCATATGTGGTGGACTTGTAAGAAGGTGGAAAGCTATTAGTCTGAGATTTATATGATAATTCAAAAAATTCTAAAGGTAGATTTTGTAATGCTACCAGAAATGTTTCTGTTGGGCATTATGGATCAAGAACTGGATAATTAATACAGATTACTTCTTCAATACATGATAACAGCAGCAACATTATTGTTTACACAAACTTGGAAACAGACTAAGGCACCAATGATGGAAGAATAGACTGTTAAGGTTGCTGAGTTAACCCACATTGCCAAATTAATGTGGATTCTAAAGGATAAACCAACTGACTTAAAAAAAAAGATTGGGAACAGTTTATGGAATTTTTGAACAATAAGAAATCTAACAATGAATAATCTTTGGTAAAGGTTATTAGTAATTTTATTCGAATTATTTAGCTGGATCTGTAATAATGAACAATATCTTTTAAATCTTTGTTTATTTTCATTTTCATTGCAGTTAGGATTGGGGAGTCAGAGTCCTACTGTGTTCCAGTTACTTATTTTTTCCTTATTTTATTCCCCCCCCCCTTTGTTTCTTTATTATTGTCTCTCTATATTTTCTGAATGTATATCATTTAGTTTGATAGTATACTAAATTGTTAGTGTTAAAAATCAACAAATAGATGAATTAAAAAAAACACACCAAATATTTAACAACAGGGCAAACCAAGCTGATTGTTTTAAGAGCTAGGCTATTATAGAATTAATACAATTTCTAGCTATTGTTGTTGTGTGCCTTCATGTTATTTCTAACTTATGGCAATCATATCATGGAGTATTTTTGGAAAAAACTGCTCAGGGGAAGTTTGGCTTTACCTTTCTCTAAGACTGAGAGAGTGCGGTCTGCCCAAGGTCACCCAGTGCATTTCCATGACTGAGTGGGGAATTGACTCATCACCTGGAAACTTGAAGATATGTTTTGGAAACTCCCACTGAATGCTCATTTTGAATGGCCTCAGACATTTTGAGTGGCCTCACATATTTTTAACCAATAAAATATTTTCAGTTGTGTTTGACTGTTTATTTGACTTTTCTTCCTTAAAATATATTCAGGGATAGCTGTGTTGGCCGTATAGCAAAGTACAATAACATCCAAAATCCACAAAACAGAGATACCTTTAGAGTATCTGGCAGGTGCTGCCTAGGGGCAATTAAGAAACCATCACGATCTTTACCAAATCAGTGCTGGATGATCCTAATAGACTTATTATCTCTATGAAGCTAATAAAAGCCCAAAGTGTAATCTTACCTAGGGCTCATTCCCACTACAAAATATATCGAATCACCGATCAAATCAAATGGCCGTTGTTCCCATCTAAAACTGATTCTGATCCTGGAGCAATCGATTGCAATCGTGCTGAACTGAGGCAAATGGAAAAAAATTAGTTTTTTTCAAAGTGCACTTTGCAAGAGTTTTTTTTTAAAAAAGAATTGATTCTGAAGCGAGTTCAATAAGTAGGAACCATGATTCAGAATCAATTCATTTGGAGGGGAAGGAATACAGTCGGCCCTTCTTATACACTGATTTGTTATACACGGATTCAAGCATACACGGTTTGAAAATGTTCCAAAACAGTATAAATTTACCTTGATTTCCCATTTTTATAAGGGACACCATTTTGCTATGTCATTATATTCAATGGGACTTGAGCATTTTGTTATACACGGGGGATCTTGGAACCAAACCCCAGCATATAACAAGGATCCACTGTAATGGCAGATAGGTTCTGGAGATGTCAGTGCATGGGGTTTACCTATGGGTGCTTAAAAAAATACTGTGTCTTCCCATCCTCTGCTCCCTCCCAGGTTCCTTCTGCCACCCAATCTGGTGCATAGCTACCCCTCTGGAGTAGCTGTGGGAAAGGGAGGCAGAGCCCGGGGGATGCCCAAGGGGATGGGTGTAAGGTTTGGGCAGCTGGGAGGGTCTTTTCCCATCTCCAGGCCACGAGGGCTATTCCTGCAAGGTCCAGGGCACTCCGGGAGACCAAATCCCTCACAAATCCCATGGAAACCTAGGTGAGCTTGGAAGGGTAACACTCTCTCAACCTCAGGGAAAGAGAATGGCAAACCTCCTCTGAGAAAATCTCCCCCCAAAACAAAATCCCGCAAAAATAAGTCCCCAAACTGGGCTGCCTGGGTTGCCACTTGCATCACTGATGACACACCGATGATTGGCGGCCAATTTGAAGCAGCACTGCTAGTGGGGACGACAACGTAGAGCAAAAAGAAAGAAAGAAAGAAAGAAAGAATTACAAGATGCTAATAAAAAGATCCACTTTCATAGTGGGAACTACTCATCTAGCAAATCGATTCCTCAATTCAAAACAAAAGCGCATCACTGATCGAATTAAATGCTAAGTGGGAATGAGCTCCTAGATAATCATATTCTTTGTATTTATTTATTAGATACATATATATCTTACCTTCCATCCAGTGTGCTCACTGTAGCCTTCTTGGCACCTTTTCTCAAGTTGAGAAAGTCATAACTTTTGGGGGGGGGGGGGGGCGGTTGAACTTGAATTTTCCAGTTCAGTATTCTATCCACTATATGGCTACACTCCACCATCCATGCATCTATCCATGGCATTCGTGACCCAGAACAGACAGCACTGAAGTCTGATATATCAACATAATTGCCAGTTATCAATTACAAAGAACATTTACTAAATAAAAACTACCTCTTGAACAGAGTACTGATTCAAGGAGGTGACAACTTTATGGACTATAGCAACACCATCTCCCCTCTGGATCTACTAGCCAATTCTTTCATGTGAGTAAAGAACCTAGTTAGGAACAAGTGCTTTCTAAGTTGTTTTCTAAGCATCACTGAACGATGACTGCTTCACACACCAGGGGTCCTTTAACACCACACAGTTATACCAATATGATTCCCCTTTAACTCCCATAGTTCCATCCTAGGGAGGGTCATTTAGAATTCTCAGCCAGAGTGGTCTAGTGCTTTTGACCAGACTGAATACAAGCATGTCAGTTAAAGGAGAATCATACCACCACAATTGTGTAATGTGGAAGGGCTCTTGATGTGGTTCCTCATCAAGAATTAATTAATGGTCTACAATCAGCCCTCCATATCTGTGGATTTTTTTATCCATGGGTTCAAGTATCCATGGCTTGGAAATATTTAATATATATATAAATTCCAAAAAGAAAACCCTGATTTTGCCATTTTATATTAGGGGCACCATTTTACTATGCTGCTGTATTTAAAGGGACTTGAGCATCCATGGATTTTGATATCCTATAGGGTTGCCATAATTCTCTACTAAAAACCAGGACAAAATGTAGGACAAAATTTAGACCAAAATATAGAACAATTGTAGGATAAAATGTAGCCCAAAATGTAGGACATTTATGAAAAATTGAAGACCTTAAATCCTACAATTTTCAATATCCATGGTGTGTGTGTGTTTGTGTGTGTGTGTGTGTGTGTGTGTGTGTCCTGGAACCAAACCTCTGGAGATAACAAGGACACACTGTACACGTTGTTTTTAATACAGTGCGCCCGCATTATACATGGCTTCGAGCGTATGTATTCAAGCTGTGCGGGAGCACGCAAGGCGCAAGGGGCGGTGCATCCCATTCAGATGTGAATGGGGCTCAAGCATAGGCAGAATTCGCTTTACGCTGAGGGGTCCAGAACGGATCCCCACGTAAGGCAAGGGTCCACTGTACACTGATTCAAGCATCCACGGTTTGAAAATGTTCAAAAAAGTATAAATTTCAAATATCAAACTTTGATTTTGCAATTTTTATAAGGGACACCATTTTGCTATGTCATTATATTTAATCGGACTTGAGCATACACGGATTTTGTTATCCACGGGGGATCTTGGAACCAAATCCCAGTGTATAACAACGGTCCACTGTATATGTTTTCTTGAGAACAGACCTAATAGCAGATTCATGATCCACTGAAGCATGTGTTGGTGAATGGACTAGAATGTTATCTGATTTTGACATGTCTCCTGTCCACATATTTCTCTTCTTCCTTGGATATTACTTACTAGGGAACTTCAGCTCTCCTTCTCCAGATCTATCTCCCCATTTATGCACCAGTTATTTATTGCAGCTAGCCATACAATGAAACAATATGCAGCCTTGTCTTACTTCTCTTACGCAGAAACAGACTAGACATATCTAGTTGTTGTAAAGACATTTGGTCATTTGCCATGTCCATTCAACTCCTTTCTTTCGGTGCCTGACATAATAAAAATGACAATTTATCTCAAGTTAAAATCTGGCATAACTCCATACCCACTCTCAGAGGGATTACAATACAGTACCTTTTAGCAAATTGTCAAGGCAGCGTCTCAGACAGCCCCTGATCTTCTGTAAGGTCCAGCCAGAAACCTAAGACAGTAGGTGGAGCAGAAACCCAGGAGCTGGTGCAGAAAAAGAGATCTGTAAAAAACAATACTTACACTTTTCTGGCTGTCTGATCTTTCAGTCCTGCTAAAACATTTGTTTTGGAGTTTTGAACTGCACCAAGGTAAGTGGTAAAAATATTACTAAATTGTGGAGTATCAGTTGCTAAACAATCCCTCTGATTGTCAACATGCATTTGTTGTTTACTGTGGTATCACAACATTCCTGAACTCATTTAAGATAGAAAAAGAGAGACAAGATAAAAAAAAATGGTTTGGAAGAAACAGTCACGATGTGGAAAAGACAAACAGAGAACCGCTTTTGTGCATGAGAGATCTAGAGAGAAACACAAATTAATAGCAGTGTCAAAATGGCATGTGTAGCCAGGGAAACATCCAAACTCTGAAGTTCCCTGTGGTTACAACTGAGTAATCTAAAGGTAAATTGATTCTTAAGGGTTGGAATATGACTGTGGTATCTTTCTCAAAAGATCTTTAAAGAGAATTTGCCTTTCATTCATATAAAAAGAGAGGACACAGATGTTGCTGAAAAATTTAAGGGGGTGTAGAAGAAGGTTAAATACAAGGCAATTAGCTTTTATTGCATTCTGCTGATGTGTCACCAAACCCCCAGCTAGATGAAAAGTTTAGTAATCTATTGGCAAAGGTACAGAATTGCTCCAGAGGCAAAGGAAAATCAGGAAAGTTTGGTTTTGAATATTCTTAATAACAGTTTAGCAGAATGCTAGGCAGCTGCTATAGGGTTAATTCCTTTTACCTTTCCCCTCCAATTTTGCGCATACCTAAGTTCTTTATCTGGTAGCTATGGGCAAATTCGTCTTTCAGTGGAGGGGTGTGTACATGACATTTGAGACGCTCTACGCCATTTCTTCATAGACTTCACTTGTTCAGGCAAAGTTAATCTTTTTTTAATATGTTGTATTACGCTTAATGCAGTCTTGAGAGTTTGTTCAGTAAAAGAAGGGATATAGGAAAAAGCATTTAAAATTATCTGCCTTTCCAGGGAAACATCTGTTGGTTATAGGTGGGTGGGGAAAGTTTTGGCAGCCAATATACAGATAAATGTTTCTCTTTAATCCTAGGGAGAATAATATATATATGTCATGACAAGTAGCCAATGATACCTCCGTGTTCCATGAATCTTTCTTATCAGTTTTTAATGCTGTTGAAGTTGTCAGCAATTACCTCCTCATGTGGTCATGAATTCCACAGTTTAACTATTTAAATATGAAGACATGCTTCCTTTTATATGTTCTTCATCTCCCAAAGTTCAACCTCAGTGGCTAGTCCCAGACAAAACACTGTCTCCAAACCATGCATAATTTTATACATCATCATCATGCCTCTCCTTCTTTACTTTTTTGGGGCAAGGGACCCAAAGTCCCAAATTTTGTAACCTTTGCTCACAGGAGAGTTGTTCCGTGGTAGTTTGGGTTGTCTGCACCTTTTCAAAATACACTGTGGAGGTATTCTTTCTTTTCCTCAGTGTTTTTCTCCTTAATGAATTTTCTGAGGGAAGAAAAAAGATGGAAGAAGTGTTGAGTAAACACTGGAAATACACAAATGGAAGATGTAATCTGTTAATGTTCCATGAATTAGGCAGAAAAATTATAGAATGAAAGCTTCTGCTGGAAGCAGCCTAAAACTACAATATGCATGTTTCCCCTGAAGTAAATGTCACTGTGAGGGCTAAATACCCTAAAAGCACCAGATCTCATCTGATCCTGGATGCTAGGCAGGGTTAGATTTGGTTACGCTTGGGTGGGAGACTGCCAATGCTTTTCAGGTGCTGTAACAACAACTTTATTTATATCCTGCCTACTCCAATTAGGTAATGTAGGCTATATGTCAGAAGGGGAAAACATGCCTGAGTATTCCTTGCCTAAGAAAACCATGCCTGAGTACCGTATTCCTTGCCTTGTTTAAATATTTGAAGGGATGTCATATTAAGGAGGGAGGAAGCTTGTTTTCTGCTGCTCCAGAGACTAGGACCTGGAGCAATGGATGCAAGCTACAGGAAAAGAGATTCCACCTCAACATTAGAAGGAACCTCCTTGACAGTAAGGGCTGTTTGACAGTGAAACACACTCCCTCGGAGTGTGGTGGAGTCTCCTTCCTTGGAGGACCTTAAACAGAGGTTGGATGGCAATCTGTCGGGGATGCTGTGATTGAGAGTTCCTGCATGGCAGGGGTTGGGCTGGATGGCCCTTGTGGTCTTTTCCAACTCTATGATTCTATGCAAACCCTAAGAAATTTATGGGGTCACCATAAATTGGAAGTTGACTTGAAGGGACATGGACACACAAATCCCACTATAGAGATTTTTTAGTGAAGTATTCCATTTTTTTCTCTCCTCCATTTTAAGCTGGAGTTAATTAACTTGGCTGTTCCAGTGCATAAAGGGATCAAAGTACAGTTCTGTGATTATTGATCTTGTGAAACACTGTTCATTCCCAAATAAGAAATGCATATTCAGGGCCAGCCAATGTAAGTTTGGACTCTGCCAGCATTCTGTCTCACTTTCTTTAACCCATTAATGCTTTTTTCTGTCTGTTACAGTAGACAAGAACCATAGCAATGATCTCTTTTCGATCTTCATGGCATATGTTTGTTTTCATTCTTGTGATGGGCACAAGAGCCTTTGCCATGGACACATACACTGCAGCTGTATATGAGCATGCTGTTATACTGGCAAAAAATCCCTTGGAGCCTGTTTCATCTGAAGAAGCCTTAAAATTGATGAACAAAAATATGGATGTCTTGGAAGAGGCCATCAAATCAGCAGCAAAACAGGTACCCAGTATTATTTGATGCCAGCCTATGTTTGTTTGTAGGGAAGTTGTATAACTCTACATCTTTTGACAGGGCGCACACATCATTGTAACTCCTGAAGATGGTATATATGGCTTTGGCTTCACGAGAGAAACACTTTATCCCTACTTGGAGGACATTCCAGATCCACAGGTCAACTGGATTCCATGTACTGACCCAGAAAGGTGTGGCTTTTTCCTAAAAAAATAAATCTGTGTTTACTTATTTTTGGTATGTTTATATCCTGCCTTATATATGTATGGGGTTTTCCTCTTGCCTGTTTATCATCACAACAGCAAGAGGAAAGCCTTGTGAGATAGGTCAGACTACCTACCCAAATTTACCCATTGTCTTCCATGTCCCAGCTGGAACTTGAACCTTCAACTCTAAGGTTTTTACTCCAAAACTCAGTCAAACCACTACACTGCAGAGCTTTCTGTGTTGTTATTGTAGAGGTGATGGTAGTTTTTTCCACATATAGTATTTAAAAACCATTAGAACCACGTCAGTATGGTGTTTATCACACTATACTCTTATAGTGCTACTATTCCACTTTGACTGCTCTAGCTGCCTCCTGTTGCATTCTGGGATTTGCAGTTTTAAGGAGGGGTATTTAGAATTCTCAGGCAGAGAAAACGGCGCGAAAACGGGGGAAATCGGCGGCAATCGGCGGCAGGACTGCGCAGGGGCTGGCAGGAAAGCCTTGGCGGGCTGGATCCGGCCCGCGGGCCGCAGGTTGCCTACCCCTGACTTACAGTGTGTAAGCCAATTGCCCCAACAAGCTGGGTACTCATTTTAGAGACCTACAGAAGGATGCAAGGCTGAGTAGACCTTGGAGCCCCTGGGAATGAACTAGAATCATAGAACTCACAACCTTGTGGCTGCAGTACAGGCATTTAACCACTGCGCCACCAGGACTCCTTTTTTTTAATGCCACCATCTCCTTACCATTTTCATATTACCATCTTTTCAGCTGCACACTGCCTCCCATCAGAAACATTCAGAAAATAAGAACTTATTCTATAGTCCCAGTATTAGACAAATATGTGATCAAGCACAGGAGTTCTTATTAGTGGATATGAAGATATACAGTAAGGCCAGTCTCCAGTTACATAGATAGGCTGAGATTCTGTATGGCACAGAGTAGTGCAATAGTTCTTCAAGCAGAACTTCACTATATCTCTTATCTCAATTTCCACCCCCAACCACGGGTTAGAATTACATTCCTCTCCCAGACATTCCATGGCTGGTGGAGAGCTGGGGATGGGTGGATTGAGGATTGGAGAAGTGTTTGGATCTTCCAGAGAAGCTTCTGGGATGTGATCTGTTTGCCTCTGGCTACAAAGTAATAGCCAGACACTTTTCCAGTCCCCACAACTCTCCACCCGCCACTGAATGATCAAGAAGGGCTAAATGGTGGTGGTGGTGGGGTTTGTTGTGAAAACTAAAAGAGAATGCCAGCCACTGCAAGAGGCATATGGTTGATTTATGGCTGCCTGTGTCACCAACAGTATGCCAACCACAGAGTGTTGTGCTTTCTGATAGAGTTTGCTTTACTGAAGCTTTTCACCATAGATCACCATCTTATAACTCTCTAATTTTGGCTACTTGGCTATGGCTGTAGTTTTCCATTTGGTCCCCTCAATAGTCCACAATGTCTTGATTTTATTTTCCTTCTGGGCAACATCCTTTGTTAAAAGCCACACTGCCATTATTTCCCAGTATTCTATGTGGCATAGAGGAATATATGTGTGCACACATTAACATGAGCAAGAAATAGGCAGGAAGCTGTATGAATGTGCAAATATGTGCAGGGAAATGATGCATAAAATAAAAAAATGGTCAATCCTGATTTTATCTTGGAGCGTGAAACAGCACACACAAAGGTAAAGAGAAAAGCCAGGTTATTTTTAATGGTTTAGGGTTAGAACTGAGTCTGAAGTTGTAATCTACAGGTGATGGAAAGATCTGTGAAGACATGAAAGAGAGCCTTCTCTATGGTTGCTCCCACCCTCTGGAACTTCCTTCCATGGAAGACTAGGCTGGTTCCACTTTCTGCTTCCCTTTTGCTAGCAAGCAATTTTTTTCAAGCAGGCTTTTAATGTATAATCATGTCAGGGAAGCTTTGTACACATATTTTTTTTTAAAATGTGTTTTATATTTTATGTCATTTTATACTTTTTTAGCTAGTTGATTTTAATTGTATTCAAATTTTTATTGTAAAATCTTTTAAACAATTTTATCTGTGAGACACCTTGGGTCCCTTTCTGGGAGAAAAGTGGCATAGAAATGAAATTAATAAAAATAAAAGAATAAAATGAATAACCCTCAGATAATTATTATTATGCTTTACTTATATAGCGCTATAGATTTGCACAGCGCTGTACATACAAACAATAAAATAGAGAAGAATAAACCTGCCCATGGCATACAATCTAAGAAGGAACATCCCTTATGATAATGGATACCTGGCTACCCTAGTAGCATGTGAGCATATCTCCACACTCATTTAGTGGCCAGGAAGAGTGGGAACACCCCCAGAACATCTGTATACAGTTTTATAACTGCAGGATGAGAGAAGAAATAACTCTTGTGTGCATTCACTGGAGAGTAGAGATGCAAAGCTAGCTGGATGTTGTTCTCCACCCGCTAAATGGTTCTGAGGGTGCACTCCCACACTGCAGGGCATTATACTCTCCTCCAGGATTTTACTGGATGCATGTATTCAAAACACCACTCGGGCAAAATTGCTTGGAGAAGGGAACAAACTAAAGTCAAAGTGGGTTAGGAATTTGGCATTCCCGCTCCCACTGCTTCTTTTTTTTTTCAGTCACCCATTCTTGGAGCATCTTAAACAGAAAGACAATATATGTTGGTTACATGCATTGAGTTTGAACCATTTGAGGAACAAATATAGATGTTACAAATAGAACACAAAACTATTCCAGATATTTTAAAAGACGAGCATCCATAGGAACGTTGCAGTTTGAGTACTGAGGTGCATTTAACCATTTCCCAAGCCTAACTGGTGAAAACTAATATGAGAAAAGTTACAGATAGTTGTGACTTTAATCCAAAAGTGGGAAAGCAGCTTGGGTGAACCAATTTGTGATGGAATAAAGGTTTGAGAGCAGTGGCAAATTGTGGTTCCCATGTCAATGGATTGGTGAATCCACTCTGGGGGCTTAATTCAAACTTTAAAGATTCTATTTAAGGTGTTGGATCTATTTTGGGGATAGAATTCAGTACTAAGTTTAAACTAAAAGCTGACTACCCCATCAGCACAGAAGCATCTGCTGTTTGAGGGTAAAGAATTAAGTAGCACTTTCCCCTACTGTCTAGATGTGCCATGTTGCAGTCCCTCATATCCGCATCTACTTTGCATATTGCGCATATTATTATAACCATGCATATTATTATAATTATGCATATTATTAATTTGCAATTTGATTATGCAAATTCAACATATTAACCATTGCACTTTTTCTATCATTATGTTCCAACCTCAGTACCAATTTAAGAGCTCTCCCCCCCCCCTTCTTTCCCCCCATTAGCTGGTGTGAAGACAGGGACATTTCTAAGCAGCCTGAAGAGAGTAAAGGGACTCCCATTATTCTCTTAAGGCTGGAAGCAAAGTTCCATCATACTGCTTATCCTAACCTCAAGCAGCTGACACAACATACAACACAAAGCTGTCTCTGCTTGCCTCCTTTTCTTTCCTGACATCTAGGCCTCTTGGGAGAAGGGGATAGGAAATAGAAGACTAAGGTGGCAATGCTATGCCTGCACAATAGTAACTAGAGCCTGCAGGTCAGGATGAGGCTCCCGCCAGCACCAGTCTTCTTGCATGGTTTCCTGCTTTATCACCACTGCCACATTTTAATCTATCCATTGGCCTGCGATGCTTCAACTGATCTAACTAGTTGGGACATTTTTTAGTCCCTTCAGTCAAGATTTTCCCAATTTTCCGGGACAAATGGCAATCCTACTGCTACCTCTCTGGTCAAACTGGAAACCTCCTATGGCTGCCTTATAAAAAGGGTGGTAGTGGCTAGGAATTAACTATATTCATTGTTCATGTAAGACCTCCTGAGTCTATTTGCTACCATAGTTCTGCATTATCTCCTACAGGATGGAGGAAGTTAGGCTAGCTTGCTGTAATTTTTTTTCTACAGTAGTTTATATATGATCTACTGACAGATCCCTTATCTTGCTTTACATCCTTCATTGTGATGCTCTACATTCTAGGTTTGGGTCTTCCCCAGTACAGAAAAGGCTGAGCTGCCTGGCAAGGCACAACTCGATCTATGTGGTTGCCAACATTGGGGATAAGAAACCCTGCAATTCCACTGATCCTAAGTGCCCTAGCAATGGTCATTACCAGTATAACACAGATGTTGTATTTGACTCAGATGGAAAACTGGTGGCACGTTACCACAAGGTAAGAATTTAATGGGTGTCTTCAGCATTCATTTTTAGCACACAATTATAAGCATATCCTTTAGGGAAGTTAATTTTTGTTTGAAAATGCTAAGATAGAATTGAGAAAAGATAATTTGGGAGATAAAAATGCAAGAACTCCCTAACCAGCATGGCCAAAAGACAGGATAAATTAGCATACCTAGCAATATACAGTTACAATGGCTTGGTTTAACATATAAAAATTTGTTCCTTAATTTAAAATGTTGATGAAATTAAATAAGTTGCAGATGACTTTGCAGCATGATTTCATTTCCCCCCCATGTTTTTGAAAGCATTTTCGTTTGTTTTGAGAGGGTACAAGTTGTAGAATCCCCCAGACACTGGTTATAACACTATACCAATTACCCTACCTTAAATTCTAACCTTGCTGTCTTTTAACAGTTCAATCTCTTTATGATAGAGAAACTGCAGTATGATTCCCCTAAAGAGCCTGAACCTGTGACCTTCACAACTTCCTTTGGCAAATTTGGTCTATTCACATGCTTTGATGTCCTATTTCATGATCCTGCTGTGACCCTGGTGAGCAAGCTCCATGTAGACACTATCCTCTTCCCTACTGCCTGGATTAATGTCCTTCCACATTTAACTGCTGTTGAATTCCATTCTGCCTGGGCTATGGGCATGCGTATCAATTTTCTGGCATCTAATATTCATCTTCCTAGCCGAAATATGACAGGTAATCTACAGTTTATGTAAAATGATTTATAATTAAGTTCCATATCTGCATCTTCTAGTCAGTTGTGGATTAACATACTTGAGGCTTTCCTTAAGGTGTACTCACCAAAATTAAATTTTTGGTGAGTACACGAGTGGAATCTGGAGTCACAAGTGTTTGAAGCGTCCTAAAGGTCAGCCTTTGCCATAACTACTGTATACTGAAGTCCTGTCTGATTATATACAGAACAATGGCCTGTTACAGACTTCCAAAATAAAGCTCTCTTTGGAGGTATGCTGTTTAAATGATGCATGTATCCTAAGAATCCGGAAGCTGCACCAAAGCTGCACTCCAGTGCTTAGGAATGAAGTGCGGCTTTGGCGCGACCTCCGGACTCTTAGGACCCATGCATCATTTAAATAACATATCTCCAAAGAGACCCGAAGCAGCTTTATTTTGGCAGTCTGTAACAGGCCAATGCTTCTAAAGCTATCTGAGGTCATGGACTAGCAAAGGGTTCACACACACACACCAATGCACCAGGGACTTTGTGCTCATTCACTACAGCTATTTGTTTCTTTTCTGGAAATTCACCACAAACTGTCAGACAATAGCTCATGGACCAGCATTTGCCCATGAACAGTAAGGCTGTGAAATATGGGCAGTGAAGAAAGCTGACAGGGAGAAAATCAACTCATTTGAAATATGATGTTGGAGAAGAGTTCTGCAGAGTATGGTGGACTGCTAAAAAGACAAATAAATGGATCCTAGATCTAATCAAGCCTGGCCTCTCCATAGAAGCAAAAATAACTAAACTGAAGCTGTTGTACTTTGACCATATCATGAGAAGACAAGTCATTAGAAAATACGTTAATGCTTAGAAAGGTGGAAGACAGTAGGGAAAGAGGAAGACAGTACAGGTAGATCAAGGAGGCTACCATCCTGAGTTTGCAAAACCTGAGCAGGGCTGTTGAGAACAGGGTGGCTTGGAGGTCTTTGATAGGACCACCATGGGTTGAAGTCAGCTCAACTGTAATTAGCAACAAATGCCATACAGAATCTCAGCTTGTGTCTGTTTTCCCCCCCATCTGTCTGTCTGTTTAAATCATTTATATCCCTCTCGTCAGGCAAAAAGCCTCCCAGTCTCAAGGTACGTTACAAGGTTAGCCACCGTCCCTGTCTCTGTTTTCAGGCTCACAATCTGCACTTAAGAGTCTGATAAGCTTACCATATGCTTTCCTCCAAAGATGGCTTTTATTTTTTGCCAGCACTAAGCAGTGTGGTTAAATTGGCATGTTGGAAATTCCCACCACCAGATGTCCCTCTGGGACACATGCTATGATCTGTCACAGGATTGGCATACAGTAAATTACTTTTTAAACTGAGCTCACTCTAGAGACCACAGTTCGTTATATTTTTTACTACAAAATATCTTGTAATGTAAAACAAAATATGACCCACAGTTCAAAAGACAGACATTCAAAGGTAACTCAAGAATAAGCAGAGTTACATACAGAACATGATTTCATGTAAATACAATAGCTCCTCTTAGTCTTACCAAATCTAATAGCATAGGCTTTATGTCCTGTGCAGCAGGCATTTGCTTGGCTGTTACTATTTGATAATTTTGACAGTAAAGGAGTCTCCTAATCCCATTTTCTTATCTTTTCATGGTGCTTCTATATTGACATCTTACTCTGTGACTTATATTTGTGTATTTGCATTTGTCACCAACAAGCTTTTGCTCTGCTTGCCCAGTATGTTTGGCTAAACTATATTTTACCTTGGCATCATTTGCCAGCTTCTTGATCTAGCATTTGTCTTTGAGTTAAATGTAGGGCTGCCATCTCAAAATTTCCCTGAAATAAGTTTTAGATACCTCAGCTTTTAATTAATTAATTAGTTATTTAGTTGGTTAGTTAATAAGTCATTTGGGACCTCTCTTTTATGTTATTTCCAGTTTGCAACTTCTTGACTGTCAAACACCAAACATTTTCAGCTGTCTTCTTATGTAAAATGTTATGTTACTGTATATACTCGTATATAAGTCAAGAAATTTAGGCCCCAAAATTGACCCCCCAAATCCTAGGTGGACTTATATATGGGTCAATATGGTAATGCCGATGATGACAGTTCATTCAATGACATGCAAACACACATACACCATCCCTCTATTTTCCCTCTGTGCCTGGAAATGGGCTGCTGGAAGCAGAGAGAGTGCAGAGCAATTTTTATTTCTATGGGAGCAACAGCTGATCCAGTCACAAGCATACACATACCTTCCTCCCCACCTTCCCTAATCCAGCATGCTTGCATGCATGCATGCATGCATGCACACCCACACACACTTTCTCCCTCCCTGCCTTAGCTCCTTTTACATTTGACTCTTCACCCCCGTCTTCTGCTCACCCTTTGTGAGAAGATAAGCCAGCTGCTGCAGACAACCGTGGATGGGCCAACAGTAAAGAGCTTCCACTCCTGGGAGGATGTAAAAGTAAGTTCCTTGGTGGAATTTAAGGGGCAGATGGCACCTGTGACTGTTTAACTCCCCTCCAAGTAAAAAATGGCTACAACCGGCAGGGATGTAGCCGGGGGGGATCTGGGGGTCCGGACCCCCCCCTTCCATTAGAAAAATGAATGGTGTGTGCTGCTGCGCCGCCGCACTCAAGCCCCATTATAATGGTGGCACTTAGTCTGGACCCCCCCTTCCTAAAATCCTAGCTACGTCCCTGCAACCGGGGGCCCTTTGGTGCTTCCTCGCTGCAGCAGAGAAACAGCCTCTGTCTACTGCCTGGGAAATGCTGAAGAGCCACCGTGGACCTGAGAAGCCTCAAAGTTTTACTCTCGACTTATCCACGGGTCATACCAAAGTCCATAACTTGGCCCCAAAACTTGTCCTTGACTTATACATGAGATCAGCCTATAGTCAAGTACATACAGTAACTGAAGTAAGCTTGAAATTTTTAATTAGTTTTTCCTCCTGCAATGACAATATGGGAAATATATGCCAATATACAGAAGAAGTAAGGGATGTGGAGGGAGGAAGGACAAAAAAGTAAGTTACCTTTCCATAATGGCTACCTGGATGAAAAAGGTTTAGGTAATATTTGTGTGTTTGTAAACAATGGCCTATGTCTGTGTAGGACAATATACAAGCAGTCTGAAATGACTTGTTATGTCATTGTCATTTATAGGTAGTGGCATTTATGCACCAGATGGATCCCGAGCATACTATTATGATCTTGAATCAATGAATGGACATCTTCTGATTGCAAAACTTGATTCCCATCCATCTCACTCTCCCAGCTATCTTCCCTCTCTTAACTGGAGCTTGTATGCTACAACTATGGAAATGTTCACTCAGAGTCATAATTTCACAGGATTCATTTTCTTTGATGAATACACTTTCTCTGAGCTCACCAATGAAGCTGCCAATATTACAGTGTGCCAGAAAGATCTTTGCTGCCATTTAAACTACAGGATGACAGAAAGGAGAGAAGATGAACGTTATGTGCTTGGTGCATTTGATGGCCTTCATGTGGTCGAAGGAGAATATTACTTACAGGTCTCTCTTTTTTTATTATTATGTGGAGAAGTGGGATCTCTTCTTTATTCATCATGTGGGACAGGGATGGGGAAAAAAGGACATTTAAATGTCATGAGAGAAATATGGAGCACAGTTTGGCCAAAGTTAATCACTTTTAACCATGTATCCTACTAGACTGTAGTCCACAAAAGCTCATGGTATAAAAAAGTGTTAGTCTTTAAGGTTACACAAAACAGGAGACTTAAGCACAATTGAATTCTCTAGCACTCATTACCTCTTCTTAAGAATTTACCTCTTGGTTCAGTCTTTGCATGCTATAAATGAAGAATCATTCATTTATTATTATGAGGAAGGGAGTTCTTCTTAGAGATGACTGGTGACTCCCATATCACTGACATAGTATATAGTTTAAAGCAGTGATCCCCAAACTTTGGTCCTCCAGGTGTTTTGGATTTCAATTCCCAGAAGCATAGCCAGTTTGGCCAGCAGTCAGAAATTAAGAAATTGAAGTCCAAAATGTCTGGAGGGCCAAAATTTGGGAACCACTGCTTTAAAGGATTTTTCCAAGTGTTGAACTTACCCCCCCCCCCCCAGCACCATAGATACAGATATTCTAAAATCCAAATACGAACACTTCTGTTGCGAACATTTTGGATAAGGGATACTCATCCTGTACATTTTGAAAAAACCTACAGTGATGACGGCCAGGCACTTTCTTATAACAGTTTACATCTGGTCCCTTCATGTTTTGTTACTATCTTTCTTCCTTTTTTTAGATCTCACATTGTTGAATGTGGAAGCATGGACTTACAAACATGTGGTGAATCAGTGACAACTGCTCACACCCATTTTGATTCCTTTCTCTCAGTGGCACCATTTAGTACAAACTATGTATTTCCAGAAGTCCTGCTCAGTGGTGTTCAGTTGGCGCCCTGGGAGTTCCAGGTAGGGTGTGTTTTTCTAACTGATGCTTACAAACTGCTATATGGAAGAGAACACACTATTCCTAAGTGGGAGCAGAATAGAAATGGGACCCTTCTGTGTATTCAGTAATAATCAGAAAGGTAAGGTAGCTTACAAGCTGTTTTAAGGCAAGAGTGGTTTCTGAGAAAATGCATGCAACCTCGCCATGCCATCATTGACACGGGTGATCTCGTGTTTGTGTGAAAGCCATGTGCGTTGAATACACTTGTCCAGCTCCCAGAACTTTAAGAGTTACCTTTGGATGATAGCACCCAGAATCCCCAGCCAGCAGGCCACTGACAGGGGACTGTAGAACTTGAGTCCAGCAAATAAATTTACTTAGCTCTGGGTGCAGGGATTTTGCCCATGGATTTTATTGTAATGTAGTGTGTTGCATGTTGTGTGAAATGTTACTACTACTAATAAATCTTTGACTTGGAATTGTTACTGTATTGTATGGGTTAGTCATAAAGTAGATTAGACGTACTGAGTGATCTTAAATGGATTTGTAGGTTTGTAAATTGTAGTTTGGAATTTAAGAGTGCCAAATGTACCCCGAGCAATCATTGCTCATGACCAAGTCTCTCTCTCATTTTATTCAGGTTTTAAGTGATGGGCGCCTGATCAGTCAGAATCGTACATCGCAGCCACTTTTAACTGTGACCCTTTTGGAAGGTGGTATGAAAAGGATCCTCAATTCACATATCCACAGTATCATTCTCTGAAATATTCTGATTATGCCACTATAAAATGAGTTGTACTGTACATCTTGATATTTCCTTTTCTTTCTTATCACTTTGCTTTTTTTGATTATAATCTTTATTCAATATTAAAACACATAAAACATAGAACACAACAAACAAAATATATGTACATATATAACCCTAACTCACCCCCAACATAGTCTTAAAACCAAAGAACAAAGAAAATAATAAATAAATAAATAAAATCCTATTATTATTAACATAAAAACTAAAATTTAACCTCACAATTTTCTCTGCTTTTTAATTAATAAACTAAATTCTCTTCTCTTTCTTTTTTAATCTTCATTTATCTATTCCTAATTTTATTAACAAAATGACAATCCTCTCTTACTACAAATAAAAATGTGAGGGGGGGGGGGGGGGAACCAATATAACATACACATCACATCCAGCATACTGATATCTCCCTTTTTTTGATTAATATATTTTATAAATGGATCCTGTGTTTTCTCAGTGTTTCTATTGATTTTATTTTCAAACAAACAACACAGCTTCATATATACTGCTCCTACCGCCTAAGCAGTGTCTAAGCAGGACGGGCAAATAAAATTTAGCGCAAACCTCAATATGCCTAATTGTAGACTTCTATCAGAAGGTTTGTCACATAATTGCTGAGAAACCAAACCCAAACTCATGCCAATCCATTCTCAGATCACATCCTTCCAATTCTAGATCCCATTTATTAGCCACAATAATTCATTCCTTTATCCATGTTAAATGCTGCTTTGAATATAATTTCATTTCTGCTATCACTTTGATTTGATCAATAATAGTGTATCCCTTGAAACATTAGTTGTCTCTTGGCTGAATATGGAGATTATCCATGGGGGGGGGAGCCGGGAGTAAAAAACATATTCCAGCTAATTGTTGTTGCACTAAATTTTAAGATGACATCGCATTCATCCAGGACTTATCTTGTGAAGAACCTGGTATGGTCTTGCAACAAACCACGGGAAGTCCTGTGAATCGCTTCTCAATAGTGCCAATGAAGTGCGATTGCGAAAGTGCAATGTTAATTACATTTCATTTGCATTATTGCAGAACTAACCAAGGGGAATCCGAATGCTTGCAGTGTGGAGGCCAATCTTCTCTTGCCAGGATCAGTTTTGCAGTGGATTTCCGTCTTTTGTGAATGGGGCACAGGTTTTTTTACACTGGATTAAAACAATGTGGTGAAGTAATACATTTTATTTTATTGTCTTTTCTTCTCTGTGGGATGGAACATGTTTCAAGACATGCACCATAGTGACAAAACACTGTTGTGCAATGAGCAATTTCAATGCACTAACAATTCATTCATGGATGTGTGAGAAATGTGATTGTGTTTTATGGTAATGTCACAATAAGTGTTCAATTTATGTGACTGAGAAAATATCAAGCACTTATTGCTACTGTTGTGTGGCTTTCATGCCGTGATTATTGTGAATTGGCCCTCGTGTAATAATTCTTTTAATAAAGCCAGGATTGCAAAGTCCGGATCATCCATGTCATAGTATTCCGTTTCTCTGTATGAATGTGAAAGATAGACACTGAAAAATTAAACAGGAAGAAAATAAACTCATTTGATTGTGGTGCTGCAGGAGAGTCCTACAGTACCTAGACTGCAAAAAAGCAATCCAAGCATGAAGTCCCTAGAAATCAAAATAACTAACTGGGGTTGTTGTATCTGGACATATTCATAAGATGGCATGACTCACTAGAAAAGTCATAATGTGGGGAAACTTTAGGCAGTAGGAGAAGAGGGAGATATTTGCAAAGGGATTGATTCAATCAAGGAAGCTGGCATCTTGAGTTTGCTAGCCCTAAGCAGGACTATGACAGCCAAGACTCACAGAGGTCTCACATTCAAAGGGTTGTCATAAATTATTACTTTATTTTCTGCGTATAAGACTACTTTTTAACCCAGGGAAAATCTTCTCAAAAGTTGGGGGTCATCTTAACGCTGGGTGTCATCTTATAGGCAGGTGCTGAAATTTCCGGCCGGACTGGAGAATCTGCAGTCTCCACCTATGTAACTGAAGGGCGGAGCAAGCTTCAGTCATCCGGAACACCCAGGGTATGGAAAAAGAGCGTGTTTGCATACCACTCTTATAGTCTTGGAGACAGGGAGGGCTGGGTAGGCAGGGAGAACTGACCAATCCAAGCAGGCTTTGATACACACAGTTTTCCTGCTAAGTACCTGTATGTCATAAGCATTTGATTAAATTACCATATTGAAATTAATCTGATTTTTAAATTTTTATTTAGTTTGCATTGGAAGAGGGGGTAGTCTTATAGTGGAGTATATCCCAAACTCTATATTTTAACTGGAAAAGTTGGGGGTTGTCTTATACGCCCAGTCATCTTATATGCCAGACAATAGGTATTTGGAACATTTATATGCTCCCTTCCAGCCAAAAAAGCTCGGAATGTTCACAATTGTTAATTTGACAATTCCTTGCCCTCGGCTTACAACTAAAAAGCACAAACACAAGGAATGGCCAGGAGGTAGCAATGGGGAGGGGGGATTAAGGGCTTACAGACCGTCTTGTAAGGACTGGCGTGGGGACGGCATGGGGGTGTGTGTTTCGACAACTCCTGCATGAAGCCACCCCATGCCGGTGTGACACAACTGCCTGAAACACATGGCGGGAAAACATCACAGCAATCCTTTGGCATAACATTTATTGACACATGCCAAAAGGTGCCACCATGAGAGGAAGGGCGGCTTTTTGCCAACTATAAGAGGAGCCACAATTTGGCGTTTCTTTTAGGCCAGCAAAGCACCAGATCAGGGCTGTGTCATGCCGTTGCCATGGCTCTTATCCAGCACTGAAAGGGGCAGGCGAGACGCCACTCTATTCGAGGCAGTCTGTTTAGCCGCTAAGTCCAGAAAAATGCTGACTGCTGTTCTCTCCCATCAGAGCATAAGAGCAATGGCAGCTGGAATGGAGGGAGAGCTTTTCCTTTTCAAAATTGTATCTGACATGTTGGCAAGTTACAACAGCAAACAGCATGGTGATGGCAACAATGATTTCATGGTGGAGTACAGCGATCAATTTCTAGAAGTACAGCAACCTCAGTTAGCAAAGCCTCTGATGAAGAAGCTCCTATTTACACAGTCTTCCTTCTAACCAACCCCCTCCCTTTTCCTTCTTTTTCTTCTGACTACCCAGAAGTTGTTTTTAAATTCTGCTTTTAAATTACTGCAATGATAGTAATTTCAGTTGTAAAGGAAAAATGAGGGGCAAAATACTTAGTGGGGCAAATACCCCATATAGCAAATACCCACACACATATAGCTACACTCCTGATTAACCTTTGGTCCCGCCAGGCTTCGTATTGTCAAGAGAAATATCAAGATCTATACAAATAATGGGATACACACACACACACACACACACACACACACACACACCACTGCTATGCTTAGATCTTGGGATTTACTTTGCAGGACCACAACTCCCAGAATTCCCCATGAGGTTACTGCAAAAGCAGGATGATAATATCCCAAATGGAAGAGGCTTTTATAAGATCAGATGGAGAGCCAATTCTATAAATCCACTTTTTCAGATAAATATACTTAATGACAATTTTACATGAAAAAGGACTAAACAAAGATGCACAAAAATTCTGTCTAGGCAGAATTAAAATCAGTATCACCATCATCCTATAGCAGTATTTCTTCTCTGACAGGTTTACATCAACTTGAAATGTATGGAACCTTCCTCAGGACGAGAGAGCCATTAACATTCAACTGCCTCTAGACCGTCCTCCCTCCCTGCAGTGGAACCTTCCTCAGGACGAGAGAGCCATTAACACCTTCAACTGCCTCTAGACCGTCCTCCCTCCCTGCAGTGGAACCTTCCTCAGGACGAGAGAGCCATTAACATTCAACTGCCTCTAGACCGTCCTCCCTGCCTGCAGTGGAACCTTCTTCAGGACGAGAGAGCCATTAACACCTTCAACTGCCTCTAGACCGTCCTCCCTCCCTGCAGTGGAACCTTCCTCAGGACGAGAGAGCCATTAACACCTTCAACTGCCTCTAGACCGTCCTCCCTGCCTGCAGTGGAACCTTCCTCAGGACGAGAGAGCCATTAACATTCAACTGCCTCTAGACCGTCCTCCCTGCCTGCAGTGGAACCTTCCTCAGGACGAGAGAGCCATTAACACCTTCAACTGCCTCTAGACCGTCCTTCTGCCTGCAGTGGAACTTTCAGGCACGCGAGCGCCGTTAAAATTCACCTTTCTAGACCGTCCTCCCTGCCTGCAGTGGAACCTTCTTCAGGACGAGAGAGCCATTAACACCTTCAACTGCCTCTAGACCGTCCTCCCTGCAGCCATCTGAGGAGTGACTTTCATCCACCAGGCCTCCCTTAGCCTAAAGGGCCTCTCTTTCCTACATCCATCTGAGGAGTGGCTTTCATCCACTAGGCCTCCCTCAAGGGAAAGGACCTCCCATTCCTACATCCATATGAAGATTGAGTCGGATCTATCGGGCCTGCTTCAAAGGATAGAGCTTTCCTTCCCTGCATCCATCAGCCATCTCTCCTTCCATCACTCTCAGCAGCTGGGACCTTGAGCAAAGGCTTCCAATCCCACCCCTTCCTTCTCTATTAAATCCCTTGTGCCTTGTGATACTTAGGCAATATTACCAAGTACAGTTGGCTATTATATTGCTACTTTTGTCATTGTTATATTTTCTTCTTTTGATTATCGCTTACTAAATCCTTTTCTCCCATGGCTCCACGCATCTCTCCTAACCTGATCCCTATTCGACCTCTTCCTATCTCCCAGCTTCCATTCCTCTGTTCACTCTGGAACTGTCGCTCTGTTGCTCCGAAAGCGACTGCTGTCCATGATCTTTTTCTCTCTAGATCATTTAACCTTCTCGCTCTTACTGAAACCTGGCTCCCGGCCCATGATACTGCCACCTCCGCTGCCCTTTCTTTTGGTGGTCTCTCATTCACTCACACAACCCGCCCTGAGGGTCGAGGAGGAGGGGTCGGTATACTATTGTCCAATTCCTGCCAGTTTCAAGTTCTCTCTTTCCCCCCCAGCTATTGTTTCTCTTCATTCGAGTCTCACTGTATTCGACTCTTTTTTCCTTTACAGCTCCGGGTTGCTGTCATCTATCGCCCTCCTGGTTCTGCTACCCAATTCCTATCTGACTTTGAATCTTGGCTGACGTTTTTTCTATCTGATACAGTCCCTTCACTAATCCTAGGTGACTTTAATATTCACCTTGACAATCCCAACAATCCTTCTTCATCTCGCCTTAGATCCCTGTTTGCTTCTTTTGGCCTTCAGCCTCATTCTAACTCCTCAACCCATTCCTCTGGTCACTGTCTCGACCTAATTCTTGCTACTAAGTGTGTCATTTCCGACTACCTGGCATCTGATTTTCCATTGTCTGACCATCATTTAATTTCTTTTACTCTTACTTATATCCCACCTCCTCGTCGTACTGTCCAGCGCCATTTCCACGACCTTCAGTCTGTTAACTCTGACCATCTCAGTCAGACTTTGAATTCATCTCTCTCTTCTCTTGATCTTGGGGACTCTGCTGATTCAGCAATGTCTTTATTTAATTCCACTCTTTCTTCAACTCTTGACAGCTTTGCTGCTGTATCTGTACGTGTGTCTTCCCCCATGACTAGGCCTCAGCCCTGGCTCACTCCCACTATCAGGTACCTCCGGTCCTGCTCTCGAGCGGCTGAACGTCTTTGGAAAAAGTCTAGGGAACCGGCCGATTTCATTCATTATAAATTCATCCTTTTATCTTTTTCACGTGCTCTGTCTATGGCAAAACAGAACTATTTTAAATCACTGATCTGCGCTAATGAGAGGCGTCCGCAGCGTTTGTTCTCCTGCTTCAATACACTACTCAAACCTTCCTCTCCCCCTGTCTTCTCATCTTTTTCCCCCACTGACTTCGCCAACTACTTCATCACAAAAGTCACTACTATTCGATCTGAAATAGTTCCTCCTGACTTGCCCCCTACCACTAACCTCCTGGTACCTTCTACTAATAAACTCTCTGTGTTTCCCCCTGTTTCTCTGGATGAACTCTCTAAGCTGCTAAATTCTTCCAAACCTACTACCTGTTCTCTTGATCCTATTCCCTCCCGTCTCCTAATCTCTATAGCCCCTTCTCTTCTGCCCTCGCTCCTCTATATCTTTAATCTCTCTCTCTCTTTGGGTTCCTTCCCTTCTGACTTCAAACATGCTCTCGTTTCCCCAATTCTGAAGAAACCCTCTCTCGACCCCTCTTCTTTGTCTAACTATCGTCCAATTTCTCTTCTTCCTTTTCTTTCTAAGGTCCTAGAACGGGTCGTTTATTCTCGCTGTATTAAGTTTCTTGAAGCCAACTCCATCCTAGACCCCTTCCAATCTGGCTTCCGCCCACGGCACTCTACAGAGACGGCCCTCACCAAGATCTCAAATGATCTCTTGTGGGCCAAAGCAAACGGCCTCTACTCTATTCTCATTCTTCTCGATTTATCTGCAGCCTTTGACACTGTTGATCACTGTCTCCTGGTTGATTTACTTTCTGACCTTGGGTTCGCCGACTCTGCTCTCGACTGGTTTAAATCTTACTTGTCAGATAGATCTTTTGCAGTGGTCACGGGTGGTCAGACTTCATCCTCTGTTCCGCTATCTGTTGGAGTTCCCCAGGGCTCTGTCTTGGGTCCCCTTCTGTTCTCTCTATACACACTGTCTCTAGGTAAACTCATCAGTTCTTTTGGTTTCTCCTATCATTTGTATGCCGACGACACTCAGCTGTATCTCTCCACCCCTGACCTTTCGACGGGGCTTGAACAGCAAGTTTCTTCTTGTCTGACTGCCATCTCTCAGTGGATGCGGCTTCGGCACTTGAAGCTCAACATGTCTAAGACTGAGCTTCTCGTCTTTCCACCCAAACCCACCCTTCATTATTCCTTTTCTGTTTCTGTCGACGACACTTCTATTCAACCGGTTCATCAAGCCCGCAGTCTTGGCTTCATTTTTTACTCTTCTCTGTCATTTATTCCCCAGATCCAGGCCACCGCCAAGACCTGTAGATTCTTTCTCCACAACATTGCCAAGATCCGTCCATTCCTCTCAATCTCTACTGCCAAGACTCTAGTCCATGCCCTAGTGGTTTCGCGACTAGATTATTGTAACCTCCTTCTAACAGGGCTTCCTCTTTCACACCTCCATCCTTTAATATCTGTTCAGTATTCAGCTGCCTGTATTGTCACATCCGCTCGCCGCTTTGACCATGTTTCTCCTCTTTTATCCTCCCTTCATTGGCTCCCCTTCCCCTTTCGCATCCGGTACAAGCTTTTGTTACTGACTTTCAAAGCCCTCCATGGGTTGGCCCCTCCTTACTTATCTGACCTTCTTTCTCCTTACATTCCTACTCGCACCCTCCACTCTGGTAGTCAGGGTCTCCTGTCACAATGTAGGACTACCACTGCCCCCTCCCGAATTCGTCCCTTCTCGCTTGCTGCCCCTTACTCCTGGAACCTTCTTCCCCCACATGCACACCTCATCTCTTCTCTGCCCAGTTTCAAAACTGAATTAAAGACTATATTGTTTAGAGAAGCATTCTCAGAGGTGAGCCCCTCTCCGACCCAGGAAGCCTCCTTCTAACCATCCATCAAGAAGCCAAGCCCTTCCTCCAGTCCATCTGCCTTGGTCCAGGCCTCGGAGGTGGAAAAGATCTGCTGGACCTGATCCTATTCCCCACCACCACTCCCTTCTCCTTTTGTGTCGTGTCTTTTAGATTGTAAGCCTGAGGGCAGGGAACCGTCTGACTAAAAAAAATTGATGTACAGCGCTGTGTAAACTTACAGCGCTTTATAAATAAGGTTAATAATAATAATAATAATAATAATAATAATAATAATAATATCCTATAGCCTCACCTTTGTGCAGCTCGTAAAAGAAGATCCACATAGAGAGAATGAATAATAAATGGGTGGATAATTTATTATGGCCTATTCCTGGCTGGAATAAATTACCTTCTTTCTTGTCAATATCCCTCCCTAACAACCTTCTGTTTTGCCAAAATAAACAAATAGCACCTGTCTACAGTGCTGCAGCTTTTCTAGAGGGATAGTGGTTTCAAAAGGTTCTTAACAGCATTAGAATATAAAGCCGTTAACAACCTGCATGAAAACACTAAAGTTTAGGTGCCAAGTTTGAAACATCTGAATTAATGCTGAAATGTCAACATTACAACATGTGGCCACACACTTTTAACGTTACTAGCCTGGAAAGGTTTTGATACTTGGAGTAAAATACAGTAACAATGAGGTGCTTTGTAATTGCTTGCATACAATTACATTAAGAGTGGCAACTTGTACCTCTCAATATGATTTTGGATTGCAGCTCTCACAACGGAGGAATCATCATCACTACCTTGATAGGATTAACCGTTTAGCAACAACTGATTACAAATTGCAGAGGTATTGTGATAATACCAATATTGTGCTAGGAGCACTTCTGAATGTTTGCTGAACTGGAGCCAAATCAAAAACCTCTCTTGTTCTGCATACTTTCAGGATGATCTATATTTAATCACAGAAAGGTCAACTGTCCAACAACTCTAAATATCATCTTTTAAAAAAGCTATACACACAAAATTAACAGAATGATAGTTGGAAGCTGAACAGGACTATGTCTAAACTTTTTGTTGTCTGTTATCAAGTGACATGAAAGGGTAATGTGCCTTCTGATGGAAAATATATAAAGTTAGTTGCCACTGTGTCTTTGTTGGACATACTTATTTCTATACCCCTAACACTAATTTGGCAAAAAGCCCCTATACTGCAACCCTGCCACTGGCAAAGATTTATCATCTGCTTATCTTGTCTGAAAATTTAATATTTACGTCATCATAAGACTGGTTGGGACTTTGCATCAGGCTGTGAAAGAAAGTCAGATGTGGGTGATCACTAGTCCAGTGACTTGAATCTGAAAGGGTTGCTATGCCAAGTAGTTTTTGTGGATTTTTATTCTGATGGCTTGATGACCGGGGGAAACTACTGTCCTGGCTCATTAATCTGAGGTAAGGTTCATTTCATATCAGGAAATTTATTTGGGAATTTTATAAAGAGATGGAACAAAAGACCTTTCCAGCTAATCTACCCTTATTAGCAAACAGATTCTTTTAAAAAACAAACTATAATTTCACCCATTTCTGTAAAGAAAAGATAAGATTAAAACCCTGTTCAAAACAGCAGCTGGAAAAATCGGAATAAAAGGCATGTTCATATACTGAAAACAATTATTAAACCTTATGTCTTCTCTTGAAAGCTCTCCTGCTGCCTGAACAGAATAAAAGGACTAAATTAAGCAGAAACATTTGTTTTGGGTTTTTTTTAAAGGGAGAACTACATTTCTATCTCTTTTAACAATTTCATTGTTACAATATAGTTATGACAAATACAAGACACTGGTTACAGACAACACATAAAACTCCACTACCCGGATTTTTAAATAATGATTTTAATTTATGTAAATGTTAGATTTAAATTACATTTGAAAATATTAATGAAGACACAGATAACTCTCAACTATTTCTGTTTTTGAAACAAGGATAAACAAGTTAAAATTTATCAACATTGTAATCATTATGCTGTTGATATTATAGAAAGATAGGCTTTACCGGCTTGGGCAGCAGAGTAAATACGTATTTTTGGAAAGTCATGAAAGGAGCATTGTTGAAATCAGGAGGTGTGCACATATTTACTGCAGTGTCATTGGCACTAAACATCATTTCGTAAGAGGAAGTCTCAAATGAAATCAAGGCAAAAAAAAAATCTAGTTTTTTAGATTTCATTCCTGTATTTTAACACACAATTCTAAATTCTATAGGAAGACATGGGAAGACTGGTAGCCACCTAAAGGTCTAAGAAATTTTACTTGAGGAAGGAAGAAAGTCAGTTCTTCTCTCTGTTCCTTTCACTTACCTTACTTCCCCCATCTTTCATTTTCCCATCTGTCATGACAACCTTTGCTACAGACACCATCAAATCTCCTTCTCCTCTTCAAACTCTGTAATGCCACAGGACACTGTGTGGAAAATGCAAGAGGGGCACAACCAATACTTGTGTCATTTACAGTAGATGGAAGCAGCTTTACTACTTTAATATTAGTGGAACAATAAATCCTGCCCAGATTTTAACCTGAATTTTAAAATGGCTGTCCAAAGTGCTGAATTTCTTTGGGAGACTGGGTTTGGTACACTGCACTGCTTCTTCAAAGTCTGGCCTAGAATATGGAGTAGATTTGCTCTTTCACTGACAATGAAGTCACCAGCTATCTCAGGAGCCCTTTCACACTACCCAGTTATAGCATTATGGTCCCACTTAAGCTGCTATGACTGCCTCCTATGGAATCCTATAGTTTGTAGTTTGATCAGAGCCACTACAGGAAATCTGTGGCTGAAAAATCTAAATTACTCTGCCCAAACTGCAGGGCTGGCCCTGGTTAATACTTGGACAGGAGACCAATAAATACTAGGTCGCAAGGGCTATATTTCAGAGAAAAGGACTGGCAAAACCTTGCCTAAGAAAACCCTATGGAATCCATGGGTCATCATAAGTTAAGTTAACTTGAAGGCTTTTTGCAGGATGTAACTAGGGCAGTTCCATCCTGTGGAACTGCAGTGTACTATAACTGCATACTGTGAAAGAGCCCCATGTAATCTCTTGCCTCAAACCCACCTCCTCTTTATTAGAAAGGAAAAGAGCAAGGATCCTGTATTCCTTTTTAAGAATGGGACAAAATTTACATCCACAGACCAGACTTTTCCCATTTTGCTGCACTCCATTGCATGAATAGAAGGGCTACTCAGCATCCAGGATGTTGTTAACTTGATTTCATCTTCATCAAGCATGATCCCAAGTTTACAACTTTCTTCAAGAAAGGCAAAATGAATACCACAATAATCTGATCCAGAAAACCTGATGCAGTACATTTTTGTGCACAGTAAGGCAGAATGCATCAAAAACCTTTTGAGAGCAGGTTTACTGTGTGGGAACCCTGGTTTGCCATGGATGAGTAGCAGGCTGATGTGTATGACTTGATTCTTCCCACTTGCAGGAGGAACAGTGAAACATCTCCGGATTTTCACATGCTACATAATCCCAGGTGCAGCAGGTGCCCTGGCCAACAGACCAGAGACAGGGAAAGTCAATCTTTATCTATCCTCACATACAAGGAGGAATACTTCACATAGTTTTCATACTGTTGCATGGTGTTCACATTTTGCAAACTATTCCAGGGAATTATTTTGATGCAGATTTCTGTGCAAATGAATTGCCCTAAAAATCTTGGTGAAGTGTGCAGAATCTTGCTGCTGTTCTGTGCTTCCTGGTGGAGTTTCGTGATTGCCATGAAATCCTTTTTTTGGCCAAGAAATGAACAAAGATGATGGTTATTTTCATCCTTGCCAGATACAGAATCCATGGTTGTTTGTGGATTTCATCTCTCATTTGTTGAAAGACAAAGCTGTCTAACTTGGGCACAGGGACTCCCAGCTGGATACTGTGTTAGTGAGCAGTTGAGGGAAAGTGGGTGTGGAGTGAGGTAACTGTGGTCTACAAAGACCACCTCAATCTGATCAGAGTACCTATCAGGGAGCTGAGCCACACTGAGTCTATATATCTGAGCCTGAAAACCAGGAATAAACTAGGGATTCTGTTAATATACCAACCAACCCGCTGCCTATCAGATTCCCTGGCCAAACTCATTCAATTGGTTGTACTCAGTACACAGCTTGGACCTAAGTGGGTTTGCATGTGTCAAGGAGTCAAGGGAGAACAGAGTGGCTGTCTGTACTCATCCAAGACTAAATTGAGATTGCCCCCAAACAGGCATATTAATAGCAAGAAATGGGTCCTGAGACAGTTTCCCAGGAGTTTAAGAGGATTATTCCAGGAGGAAGAATGGCCACGGTTTGGAGAAATGGCTGGGTAATCAACCTAGATGTTTCACACAAAAGGGTGTCATCTGCAGAGGGAAGCGCCCGTCGATTCCCAACCTTTTGGTAAGTGCCTGGTGCACTGCCCTCTATCACATACATGTGTGAAAGGATTATGTAGATTCCACCCTCAAAAGACCTATCCTGTCTACATGTGCTAGTCCTCCCAGGCCATGCCTGCTGGATCTTCGTATTTGGCAGGCTATTGTCCTTTTATATTTTACACCACATTGGCTTTTATATTTTACACCATATTGAATGGCTCTATTTGTAGGGAAGGATGGATACACATTTTTTTTCAAATGCCTGCCTCCTATCAAGTTACATTTTAGACAATATTAGAGTGCCCTAGATAGTCCAGACTAATGGCCATGTAGTTTTCTCAAAATCCCTGGGCTTGCTTCCTTATTCAGTTGTAGAGCAAGCAATGGGTTTTCTTCATCAACAGGTCTTAAACACTTCTTGTAATGGGCAGTCACCATGCATGTTACACATATATCTCTAGGAGTTCTGTTTTCCTGACAAATATTAACAGACATATCTGTTGGATTAGGCTTGTTTGCTTAGCAGAGTAAGCAGTGGTGCACCACTGAGTGTGATTTTCTGGTGGCCCCTTTGTAAGGAAGGACAAAGGACTGTCTCTATGTTTTCTTTCTTTTTCAAATGCTTGCGCAAGGTAGATTCCACACTGTGTGCTCATGGCTCCTTTTGTTGAACATATGCCTGTAATATTTCATTAAAGAGTAGTTTGCCTTATGAGTGGGTGGTAAAGACATTTACTTAAGTCTTTTGTCCCGTACTCTGTTTCTACAAGCATGATTTCCTAGTTTTATTGGCTTTAGTAACAGATGTAGTTTCAATAACTAATGCCCTCAGAACAAGCACAATAATGATTTTGCTGGCAAGGCTTGGTTTTTTAAGAGTTACACTTCCCTTCATCGGTCACTCCAGGGGTGAAGAAGATAGCTTGCTTCTCAGTGAAAGACATCCTACAACACAAAGAAAGACCAGGTTCTAAGAAAGTCAGACTGAGGATACAGCAGCCAATGATCCTTCACTTTAACACAGAAGGTAGGTAGATAAAACTATTTAGAATCTTGTTCTATATCTCCCTCTTAATGTATTAAATGAAAGCATCAAACTAGTAATAGTGCAGTGGTTTAAGTTTTAGAAGGGCTTTGCGAGATCTACTGAGCAATGAAATTGGGCTGCCAGATCTCCAGGAACTGGCTGAGGTCTTTAGCGATTGCTATGCTATTCTGGGTCTCCAGGTGTAGAAGCAAATCTCAGGGTGAGCAGCATTGGGGAAGGAAAAACTTGATTTTTGTGTGTGGTTGCTTTTAAGCCTGGACACCAATTCATTCTCAGCTGGCATCAGAGTGCTCTGGCTCAATGCAAAGCTTTTTGTATGTGTGCTACATTTGTTTTAATTCAGAAGGAAGGTGAATAGACTGGAGAAAGAGATAGTGGATGTATGCACTTCCTCTTGAAGCAGTGAGCCATTTAGCGCAAGGAAGGGAGTAGAATACTGGCATTGCAATTCACAAGTATTCTCGTAGAAGCCAAGTTAGCAGCAATCAGGGCAAAAACTTCCCCAGGACTGGCCAGGAGCCTTCCACAAGGCACAGCAGCAGTCTGAGGCCTGGAGTAATTCCCCAGGCATTGTTTAATGTAGGTAAGGCCATGAGGAATGCGGGTCCTTGAGGAAATGATGGCACATAATCCAGCTAATGAGTGCATTTTACTACCTGCCTGGATACCAAAAATACTTTGGTATTTATTTCCTGGCTGTCGGTTGCCATATTAACTGGATAGCTGTGTTTTATCCAAATGTGGTGGCTGTTTACACAAATTTTGCTCGGGCTTGTTTCCATGAGCAGCTACCCAGAATTTGTTGCCCTCACTGTCAACCCTTTCCTATTCCATCTCTGTGATTTCACAAGGATCGACACCCAAATGAAATCACAAGGGACCTACTTCCTGGTTTCAGGTTTTGGCCCTGCAATCTCAGGGAAAGGGAGGCTGATGATTTGGCAACCATATTTGAAATTAATAAAGTACCCCCTGAGAGAATTACTCTTTCTTAGCCCAATCTGCCCCAGTGTTGTTGTGAGTATAAAAATTGGAGCAAGAGCCACCTTGAAATCACTGGAAGATAGATAGGATGTCAATGTAACTAACAAATACATAGATAACAAAACATGGCCAGCAAAGCCACTTTAAATTTACAGATATATGACATATAAATTTAATAAATACATAAAATAAAGATTCCCAGGAAGTCAAGATTCACTGTAATACTACATAATAGACGAGATCCTACATCAGTTAGACCAAGTGTGATGCTCCACTGTCTAGTTCCATGTCCTCATCCCAACCCTGGGAGTGCATTATCCCTTTCCTTTCCCTCAGAACAAAGACCACCTGCTTCTCCCTTCACCAAATTGCCTTCTCGCCTCCCCACCAGTAAGAAGCCTCTTCAGGGGTTTGACAGTTGTTGAGGAGAGGATTCAAACAGGGTGCAAAGTGCAATATAATAACTCCCTGTGTCCCATCCTAAAAGAGAAATGTGAGCATAAACCACTAAAAGAATTCTGCCTATCATCTTCAAGAAGAAGAAGAAGAGGAAGAGACAGAAACCTGTTTGAGACAGATGGAAATAAGCTATCTCCTCAAGCTGCAATTCCATGATTCCTTATTGGGAAGTGAGTCTTATTAAATTCAGTAGGGTTGGCTGTTACATGTATGGAGGTCCCAAGCTATTTGGATTTATAAAATAAAGCTAATATCTTGTGTGGAGGAAAATAGGATCTGAAGTCCATTGAGATGGTGATGCATGTAGATTGCACACTCCTGGGAACATGATTCCAACACCCTCTCCCTATTCAGTAACTGTCTTTGCTGAATATTTTTGACAGCATCCGGCATGAAACTGGCCAACTGCCTCACCATCCTTTATGCCACTTGCAGAGCAGCTGAAGACATTTCATCCTCTGTTTAACCTTTTAAGCCTGCCAAATTAGAAACAAATGAATAAAATATACTTATACTGAATGCTCCTAGATTTTAGGGGGAAAGGGGGAGGAAGAGATGTGTTTTAAAAAACTTGCCAACCATCATTTGTCTAGGCCTGAGAAAAGAGCTCTTTTAAACATTTCTGAGTTTTGGCAGAATGATGAACCACAGATGTACCATGGAAAATTCAGGATTAACATAAACATAATATGAGTGGGATATGCTGAGGCTAGAATGCTTTTCTAAACTTAGTAAAAGAAGCTACCGATGCTAAATCATTTGCTAAATATTGTTCAGCTAATGTACAAGTAGAACTGCAACTGAATGTTGCAGGGCACAGTAATACTATTTAAGAGTCCAAGCAACCACTCTCAACTCCCTGGTCACTTACTCCCCCTCATTCAGCTATTTTTGGGTTCCCTTCCTAATTCCCTCACCTAAATATGTTTTTATCTACTTTTAATACTGCTTTCTTGAGCATGGGTGCTTCTGATTTTGCTGCATAAGGATCCAATGTTATCCCTCTAATCAGCAGACCAGGGTGAAGATGGTGTGGTAGAACTGCTGATTCCGAATGTCCTAGCCAGCATATGTCAGTGGTGAAGAATGATGGAAGTTCCAGTTCAGCAACATTGGAAGGGGTCATATGATTCCCACCCTGAAGCAGAGTCTACATACTGTGTTTAGCATTAAACAGAAAGGGAGGGAAAGGAAGGAATTTAGACTGACTGGTCTATTTTAGCATGAGTTTTATGGATTTCACTCATCTTTCTCAGTTACACAGATTGAGCTAATATTGAGGCACTCAGTATATAGGAGTTACATGGTTGTCAGAGTGGGACCAGAGTGTAATAGTACAGCAAACTGAGACCTTAGCTGCAAACTTTCATATTTATTATTGTAGTTTTCTCCCAAATGAGACTCAAAGCAGCTTACATATGCAGTAAATCAGAACAGCTCCAGAGCAATATGGAGCACAAAAGTTAGAAAAGCATTAAATCATAGATCCAGTTAAAACATTACTTTTAAGACATTAGGAATTACATGAATTAAAACACTGAAAATACACGTTACATGCCAAAACAGCTCACCTAATTTCATATCACTCAATCCTGGTCTGTTAAGCTGGAAAGCCTGTTTAAGCAAGGTCTTGACTGCCGGTGAAAAGACAGCAGAGAGTAGGTAGATCAAACACACCCTGAAAGGAGTTCCAAAGTCTAGGAGCAGCCACCAAGAAGGCTCTCTCTCTTGTGTTCTTACCGTTGTAACCAAAACTCTATGTAGGGGAATTTTTAATTAGCTCAAATCGAGAGGGGGCCAACTATAAGGACCCAGCGAATCGTTTCCTGTTTGTATACTAAGGGACCGTGGATCTAAGAAATGTTGCAGAGGCAAACTTCTCCAATTAAAGTATTTCTTTATTTAAAAGGGGGAAACACTCACTAATTCACTATACACACTCAGTCATTCAAGGCTCAGGAATTCAGGGGTTACCATGGAAGAGGCTCGAGGCAGTACTGCAGGTGATACTTACTATAGACAAGCCTTGTTTCCGGGGGTCCAACTGAGTAGAAGAGAGTGAGACACAGCCGTTCTGAGAGCATAGGTTGAATGGAAGTTCTGGAGCTAAACTAGAGACCACAGTGATTTAGAATCCCCATGAAATCTAGACTAGCACATGGAGGGGAGATTTCCAGGAGTTTTTAAGGGTGAAAACTAGTCTGGGGTAAATGTGTTTGATGGTCTGGACAAAGGTGTTGATTGTTTGGGTGACACAATCTGGTCTGGCAACAATCAAAGGAAATGGGGAAGCAGCAAAATTGATAGCCGGCTCATCAGGTGAGAGATCTTAGACAATCACCACACATTCTTCTGATTATTGGAGGTGATGATAGTCCCATTAGCGACTCCCAAACTACCTGTTGGGGAAGTCCAAGGGTTCAAGAAGTCTCATGAGGCTCACCTCAGTGCCTACATGTCCTGCCACTTTGGGGATAATGGCGGACAGCCTGGCAGGGTCCATTTGAGGTCATGAGGAATACCACACACACCAAAATTTTAGAAAAACGCACCATGGCTAACACCATTCAAGTCTGGGAGGGTGGTGGAATGGCAATAGAGACCTCTTCCAAAGAGATCAACCAGGAATTCAATAAGATCATCTGCCTTGACAAAAGGAAACTCCCCAAGATCCAATAGAAATCCATGCAGATTCATAATCTTCTTGGGGCAGACAATTTAACTACCGTAGAGGTTCTGAATCCCAGTAAGTCTAACCCAAGTGATCTGTCTATGACAATAGAACTATAAGAAATCTCCTCCACCAGGAGATCACCGTCCTCCCACCCAACACAGATAGGGTGTGTCTTGCAACACAGGTGGCACCAGATATTACACAGGACACACCCATGGTCAACATGGGGGACATAAAGTACTAACAGAGTAGCCACAGCATGAATGTTGAAATCTCCCAGCACAACAAGCCGGTGTGAATCCAACTCCACTGTCAAGACTAACAGTCACCTCAGGAAGGAAGAAGGGTTATATAAGATAATTCAGGTCTGTTAAACTGGTAGTAATCTTCAAGTATGAAAGCTATTAATCTTCTTATCCAGAGTTAGGACCTTGAAGGCATTAACTTCTTCAGGGGGAACTCTTTTATTGCATGGATCTCTGAATCCAATGTGAAGTCGAAGGCTTTCATGGCCGGCATCCATAGTTTTTTGTGGGTTTTTCAGGCTATGTGGCCATGTTATAGAAGAGTTTCTTCCTGACATTTCACCAGCATCTGTGGCTCTGAAGATGCCAGCCACATGGGCATGGACAGGGGTAGCGTGTCCCTGTTAGTGCTCTTGGACATTTCGGCGGCTTTCGATACCATTGACCATGGTATCCTTCTGGAGCGCCTGAGAGAGTTAGGAATCGGGGCACTGCACTCCAGTGGTTCAGCTCCTACCTCTCGGGAAGGTTCCAGATGGTGCAGCTGGGGGATGTGTGCTCCGATAAGAGGGCCCTTACATCTGGTGTCCCTCAAGGAGCCATTCTGTCCCCCATGCTTTTTAACATCTACATGAAACCACTGGGAGAGATCATCCGGAGACATGGGGCGCGGGGTTATCAGTACGCTGATGACACCCAAATAATCTTCTCTATGTCTCTGACTGATTCAGTGACCAGGGATGGCATCTCTCCTCTCATTGCCTGTCTGGAGTCGGTAATGGGCTGGATGAGGGAAAACAGACTCAGTTTGAATCCAGAGAAAACGGAAGTGCTAGTGATAGGTTCGCCAGGACCGGGGATGGTGGTGTTTCCACCTGTCCTGAACGGGATCACGCTTCCCGTGAAAGACTCTGTTCGCAGTCTGGGGGTGCTCCTTGACTCGTCGCTCCACCTTACACCACAGGTGGATGCGACGGTCAGGAGCACATTATCAGCTTCGGTTGATACGCCAGCTGCGTCCCTACCTGGGCCGGGAGGACCTTGAAACGGTAGCACATGCTCTGGTAACCTCTCGTTTGGATTTCTGCAATGCACTCTACATGGGGCAACCCTTGTACCATACTCGGAAGCTGCAATTGGTGCAGAATATGGCGGCAAGACTGGTCACTGGTACTTCCAGGACCAGTCATATAACACCGGTCCTTAAAGACCTCCATTGGCTGCCTATTCGCTTCCGGGCGCAATACAAGGTGTTGGTTATTACCTATAAAACCCTAAATGGCTTGGGCCCAGGATACTTGGAGGACCGCCTCTCTCCATACAATCCGCCTCGCACACTCAGGTCAGCCAGGAAGCAATTGTTAAGGGTTCCAGAAGCTAGATATACTACCACCACCCAGAGGGCCTTTTCTACCTCGGCCCCCAAGCTCTGGAACTCGCTCCCCGGCGAGCTCCGCTTGGCCGCCTCGCTGGACCAATTCAAGAAGGGGTTGAAGACATACTTGTTCCAGCAGGCATACCCCTGACCCCTGAAGTACTCCCCCCCTCCCCTCTCAACAGCATTGGAAGCTGGCTTGAGATTTTTTTATTTTTTGGGATGAAAATGTAACTGTGTTTTATCCTGTTTTTACTGTTGGTTTTTATTGTATTGTGGATGTTTTTAAACCTTGTTGTTAAACCGCCTTGATCTTTGGAAAGGCGGTATATAAATAAATTATTATTATTATTATTATTATGGCTACATAGCCCGAAAAACCCACAAAAAACATCTCTGAATCACTCTATTTGGAAATACATGGGATTATTTACACACTTTTATAAAACAAACCTCACCGTTTGTCATAGTGTTTAGAACCAGAAAAAAAGAGAAACAAGTACCAATGTACATAAATTATATGCTATAAGTATTAATCACACACAGAGAAAGATATATAATTCTAAAGCATGGGTTTAAAGAGAGATAACAGATAGCAAACTCGTACAAAACTGGTTCCTCACCAGGAAAAAATGAAGGGAGGTGGACTGGTAATCCACATCAACGTGCTCTATATCTCTTCACCACAGATTTGGGACCACTGCCAATTCCCTCCTTCTAGCTTTCAAATGGTACATCTCACACCTCCAAAATCAAAATAGTTCTGGAGTAGAATGTGAAGTGATGTTGATGGGAAATTAAGAAAGTTATCTAACACTTTTACAGATTTAGTTCATTAATAGTTTTAAGGGAAAACAAGTAATCAAGGAACAGCCTCATTCTCCTTGCTCCCCATAATTGAATTTTGTTTGGCTAGTCACTGTTTTTAGAACTTGGGTGTCAGGGAAACAAGAGTGTTAGGGGAATGTGCCAAATAGGATAGGCTGCAGTGGGAGGAGGAGGGAGTCCTTGAAAATTCTCATCTTCTGTGCATGGAGCTCCATTCATGTAAAATGCCTCCCAAATGGGCATGGATCCCATTTTTCATGCCCTGTTTGAATAAACATTGCATGCCATTGGAAATCTAAGGAGAATTTAAAACAAAAACCCTAAGAGTTAATTTCCAGAAACTCCTAATATACTAAGGTGCCAGATAGCCTTAAGTTGTGTAACACAGATCCCAACAGCAACAGTCAGGATGCTGAGCAATGCTCTCCCAGCATAGCCATTTGCAACTTGAAGAACCAGATCAGAACAGTGCCCCTCAAACCACCCACCAGAACCATCACACAATGGAGCCTCTCCAATACATCCCACGAGGCAGCCCAGAAAGATATCATGGCTGACAAAATCAAATGGTCTGCTCCTCTTGTCTGTTTCCCAGCGTACATCATCTATCAAGGTAACCAGAGCTCTTTCTGTTCCAAAACTAAGTGTGAAGTCAGATTGAAATGAATCTAGAAAATCCATTCAAGAATTGCTGGAGCTGAGATACCATTATTTGCATTTTACCTTCTGTCTATGGCTGTATTTCATAGCTATTGTGATTTGGCTTTACATGGCAGCATCTGATTCTAAATCAGACTGAAGGTATTGCTTCCTAATCACATTCTGATATGTTGATAATAAAAAGAAAATAAAAAGAAAGTAGTGGACTGTACTGGCAGATAATTTAAACAGTGTTCTTGTTCATAATTTGTGAAGCAGGCTGTGCACTTGGGGCAGAGGTACATGGTATCTCAACCCTAAATAAGTCATATCTACTTGAGTATAAGTCAACCTCATGTATCAATTAATGTATCAATTAATGTTTTGCTTTTTTTTTTTGGCCAGGTCCTTCCCTTCTGCTTCATGACAAAACTCCGTCATCTTTGGTTTTGCTATAAAAAAAGAACTGCACTCACAATAAACATCAGCCAGGACCTGATATGTGCTTTCATGAATCTGAATCTTTAGGAAGGATGCAGTTTTGCTGTGAATCCATCAATGGTTCCTGCATAAAGAGCAGCTGGTCAATTAGCATTCGAATTTCTATGTATGTCTTCATGTTATGTGTGATCCTGGGTACTGTAGCTGGCAATTTGACAGTTATAATCTCAATAGCACATTTCAGGCAGCTTCACACACCTACCAATTTCCTTATTCTCTCTATGGCCACTGCTGACTTCCTCCTGGGATTTCTCATCATGCCTTACAGCATGGTAAGGTCAGTTGAGAACTGTTGGTACTTTGGAGAGTTCTTCTGCAAAATCCACACAAGTGTTGACATCATGCTGAGCACATCTTCCATCTTCCATCTCTCCTTTATCTCTATTGATCGCTACTATGCTGTATGCAATCCACTTCAATATAAAGCAAAGATCAACACTTGTGTCATACTAATCATGATCTTCATAAGTTGGATGTTACCTGCCATGTTTGGCTTTGGACTGATCTTTTTGCAGCTGAACTTGATAGGAGCCAAAGAAACATTCTATAAACTCATCTATTGTGTGGGAGGCTGCTTCGTCTTCTTCAATGAAACCTCTGGGGTGATTGCCTCCATGGTTTCTTTTTATATTCCTGGACTTGTCATGTTATCCATTTATGGGAAGATATATGCTATAGCCAAAAGACAGGCAAGATCCATTAAGGTTGCTGTGAGCCAAGCACAGATAAGATTTGAAATGAGGCATCTTATTTCCCATAGCAGAGAAAGAAAAGCTGCAAAGACCTTAGGCATTGTAGTTGGGGTTTTCCTCATCTGCTGGTTCCCCTTCTTCTTCTGTACAGCCACAGATCCCTTTATGAATTATACAACACCACCCATTGTCATTGATGCCATGGTTTGGCTAGGTTACATGAATTCTACATTTAACCCAATTGTTTATGCATATTTTTATTTGTGGTTTCGAAAGGCCTTGAAGATGATTTTACTGGGGAAAGTTTTTCAGCAGGACTCATCCAGAGTTAAATTATTTCTGGAGTGAAACACTGCAAACTAAGACTTGCTTCAACTGATGGTGAAAGTGAAATATCAGCTGTGATGATACAGCTCTAGAACCATCTGAGAGAGCATAAAGCTTTGTTCATTGGGATTTTGGAGTTCTCATTCAGTAAACAAAACCTGTCTTGCTCTGTATAAATCTTAAATCAACCTGTATAGACACCCAAAGTGACCAGGATGTGTCATTTACCATGTGACAATTCAATATATTTGTTGATAAAACAATGTGTGTCTAGCTAGTTGTCACCTCTGCTAGTTTTTGTTAATGGGATAGGCACCATCCGGTTCTTCATGCATCATGGCCTTCACTTCAGCCAGGGAAATGTATTGATCTTTTAATATGTTTCAGTTCCTCTGTAACAGACTTGTTTTTATGTTCTGTTTATGTTCAAGAACACAAGGTAATGCTAACATAACATCTGAAGGTGCACTTAATTCAGAAATAGTTCCTTCCTGTGGTGTTTGATTTGACAAAGTTTGCAGTTTCCAAAGGAGTGTTCTGTTTTGAAAATATGTAACCCCTTAAGGAAAATAAAGTTTTTATAAAGTCCTGTATTATTTACCATCATTAAGACCTAATCAGCTCTATTCTGTAGTTGTCCCTCATTATGATTAAGACATATAACACAGATGTATTAATAAGGTCTCTTGGCTTCTGTTTAAAGCCCCAACAGTATAGTAAATTAGAAGCTATAATAATGAGAAAACTGGCTTGGGCCTTCAGCTGGTCCCACTAAGGGTGAAAGTTAACCTTTGAGAATGTAAACAAACATCCTTTTAAAGCATTATTTGCCATATTAGGCTTTCTGTCATTTGCTATCCATACATCTAATTGCTCATTTCATTGAACAGCCTCGACAGGCCAGCTGCCTTCTCTTTTTGTTTTTCAAATAGATCCTCATATGCTCAACTCTCCTGAGAACATAAAAGTTGTATAGATGGCTAGTAAGAAAAAATGGCCTTGGTAAATTTCTGGTAGTGAACTAGGCAACTAAAGATGGAATTGTGGCTGACCATAGTCATCCTCTCAGATCCCCAATGATAGCCTTCTCTTTCTGGCATTACTCTACTGTTCTTTCTATGGTTGTCTTATTGATTTTTTTTCTTCTATGTAGCTTTCTCTTCTTCTTTGTGAACCATTATTTCAGGACCAAACTAGATCAGGTGATGTTAGGCACGTCAATGGTAACTAGGGACAGCTGCAAGTTTTGTTTCAGTTCATTTTTATACAAATTTATCTTCACAAGAACCTTTAAAAATCTTCACATGAGCCTTTAAAAATTTGAATGTGGAAAAACCAGAGTTAACAGCTTCATCCACCAAGGGCTTGGATGACCAACTCTTAAAATTCTGGGTTTGAATCTGTGCATATTCAACCAGGCTAGTGCTGGATTACAACTCTCTCTACATAAGCTGGCAGTTACAGGTACAACCAAGTCATACTAGGTACACATGTACCTATTGAATTTAGCTGCTGAAAATGAGGAGAATTTGCAAATTTCTTCATATTTGAGGTAGAAGCTTGAAGTTTTTAAAAAAACAATGGAATGCAGGAAAAACCAAAACTTGCAGCTTTTCCCTTCTCAATGCCCAATCATATCAATTGGAGAAACATAATACTGGACTTGGGGTACCATGATTTTTGTCAGAACTGAAGCATACGGGATGTGAGGGTTAACACTTGGTTGTTCCATAGCAACTGTTGAAATAAAAACAAGCCACATCTTTATTGGTTATAGCTAAAAATAGGCTTGGCACTCTCATAGATCTGGATCCAGACACTATCTGATTCACTTGCTAGTTCATCAATTGGCTCACCTGCCAGACATCTATCCAGAATGACAGATACTGAATTTTTCCATGGGTGGATGTCACTGCAGAGTTCCCTGCCATCTGGGAGAGGCACAAGGTCAAGCACCCCTGAGCTGTATGTAGCCTTTGCTGCCCACAGTACCAAAAAACCAATATGATTTGAGGCTGTATCAATAATATAGTATCTAGACTGAGGGACGTAACAGTACTACTTTATTACACTTGGGTCAGAACTCACCTGCAATTCTGTGTCCAGTTCTGGGCACCACAATTCAAGAAGGACACAGCCAAGCTGGAGCATATCCAGAGGAGGGCAGCCAAAATGGTGAAAGTTCTGGAAACCATCCCTTATAAGGTGAGACTTAGGGAGTTGGGTATGTTTAGCCTGGGGAAGAGAATGTTTAGAGGTTGTGTGATAGCCATGTTTAAATATGTAAAAAGATGTTATTTTTGCTGCTCCATAGACATGGAGAACTGGATTCATGAAAAGAGATTTCACCTAAATATTAGGAAGAACTTCCTGACTGTCTGTTCAACAGTGGAATATGCTGCCTCAGAGTGTGGTGGAGTCTTCTCCTTTGGAGGTTTTTAAACAGTGGCTGGATGGTCATCTGCCAGGAGTGCTTTGATTGTGTATGGCAGGGAGTTAGATTGAAAGGCCCTACTGGTCTCTTCCAACTCTACAATTCTATGATTTTATAAGTGGAACCACCCCATCCCACTTCTCATGAATATGCAGGACCTGTCTTCTTTCCTGTACATCCAGATCCTATGACAAAGCACTACACAAGTGGTGACAAAATACAAGAAAAGAAACTGACTGCAAACAATGATTGTGAAAAACAGAAGGAAGGAGGGAGACTGGGCATGAAGATATGAGAAAGGCTGAAACATTGGGAAGCTGGCTTAAATAGATCAGTTATCTGGAGTGAAATCTGTGGCCTGCCTCATCTGGTATTTCCCACCGGCCAATGGTCTCATTTGCTTGATTTCCTGATCCTTCCCAAAGACAATGCAAGCTGCACAGGCCTCTGGGAAGGAGAAGCAAGCAAGCTGTGCTGTCTAAAATGGTGTCTGCTGGTCCATGCAACTACAATCTGCAAGAGCATCCATGGTAAATTGTAAAGCAACATTTCTTTCTCTGTCATTAATCTAACAAAAATTGTCTTTATTTATTTATTTATTTATTGCATTTATATGCCATCTTGCTCCCAGTGATGGAACCAACATTGTTGGATTCTAGTGTTGGATCCTGTCATTCAGGAAGCAGTTGACTGATGTCCCCATCCTCTCCAATGAGCCTTCTCTGTTGGAACACACAAAAGTGAGGTCATTGTCACAATTCCCCCTTGTGTCAGAGACCGTTCATGAAAGGGGAGGTTGGAAGGTCAGCTGCTTCCTGAGTGACAGGGGAACAGACCCCCATTGATCACAGCAGCTGCTTCCTAGTTAGTGCTGACTGGGATACTTTCACAGCCCCTACATGAATACCACACAGTTATAAATGCGTAACTGCAGTTTCACAACTTTCCAACAGGATTCCAGCTAATAACAGCACCTATTAACTCTAAAAAGAGAAAGAAAACTCTCACTAGTTTTCTTTCCCTTCTTCAGTTATATTGCGGGTGCTATCTCAGTTTCATTAAAATACAGGCAGCCTTCAGACATGATAATACATGATGGTTTATCAACTATGAGGTGATTGTCATCCCCCATACATTTATCCAATTTCTTTTTAAAACCATTCAAATTGCCTTCAATAACTACATCTTCTGGCAGTGGGTTTCAGTTTAATTCTGTGCTGTGTCAAGAAATAATGCTAAGTCAAGCTAGCATTCCCTTTTTGGACAGATTTTAAGACAGGAATGGCATTTTTAATGGACCACCAATTACAGAAGATATCTACCATATCTACTTGAGTATAAGTCAACCTCACGCATCAACTGAGGGCAAGTTTGGAGACCAAAATTATGGATTTTGATATGACCCATGGATAAGTTGAGGGTAAAACTTAGGGACATGTTTTAACATTAGATCTAAAGGACAAAAAAAAAGGGGGGGGGTGGGAGGAAACAATGGAAAAAACTTACAAAATTCCTGCAGGCATAACTATTTGTGCTCACCCTAAAGATTGGATGGATGAGCAGGGAATTATGGTAAATGGTGGCTGTGCAATGTGTAGGTAAACTGACCAGGCACAAGTGGGTCTAAGAAAATATGCACATGCCAAAAAGGATGTAAAGACAAAGCAAATAAAATGATAACTATGGTGTGTTAGCAGTGATTATTGCCTGTTTGAATTTAACCCAGAAAACCTGACAAACATACACAAATGAATTATTCAAATCTTTCAAAGCTTGATTCCTCATTGCTGGAATTCCCTTCCCTGAGTAAAGTGATGAAAGGTGAGAGCTCAATATGCCCTGGGAGAACCTGAAAGAAGTTCCCCCCCTTTACTCTCTTGACATTCCTTTGAGGGAAAGCATCAAAGAGCTGCCCCTGTTCCATTTTACCACCAGGCATTCAAAAGGGCCAGAGGTGGTGCTGTGGCAGAGAGAAGAGAGGGGTTGGTGCTTCTTTTTTAACGTTCTCCCAGAATGCGCTAAGCTAAGCTCTAGCCTTTTGCCACTTTAATCAGAGAAGGGGTGGTTATTTTTTTGATAACAGTTAAGGTACAGTATTTATATACTGACCCAAGGATATGTTGACCCAGGTCTTTTTGGGTTGCTGGGCCATAAGGCTAACATCTGGATATACAAAATAGTTTCCTAGGGCTATATCAATGGCTAAATATATCATTCTGCAAAACTAGAAATCAAAAGCCATTCCTAATATTAATGCTTGGATCCAAGGCTTCCTGACATTTGCCACTCGTGTACGAATTTGCAATGAAACATCAAATTTCTAATAATTTGGTATAGTTTCTTCAATTAAATATGAAAAGCACCAATCAATTACTTATATTTTTGTTTCTTCTCCTGAATCCTCGATCTATTCCTTTGTACAAAGGGACCATAAAGAATGTATCTGTATTAATTTCATATCCATATGGATAAACTCACAGATCTGCACTATTCCTGGAGGCACCCACTGTAGCTCATCTATAGGCAACAGGAGAAGATTTACGTCTCTATATGAGGTTGCCAAAAGGGAGGCTTTGTTATTATGCTTGTTATTTTTTTTAAATATGCATTAAACCTTTAAAAAGAAACACACCCCAGCCAGTCAAGCCACTTCACAAAAAATATACAGGTGTCTAAATACAAAAGCCACTATGGTGTAACATGTGATTTGCTCTCAGTCTTTGAGCACATTCCATGAATAACAGCTGAAATGTGCTCAAATCCAAGTCAATACATTCCTGCCAGTGTTAAAAAGTTGTGGAATGAATCCAGTCTCACCAAGATCTTAACAGGCTGGCAGAAAAGAAAAAGATGATTGGATGTGTATCTAAGAGGTGTGCATGGGTGTCCCACTAAATGTAATGGGCAGTGTTCATGAGCACCCAATTTGGAATGGAAAGGAATGAAAGGACTGAACTGCACCACTTAGTGAGGATGATGGCAATGAACTGTATCCATTTTATCCAGCTCAAATAATACATTAAGTGATTTCTCTGATTCTTTCTGTTTTTAAACCTAAAGTATAGAGAGACTTGGCTTGTTCAAGGAAAAAGCTAGGCAACAGAAGTTGTTTAATTCTTCTCTTCTTGACTTTTCTTTTTATTTTCAGTAGAGCCTTTAGAAGCATAAATTTGGGGCTCGACAGACCACCACGAAAGGGCAGGCTGGAGATGCACATTTTTACCCTTGAGGTACGCTGCAGCAGCCAAACCGTGCAGCGTCCTTCCACACCAAAAAGAACCCACTAAAAGCCATTAACGCATAGTCGCACATTGATGATGTAAGCACGGCACCATGATGTGTGGACGCGGTGCCACACTTACATCATCATGGCAGCCCCTGTGTGGATGGGAAGCCGCCATGATGGTGCCACCGCTGTGCACTACAGCTTGGGAGCATGCGGATACTCTGCACTCCTGAGCCCTAATTTTGGCCCCATGCTACCGCAAACTGGCAGTCTGTACTGGGCCTTTATTTCATATCCAAAATGACAAGACTAAATATTCAATTAGGATTCACAGGAGTTTCCCTCCCTTAGCTACAAAATCTCTTTTTTTTTGGGGGGGGGGGGTTAAACAGAATATCTAACATTTGAAGGGAAGTTTAAGTTATCCTGCATTCTATGGTCCAATTCTTGGTTATTCCTCCCCTAAAATGAATATTTTCTTTAAATAACCATGTTCATATCTTATATGCAGATAACTGAAAGTCGTATAATCTAAACTGACATGAAAGAGCATCAAGTTCTCTATAATATATTTAACATGATCATACAATAAATCAATTTTTAATTTTAAAATCATGTTACAACCTAAAAACTTCACCTTTTATTTGGTCATAAATTCTGCCACCTGCTGTCCTACACTGTAGATAGCAAAAGATAGCAAGAGTGATTTCACAAGGACACAGTCTCTCCCAGAACTTTGCCTTTTTCTCTCCCTGCTCCCTCCTTCCTTTCTACACAAACTGAAATTTGTGTTGTGCTTGAAATTATCTTGGGACCTGACTGCTGTCTCTTAAAAGCACAGCATAATTATAATAACCCAGTTTATTTGAGAAGAGGGGAGCAGCAAGGATTGGATATTCTTGATGCCTTATTCATACACCAATATGTAAATGGATATCTGAAAATAACTTTTATCAGGTAGGAGAAGTAAGAAGGTTGGAAGTAGTACAATGTATGTTCTTGGGCTTTAGAGCAAAATTCCTTCAAATATTTTCAGTGAACCTTTCCAAAATAAGATTTGATAGCATATCAAATATAAGAGTACAATCACCTGGAACATGTCTTGCTCAGGTTCCAATTTGTTTAAAATGAGTCTCTAAGAGGAAAAGATAATAGTGGCTTATAATTATATTGATTTAATAGTTCTCTTTTATCTCACAAGATAAAGGACTGTGACATGAAAACTGTGGTAGTAAAAGCTGGTAGGAATAGAAACCCTCATTTTTCAGTGCACATAGCCATCTGTGACTATGGTGTCTAAATGTTGCTGACTTCCAGCTGCTTCACTTAATCTAACAGAAGGATGTTAATGAGCAAGTGGCTGAATTTAGTTCAAATTTAGCTTATCCCTTGCCTTTTAAATGTTGGAGCTAATATCTCAGTAGGTGATTCAGAATGAATTCAGCTTGTGTTGCCATGAGAAATAGAGTTTGAAAAAATCTGAAGAAGCTGGAGGTTATCATGCAACTGATTCTTCCTGTACCCTGCACAGGTTGTGTGAATTTGTCCTCCACGTGGATGAAGGCTGATTATAGGATGAATGTGCTATTTGTGTTGACCGCTAACACATTAAGACATTTGCAAAGCTGTTGAAATCAAATGTCATAAAAGTTGTTCAAAGAGCATGTATGATCCTAGCACTGACCTAAATCCAATCTCAAGTGTAGTAGACCCACAGAATCAATCAGAACTTGATAAATCAACACATATATAAATTCCAGTGATTTATTAGGTCTACTGTAATTTGGATTTAGGCCATCTTTCTGAAGACGCTCCCTCCCCCCAATGCACTGGATGCGTATGATATTAGGGGGCATATCACCCCAAAATGGCAGGGTGAGGTTTCTACTCAGACCGTAGGTTTCTTATGATGTGAAGCTGGAGTATACAGTCTTCTAAGTTTCATTTAATAAGTAACCCTTTCCCCCCTCTGAACAGTTGTCAGTGGCTTGTCTCCAAAGGGGGCTTTGCTTTTATGTAATTTCCACTGCCACAGATCAGGGCATATTAATTTTTATCTGCCTCTCCAGCACACTTGATCCCACTGTCTCCCCCACAAATTTGCTGCTGAAGACTGGGAGCCTTCTGAAACAGAATGAGGCACAGTTTAAGCAGGCTTCAGTTTAAAAGGGTCTTCTGATTTTTACAAGTGGAAGTATTTCCTTATGGAGCAAAGCTACTGTTAGATACAGTCCGCTTAAAATGCAATATTAAAATAATTTTGAAACTATATATAATGATATTATTATATAAAGTATAATGATATAAAGGTTTCATTTTATATAGGTATAAGCTGGTGTCCTGATCAGAATCATCTAAATCACGGCATTTGCTTCTCTCCCACCTAGATGTAAGTTATCTGATTTATGAAATCTCTCTCTCTCTCTCTCTCTCTCTCTCTTTATATATATATACACACATCTAGTTCATATATGAAAGAAAAAGTTAAGAGTTTTTTGTTTCTGTTATGGACTCTTAACACTGGTCCTGCTTGATTCTTGGCATCATATGTAACATCTCTTCTATACTCTTATGTTCCTGGAAGTTATTCATAGAATCACAAAATTATAGAGTTGGAAGAGAGAACCACAATGGCTATTTAGTACAATCTCCTGCCATGCAGGAACTCACAATCAAAGCACCCCCATCCAGCCTTCGTTTAAAAACCTCCAAATAAGGAGACTCCACCACACTCCAAGGGAGTGTGGTCCACTGTCCAACAGCTCTTACTGTTAGGAGGTTCTTCATAATGCTGAGATGGAATCTCTTTTCTTGTAGTTTGAATGCATTACTCCGCATCCTGTTCTCCAAAGCAGCAAAAAAATAAGCTTGCTACAGCCTCAGTAAGACACTCCTTCAAATACTTATACAGGCCTGTCATATCACCTCTGGACCTTCTTTTCATCAGGCTGACCATGCCCAGCTACCTAAGTCTCTCCTCATAAGGCATGGTTTCCATATTGCTATTTGTGAAATATAACACAGTCTACAGGTTAGCTATACAGCCTGATCTGAAAATTAGTTTAAGTGGCTTAATCAAGAGAACTAAGCCCATTACATTTAATGGATTTAAGAGTCAATCCCATCAGCTGCTACATCAGTAAAGAGGAGGTCAAGACTGGATGAAATCAAGGCAAATTTTCCATGGCAAAAACATCTGGTTTTGGAACACTGTTTCAAGCAATCCCAGGAAAAAGTCTCACTGCTACTGGCACTTAAAAAGACCAGAAAGAATGTGAAGTCGAAGGCTTTATTCTAGAACATGGCCACACAGTTTGAAAATCCACAAAAAATCAGAAAGAATATTAAGGAAAAAGAAATAGAGTAGGTGTATAATATTTGACTAGTAGCAGATTGGTACTCCAAAAATATTTCCTTCTATAAAAGGGAATCAGTTCCGGATATTACTTTTGTATCATTTAATCACTTTTGTATGCTTTTAATTGTACTGTTCTTTTAATATTTTGTGCCACTCTCAGTCCCAGATTTGGGGAAAGAGTAGGATACAAATAAAAATAATAAACAACAATAATAATAATCCTGGAATCATGCATAACCTTTAAACAGATTTCTTGAAATACTGTTTTATCACTTACTGTGAAATAAGTATAACTGAGAACATCAGTCATGTTAGCTTCTGCAACTAAGACTAACTGTTCTTATTTTCAGTTTAAGAACTATGGGTTTTCTCAACTCTTCTGAAGATGTCATTGATTGTTCCGAATTTGGAAATGGATCCTGTCCTGAGAACCTTAAGCCAGCAAGTGTCCGAGGAGCCATGTATATATCAATAAGTGGAATGATCATTGTCACAGTCTTTGGGAATTTGGCAATCATACTTTCAATCTCCTACTTCAGACAGCTGCACTCCCCAGCTAATTTCCTCATCCTTTCCATGGCAGTAACTGATTTTATGCTTGACTTTTTCATTATGCCCTATAGCATGGTTAGATCTGTGGAGAACTGCTGGTATTTTGGGATGACCTTCTGCAAAATCCACTACAGCTTTGACCTGATGCTCTGCTTGGTTTCTGTTTTCCACCTTTGCTGCATTGCTGTTGATCGTTTCTATGCCATTTGCTATCCTCTTCATTACTCTGGCAAAATTACTATCCCTGTGATTAGGCAATTGATTGTCATTTGTTGGTCAGTACCAGCTTCTTTTGCTTTTGGTGTGGTTTTCTCTGAAGTGTATGCTTCTGGCATCAAAGGTTATGAGATCTCAGTTGTGTGCTCTAGTTCTTGTCCAATCATTTTTAACAAACTATGGGGAACTGTTCTGTTTTTGTTTGGTTTCTTCATTCCTGGCTCTGTGATGATTGGGATTTATACAAAAATATTTGACGTATCCAAAAAAACATTTAAGGATCATGAGAAACAAGCCTGAAGGTTCAGGTGATGAAAAACATAACCACATGTCCAGACGTAAAGACAGGAAAGCTGCCAAAACCCTGTGTATTGTGATGGGAGTTTTCCTGTTTTGTTGGTGCCCCTGCTTTGTCACAATTTTAATTGACCCTTTTCTTGATTTTTCAACACCTGCTGTCTTGTTTGATGCTTTAAATTGGTTTGGCTATTTCAATTCCACCTGCAACCCATTAATATATGGGTTTTTTTACCCATGGTTTCAGAAAGCACTCAGATACATTCTCTCAGGAAAGATATTTCAATCACATTTCTATACAGCTAATCTGTTCCCTGAAAATCAATAAACAACTTTATCAAGCCAAGACTTTTCATGTTTTTTCTGGCATAAAAATAACATTCTCAATATGATATCTATGGACCCCTCATAGTGAGGTATTTATGTTTGGACACTTCTCCAGAGAGCAATCTGGGCTCCATTTTTGTAGCTGGTACTGCTTGTCAAAGGGCAAACAAGCCTGTAATATTTTGGTGGGCAGCCAGGATGACAAAAGGTACAAATACATAGCTGCTAAAAGTGTGCAGTGATTGTCTGCTCACCTGAAGTGTCTGGACCTCTTGCGCTGCTACTGCCCATCGTGTCATAGGACATGCAGGCAGCAAAGTCATCCCTCTGTGTCTTTCCTGTCTTTATTTCCAGCAAAAAATCCATCCACAGAATAATTTGCTTCTGTTGTTCTCAGAGAACTCTAAATTAAAACAGATTCCTTGAGGAGGTGGAAAAGGATGGTGAAGTGAAACCTTGTCTCATCTTGGGCCATTCTAATTGCCCTCAACACATTAACAGTAGTTATCTTTCTCATCTTCGCCCTTTAATTTCCATCTAGCATTCAGCGGCACGCATCATTACATCCGCTCGCTGCTTTGACCATGTTTCTCCTTTATTATCATCCCTTCACTGGTTCCCCTTTCCCTTCCATATTCAGCATAAGCTTCTGTTGTTAACTTTTAAAGCCCTGTATGGGCTGGCCCCTCTTTGTTTATCTGAACTTCTTTCTCTTTACATCCCCACTCATATCCTCTGTTCTAGTAGTCAAGGTCTGCTGTCCCAGCCTAGAATCTCCACTGCCCCATCCCAGATTCGTCCCTTTTCACTTGCTGCCCCTCACTCCTGGAACCTTCTTCCGCCACGAACACAGGTCATCACTTCATTGAAGACTTTCAAATATGGGTTGAAGACCACCCTGTTCAGGGAAGCGTTCCCAGGGACTGTGTGAATATTTATCTGATATTTGATTAGATATGTTGATGTTTTAATTTTTGCCTGTTTTTAACTAATTTTATATTACTACCTACTGTTTATATGTATTTTGTAGATTGTATGCCACATTTTTATTTATTGATTATTTGTATGTACAGCACTGTGTACATTTACAGCGCTATAGAAATAAACTATGACCCAGTACAGACCGCAGAAAAGGGGCGGTTCGCAGCCTTTTTCCCTGGTACTGTTTGCGCAGCCGTTTGGTGGCTGTGCAAACGAGGCACACACCCAGAAGGAGCTCTGCTTCGGAGCTCCTTCTTGCGCCGCAATCAGGCCACTGTAAGCTTTGAGATGCAGAGCGTGTGTGACCTCATAATGGCAGCCCCCGTGCACACAGGGTGCCGCCATTATTGCATATAGCACGTATTAGGGTTAGAGAGCATGTACATGGTGTGCGCTCTCTAACCCTAATACCGGTGCTGGTACACCACTTGGTGGTTTGTACCGTGCCTATAATAATAAATAATAATAGTTTCCAGAAATGTGGTCATGTTAGTTGGTTGCAGCAAAAAACAAAACCATATGGCATCTTAAAGACCAACAAATTTAATTTGGCATATCGTTTTGCAGACTGCAAACCGCTTCTTCAGATGCATTTTTTCATTGTTACAAAACTATTGTTTTTACATCAACCAAGTGCTGGCCATCAACAATCTATTGTCAGGTTTGTCTGTGGTCATCTGTCCAAATAGCTCCATTAAGGGAAATCTGAAAATCAAGAGCTGAGAAGTAGAAGGGTACTGATTATCTTTTCAAGGTCTTTCAGACAAACATAAGCCTGTAATTCTATATTCTACTGTAATACTGAAAAAAATAGTCAGCCTCCAGACTATTCCATGAACATTGGAATGAACAATGTTTTTTAAACATTGGTACAGATTAGCATAAGAATTTCAACACGCATGATGCACAAGGTTCTTCATTTATTTCATTTCATTTCATTTGTGTGCCACCTTTCTCTCACAAGAAGCACAAGGTTCCATTTATGGAGATCATCCTCCAAATCCAGCACATCTTCACTGCAATAAATTTTCAAAAGTGAAAAACTTTTATTCTTTTCAAGGCAAACTAAGGGTTGACTAAGGGCTTTCCCCCCTCTGCCAGCTGAACATCATGCTTACAACAATAACAAAGCAAGTTAAAAAGAAAAAGAAAAAAAAAAGAAAACAGAGAGAGAGAGAGAGAGAGAAATATTTTTTCTTTGCTCCTTACTTATCAGACCTTCTTTCTCCTCACCTTCCCACCAGGGCCCTCCGTTCTGGTAGTCAAGGTCTGCTTTCACAGCCCAGGATTTCCTCTGCCCCATCCCGGATTCGCCCCTTTTCACTCGCTGCCCCTCACTCCTGGAACCTTCTTCCCCTGCAAGCAAGAGCCATCACTTCTTTAACCAGCTTCAAAACGGAGTTGAAGACCATCCTGTTCAGGGAAGCATAACTGTCACTTGCTATTTTGATTTATGTTTCTTTTGTTGCCTGTTTTATTGAATCATTTCCTGTATTGCCATGTACTTTATATGTATTATGCTACTAGAGAGGTCCCTTCCGCACCATCACTCCCTTCTCCTTTTGTGTCGCGTCTTGTTAGATTGTAAACCTGAGGGCAGGGAACCATCCAATTTAAAACATTGTATGTACAGCGCTGTGTAAATTTACAGCGCTTTATAAATAAAGGATAATAATAATAATAATAATAATAACAACAACAACAACAACAACAACAACAACATTAGAGGTTGGGAAATTTACTTTTGGCACACACATCCAGCTATTGTGTCCAGTGGCCCTGGCTGGCTGAAACATTCTTGCATTGTTGTTCAAAGAAGTAATTCTAGAAAAGAAACTCTGGACAATAATATGCTCATGGAAGAAATCCCTACACAGAAAATTCTCAATTAGTCAACTCTGAACTTCTTAAGAACTGTTCAAACATCTCATATATTGCATTTAACTAATATTTCCTGTTGTTTTCAGTTGTGTATATTATCAGATCCCTGCTCATCTACAATGTGCACGTCTCTCCTTTCTTATTTCCTAGAAATGAATACAAGTTTTGCTATGATGGAAATTGAATTAGGAACTTTTCTGTTTTCTTTATTGCACTTAGTTTAAAACAAACTTTGTAGTTTTCACTATACATACCAATAAAATTAACAACAGAGCTCATATAGGAGCCCTGGGAAATAACCAGTGCAATAATTGTCCAGGCTTTACAGTTCCCCAATGATACACACTTTTTACCAGAAGTAAACAGCTTGGAAGAGAGTGCTAAGGAAGTAAGTGATCTCAAGGGCCAGCACAGTGAATGTACCTCTTACAGGCAGTATTTGTGAATATTCTTGGGAAATACAAATGAAGGCAAAGCCATACTGACCATAAAAGAAATGCCAAAAACCATATTGTAATGTTATCTTTATTAAGGCACAGAAAAAGGCACAACATGCATTGTGCTCACTGCCTGTTTCTCCTAGCAAAGATAATTTTAAAAGTCTTTTATAGAAAAAGTCTTGCAAGGCTAGCAGCAACACAAACTACCACACAAGTTATTGGCAGGTAAAGGTCATAACTTTTATTGCTAACAGCTATATAGGTTGACTGGACATGAGGCAAAGATCCAGTGTCTGATACTGAATGTCTCAAAGCATTCACCATGAACAGGATTCCTGACCCAGAGCAAAGGAGATAGCTACCAAGAAGCCACTCAAGCACACACCCACTGTGTGGTTCTCTGCCATCATGGTGGGCATTATCTGTAAGCTTCTTTCCCTGCAGTCCCCCTACTAAACTGCTGGATGTTGTGCTACCTGGCTCAATTCCTGTGCACCTGGATCTTGCCCCATTCTACACTGCTACAGATAAAGGTCACAATTTTTATTGGTAACAGCTGTATAGAGTTTGGCATGAGCAAAACTCCAATGTCTGATCCCCAGTGACTCAAAGCATTCAACATTAACCTGATTTCTGACCCAAAGCAAAAATCAATGAAGGAGATAGCTACTGAGAAGCTACTTGGGTGCAAAGCGCGGTTCTTGCAGAGCAGTTCCTTTTATATACTACTCAGATGGAGCTGAGAGCGTGGCATCCTCGCCCCGGTGTCAGCTGGTGCAGGGGGTGGGGCTCTGAAGGGAGGGGCTTCTGGGGACAGAGTGCTCAGCTTCCCCCAGACCACTCCATCCCTCTCCTCATGAGGGGAAGGATGGATGGCAGGGGTGAGTGCACTCAGCCTCCCTTTGGGCTGACCCTGTCCCTCTCTTCATGAGGAGAAGGATGGGATGGCACAGTGGAGAGGGCCTGATCAGGTTTCATCCCTCTTCTGGGCTGTCATGCAGTGCAGGCTGTACCCCCCCCCCCCAAGTGATGTCATTACCTGAGGGGAAGCTCCATTCCTCAGGTCGGGTGACTGAGCAGCATCTCCTCCCCAGTGCATTGACTGGCTGTGGTTCCTGGGAGTCCAAATGCTGCAAAGAGGCCCGGAAGAAGAAGTGATGCTACACTAAGAATATGGTGGCCTCTTGCCGCTCAGGTCACTGCCATAGCCAGCAAACACCCTGCTCCCCTGTTGAATCTGAGGGGGCCCTCCTTTTACAGAAGCAAATTTAAGGTTCATTTTACTTTCTTAACATCACCAGAACTAAAGAGATGTTAAATGAAGTCTTGGTTCAATTGTCTCCCAGTCCATATGAAAGGAGAAGGGAATGCAGAAACCTGAGGTCACATAAATGCTAAACCACAATGTAGCAACATATGCAACTATAGCCAGTGTGTGGATTGTAGAACATCACTACTTTTAGCACTAAGTTTGTCATTTATCAAGCTAAGTAAATGACTTTCATTCCCTATCTGAGCTTTAAGATATTCTGGAGGCACTCTTCTTTTAATCACATCACCTTCACAATCACAGTTTATAGGGACACAAGGAGATGGTGATTTCTCCCAGACCCTAAATCAATGATGGTGAACCTTGTTGGGGCCAAGTGCCCCAACTAAAAGTTTTTCTGGCATCACGTATTACCCTGTGCCAAGGTTGGGACTTACGCCTTCCAGGGGCAGGTCTTCTGCCTCCAGGGCCGGGAGTTCCACTCTCTGGGGCCGGGACTGCGATGGGACTTCTGGCGCCATTCCCAGCCTCCAGCTGCCTCCGGAGAGGCAGCTGAAGGCTGAGAAAGGTATGGGAGGAAAACAGGCACGCACCTGTTCTGTCTTCTCTCCCTGTGCTTTCCCCAGCTTTCAGCTGCCTCTGGATAGACAACTGGGGGCTGGGAAATGTCTGGGAGTAACTGGGTACTGGGCCAAATGGCAGCATGTACCATCTCTGGCACGTGTGCCATAGGTTTGCCATCACAGCCCTTGAGCTCCTTTCCAAGGGAAGACTAGGGCCTGTTACAGACTGCCAAAATAAAGCTGCTTTGGGTCTCTTTGGAGGTATGCTGTTTAAATGATGCATGCACCCTAAGAATCCGAAAGCTGTACCAAAGCTGCACTCCAGTGCTTAGGAATGGAGTGTGGCTTTGGCGCAACCTCCGGACTCTTAGGACCCATGCATAATTTAAATAGCATATCTTCAAAGAGACCCGAAGCAGCTTTATTTTGGCAGTCTGTAACAGGCCCATGCTAACACAAATCTAGTTTACTTTTTTGCCACAGGCTAAGGTGTGCTATCTGATGAGGAAGGGACTTTTAATGTGGAGTGTTCTCTTTTCTTGCTTTTAAATGGTTTTCTCTTTGGTTGCTATTTTTAATAAGATAACATATTTTAATAAGTTGTGGGTTTTGTTGTGTTTTTTAATTATTAAAAAAACACCTATTGTGAGTGTTGTCCAGTATTGGAAGTCTTAAAATACTCACCCAACTTCTGCTAAGATCCAGTGGGAGAAACTCATCATTCCTGAGTACTGTATTAAGAAGACCATGATCCTTGACCATGACTCTCCAGTTACTAAAACTTTCCTTTTGATTATATTTCTAGATATTTGTTCTAGTTATAAATATTAACTCTATATGCATGACTTTGAGAAGATGTAAAAAAAAACCCAATGTCTCTAATTGCACAAACTGAGAGAACCTATTTGTCTGTAACTTTTACACTTAACACAGACAAGCCATCCTTTGCAGATATTGCTAAGAAACAGTTCAAGTTGAGAACAGGTTGGGATCACTTCTGGCAGAATTGGAAAGAACTGCTGGAGCCATCCAGTCCAATCCTCTGCCATACAGGAATATACAACTAAAGCACTCTCAAAGGATGGCCATCCAAATTCTGCTTAAAGACTTCCAAAGATAGAGAATCCATCACCCTCTGAGGCAGCCTGTTGTACTGTCCAACAGTTCTTACTACTACTTACTACAAAAATGTTCTTCCAATGTTTAATTTGAATGCATTGATTCTAATCTCCGAAGCAGCAGAAAACATGCTCACTCCATCTTCTACGTGACATCATCATTTCAGGCATTCAAATATGTCTACCATATCACCTTTTTGTTCTCCAAGCTAAAAATGCCCAGATCCTTAAGCCATTCCTCATATATCTTGGAAGCCAGAGGTTTTACCATCATGGTCAAGTTCCTGAACACATTCCAACTGGTAAATATACTTCCTGAACTGTCCTTAATCATGATGCATGCACCGTTTGAACAAATCAATACAAAACAGTAGCCATTTCCACCATGACGAATATATTTTTTAGTAACAATATATGTGATAACTTGAATTGATGCAATTACAATCACTTCCTAGTTTCTCTGGGTTTCACAGTCCCAAGAACAATAATTGTATTTGTGTTCCATGTCACTGTGGTGTCATTGGGGTAGAATTCAGAGACTTAGGGCCTGAACAGACAGGCCAAAATAAAGCTTCCTCAGACCACTTTGGAAGTATGCTGTTTAAATGACACACACATCTTAAGAGGTCAGAAGCCGTGCCAAAGCTGCGCTCCAGTCCTTAGGACTGGAACGTGGCTTTGGCAAGCCTTCCAACCTTTCTGGACGCATGCATCATTTAAATAGCATACCTCCAAAATGACCCGAAGCAGCTTTATTTTGGCCTGTCTGTTCAGGCCCATAATCATGTTAGTCTGGAATATCAGTACACAAGGCGATCTTGCAGCACCTTTGACACCAACTGTGTGAAAGAAGTTGTACACAAGTTTTTTAAATTTGGTCTTCAGACATGGTCCATGCATCTGAGGAAGCATCAAAGTCTATGAAACCTCATGCTACAACTTCTTTTGCCCAATTGGTCTCAAAGATATTGCAAGATCCTTTTGCAATATGACATCATGATGGGTGTGACTCTCTTGAAGCTCTGCTGTGGGTGTCATCTTATTTACAAACCCCATTTAATCCCCCCCGCCGAATGGACACCAAAGTATGGCTAAGAATAAAGTACACTGAAAGTCACAAAATTCAATCTAAGATAAACGACTTTTCAGAGAGATGCTTTTGAGAAAGAGGAATAGGAAGAGGAAGGAATTTATTGGCACCTTCAAAATTACCTGGCATGAGATTTTGTGGATATGTGGATTTCGTTGTACTTCGTCAGATGCACTGATGGTTCAAATGCAAAATAAACCAGCCTTGATCCTGCATAAGAAAAAATAAATATAGGATATAAATCAAATAAATAAATAAATAAATAAATAAAGGTGCCACTAGACCTCTATTCCTCCCCCATACACACACACACACACTGAAACAGACTCACATGGCTCCCCATACAAACACCCACACACTGAAACAGACTCACATGGCCATCTCTTTATAGAAATTCCATAGTGATGCTTGTGGTCATGGAGCCTACCAAAACATTTTACATAACTGCAGCATGTCACTTGAATGCAATTTTTTTAAAAGACCATTTCGAAGTTGCAAACTTTTAATACAGTCATCTTAGTCTATTTGAGACCTTACTTCTGTTGCTCAGGAAGCCAATAGTTGTGTTCTAATTATGGGACTGTTGCAAACTGCTTTCCTCTCTTATACTCCTCTTCCACATGTCTGTGAAAGTAAACATTTACTGTAAATAAGGCAATGAAACTGTTCCTTTAATAATTTATTTCTGTTCCTGAGATCACTCTCAAAGCAAATAAATGTCATGATGAAAGTATGTTGGCCATAAATTGCCTACTTTTGTAAAAGTCCTGTCTTTTGAGTACTTCCTCAAGTAATCTGATCCCACCACCCCAAGCCTTTATGGATTGGTTTCTCTTGTGTTTAAACCAGCCTCCCTCCTAGGAAAAAGGACAGCGTCAAAGGATGTGGGGACAGCCCCTAATTATTCATTGTGGGAAGGAAGGAAACTTATGGAACTTACAGTGTGTATAGTTAGGGCAATTTAATATAAATTTATACCGTATGAAAGAAAAAACTGTAGTAGGGGCATTGAGATTCCAAGACGTATAGATTACTGTATAACTCAATCCAGAGAGGAAACGTATAGGTGACATATAACTTTACTGGAGAGAAAGTCCCACTAACTTCAACAAGACTTCGGATTCGGCTTGCATCAGGTTACAGTGTCAACCATCAACAATAAAATGCAAGTTAAATAATGAGCATGTATATGTGGAAGCTATAGAGCTGTTGAAAATAAGCATCAGTGCTGCTGAACATAAATGTATACTGTTGACCACACCTTCAAATAGACTATTCCTTAGAGAGGAATGGTGCACAAAGGTCTGTTGATCCAACTGGATATAAGGCACTGGGTGATTTCACATTTTCCAGAGAGAGAATGAAGACAAGAGTCTGAAAGGTAATACAGTAAAAACCAGCAGGTAAGTAACTTTTTAAAATAGATAGACTTTTAAAATTACTCCATGTGTGTTGGCTTTACGATTTTTACTTATCTGTAGATAAACAGGTTCTTTGGGTTTCTATTATCTCCTCAAATAGTACAGCTGTTAAAGACTTTAAAAAACCCTTCACTCAACCAACTTTGAATTTTTCATCAGTACGAATACTACTCATTTTCTGGTACAAATTTTTAACTAAGTTTCTTTGTTTTGTAAAAGTTATATTTACTGTTTCAATAGTTACCTCAGACTAGTACGTCAGAACTTCTCAAAATCAAATTCCTAATTCTAGTGACAAAATGATTCCAAGTCTTGTAACACTATATTTTGCAATGACTGGAAACAAACAATTATTCTTTTAAAAAAGTGTTTGAAATGAGAAATTTATTCTTGACCATCATAAAGAACAATTTCCTGGCCATTATTTCCACATGAATTCTGGCTTTAACAAGCAACAAGCATTTATTCATATAAATAATCAATTTGAAATTTTAATATTAAACAATAGTTTACAGAAAATAACAAATATACAAAAATGGGCTTTGGTAAGCAACAACAACAACAAGTTTATTGATTAGTCAGCTGATTGTATCAAGAAATGCACAGTACAAATTGCAAAATACAAAATTGAAAATCCGAGTGTCAAAATACATACAAAAATAAAACTTGGTCACATCTAAAAACTCATATAAAATTACGACAAGAGTTAAGAGTTAAAACCAATACTACCTAAATAAAAGCAAATATATGCAATAAAATAGGGTGCAAAATGCATTAGACTAAAATAAGACAAACCACCTAAAACAGAGTAGAGGAAATCAATAAGGGTATTAAATAAACTCATCTCCATGGCACGAGACCCAGTTTTGTGTGATAAATTGATCTCTTAAATAAGCAGCTTTTACAATAAATTTTGCAATACATCGCACTAGGTGTGAATTTTCTCCAGAAAAGAGATGGGACAATTTGAGGATGGGATCCCAGTTGGTCATGTTGACCAAAAATGGTTGAAAGTAATGGGATCTCTCCTCATCATATAGACAACAATCGAACAGGATATGTATAATGGCTTTGGTAAGCAACACTTAACAAAACACAATAATATACATGATACAATGGGTTTACATTAACATTTTCTAAATATGAAAGGAGATATATTCAATTCTCAGTTCTCAAGATGAGAATATCACAGAATGTCAAAATATTTATGTAAAAAATAAGAGACTACATTAATAGGATTGTAAACCTACACAGAATGCTTGAAGTTCATATCTAAGATTGACTATCCTCACAAAAAGCAGGCAGAAGCTGAATTTTGCCAAATTTTTGAAAGTATACCCATAGGCAGAACTTTAGGCTTTAGTGATGATGATTTTAGAACTAAGAGCTATAGCTATTAACAAGCCAAGAGTAAAGGCCTGTTGCTGTGTGTATGAAGATAACAGGATGCAATAGGTCTGGATCAGGTTAGGTGACCACACATTCCCAGTCCAATGCACTAAGTGGCAGTAGAGCTCATTCAAGCAGATATAGAAACAGGCTCTCTCCTGATACTTTTCAGAGAAACCACACTATCCTTCCTCTTTATTTATGTGTTTTTTAGATTCAGCCAACAAAGGAAGGCAGAAGCCAAGAGCAGCAGATGGTCACAAAGCATGAGCTCTGCTGCAGAAATCTCAACCTCAGCCCTATTGTGCTTTAAGATGAATGGCTCGTGCCACAGAACCCTACATCCCTTTGGAGTCCAATTAGCCATCTACTTGATCTGTGCCCTCGGTGTGCTACTTACAGTCCTGGGCAACCTGCTGGTGGTGATTTCTGTCCTTCATTTCAAAGTCCTTCACACCCCAACCAATTTCTTGCTGCTTTCCTTGGCCTTGGCAGATCTCCTCCTGGGCTTAACAGTCCTTCCATTTAGCACAATCCGTTCTGTGGAGAGCTGCTGGTACTTTGGAGATGACTTCTGCCGGCTCCACACCTTTCTGGACACTTTGTTTTGCTTGACTTCCATACTCCACCTCTGTTTTATATCCATTGACCGTCATTGCGCCATCTGTGACCCGTTGCTCTATCCCACCAAGTTCACTCTAAAGGTTGCCTGCATTTATATTGGGATAGGGTGGGGGGTGCCTGTGATTTACACCTCCATCTTCCTCTATAGCAAAACAGTTGAGGAGAGCTTAGGTCACTTCTTGCAGGACATGCCTTGTGTTGGGAGCTGTCAGCTGCTGTTCAACAAACTCTGGGGCTGGATCAACTTCCCAATTTTCTTCCTCCCCTGCCTCATAATGATAGGGTTATATGTCAAAATATTTATTGTGGCAACCAGACAAGCCAAACAGATAAGTGGCATGGCTAAGAAAACGGGGGAATCACAGCATCAGTTGGGAGCCACGAAAAGAGAAAAGAAGGCAGCTAAAACACTGGGGATTGCTGTAGGAATCTATCTTCTGTGCTGGCTGCCCTTTACCATAGACACCATGGTAGATAGCATGATGGATTTCATTACCCCACCCGTAGTGTTTGATGTTCTTATTTGGTTTGCTTACTTTAATTCTGCATGCAACCCCTTGATTTATGTGTTTTCCTACCGTTGGTTCAGGAAAGCTATAAAGCTTGTTCTAACACGTCAGATCTTCACTACAACAACATGTACTATAGACCTGTACCAGGAAGAATAATCCAACATTAACAGCAGGTGAGAGGACAAAGAGGGCTTCCTTAATATATTTTCTGCCTGGGACAGAAAAATAAATGGCACACATACTCAGAGAGAAGTACACAGCTGAAATTCAGGTATAGAGTACATAAGGCTAGTCATTTTGACACTTCTTTCCCTCCCTGTCAGTAAAATAATAATAGCTTCAATAACTATCTATTTGCTGCCCATTCATGAAACCCCAAATAAGCTACTTGAGGCAACAACCTCACTATGCTTAATGATAGGACTGACTGTGTGTTAAGATCCATCAGTCTGTTTTCAGACATCATGTAAAAGAAGCTTCAAAAATTAAATTGACTATGCATACTCATCACTTTCTCAGGCATCTGAGTGTTGCCATAATATAGTCTGAGATCCTGTTGCCCTGCATAACTATACTAGCATTAATGGCAATGTGGTGCGTGGAGTAAAACACAAAACTACAACTAGTACAGTAACAGTGGAGGAAAAGCAGAGAAAGTGGTTTAAGGCTTGGGCTACAACTCTGGAGACCAGGGTTCAAATCCCTGGTTGGCTATGGAAACCCTTTGGATCATCCTGGGCAAGTCACATTGTCTCAGCCTCTGAACAAATCTTGCCAAGAAAAACCCCATGATTTGCTTTAGGGTGGACATAAGTTGGAAATGACTTGAAGACATACAACCACCACTTCAAAGCAAAAGGCACTCTGGGAAGTCTGCCTGTTCCATTTCCCAAGGCGGCCTTTTCAGAATCACATTAGCTCTGAGAACCCACTAAGGAGCAGGCATTGTGGAGACTTGCCACTTTCTCTTCAGATGACAACAGAGACAGCTTACTCCCAGCCACCATTGTGGAACCCTGAAAAAGTGGACTATGCCAGGATAATGTATCAGTACACCAGTGTAGTCCTCTAACAGGATTACAGCCAAGGTATATGAAAAATGTGAAATGAGTATTTAAGGCAAAATACTCACTTCTCTTTGAACATTGTGATTCATCTATTTATAATTCTTCTTGTAGCTACCTATGTGGAGATTTCATTTCAGCAATGAACGGAAAGACTGTCACATCGAAAGAGAAAGAAATCCTCCAGACAGAATAGCAGTTAAAATTATTTGAACCAAACTAGGTCAGAATGTAAGCACTGGTTTGCTCAATGTGATTTTTCATTGGTAGGAGTCCATTTTACTTGATGAAAACATGGGCACACCTTGCTGTTGTTGTTGCTGCTGCTGCTGCGTGCCTTCAAGTCATTTCCAATTTATGGCAATCCTTCAGTGAACCTATGTCAGACTTTAGCAAATTCAGAACTAATGTGCATCAAACAGTCCAGGTTTAATGAAACCAGAAGAACTTTATTGAATACACATAGTAATTTACCAGTCATAAACTACCCCCCACAATAGCCAAGCAGTATATTAAAAACCCCAAAATCCACCCAACCCCAGTTGGTGCCAAAACTAATACACCCCCCAATTTCCACAGCCTATTCCCCCCCGAAACCAACCCCCCTTCTAAACTTGCTCACCAACGCTATCTCTTCTAGCCCCAGACATTTCCACCTATAGTACCAGACACTGACGCATCCCCTTCACACACATTCCATAACTATCGTTCTCAAAACTAACCTAGCCAGCTGCACTCGTCCCAGCCTCTCTATGCCAACTAAATACTTGCTATTCCCTATGCCACAACAACTATCAGTCTACTTATCAGCCCCAATAACAAGCAAGCACATAAGTTTATTATTTTAAGACCAACCCCATCTCCCTCCATCAATCACATATTCAGACCCCTGACCGAAACCATGCTTTCATAGTTCTGACAACCTATCACGGGGTTTTCTTGGCAAGCTTTGTTCAGAGGAGATTTGCCATTACATTTCCCTGAGGCTGAGAGAGTATAACTCACTTAAGGTCACCCAGTGAGTTTCATGGCCAAGCTGGGAATTTAACTCAAGTCCCCAGAGTTGTAGTCCAACATTCAAACCACTGCACCACGGTGGCTCTCGGAAGGCACACTTGCCTGAGTCTAAAAAATTATTTGGTGTGTTAATACTATTCTAACATATGGAAAAAATAAAATTTTAAACTGAATTTCTTCTAACAGAGTTTTTTTTTTCCTTTAAGCCATATAAGCATCATTAAATTTTCTAGAAAGGGTTCGTATGAAAGTTTGGAATGCATGGCAATATATTTAAAAACAGTTTATCAACTATCTTTCATCCAGTTGAAAAGTTCTTGAAACAGGCAAAAGACTTTTCTATGTGGTTTAAACAATGTGTGCATACAAGATGTTTTTTCTTGTAGTAAAAAAAAATCAGACATCACTAGATGTCTAATGTGACTGTTGATATCTATGACTTTATCTACAGCCTAATTATTGCAAGTTGTTTCTTAAGAATTATTGTTCATTTTATTTCATCATTCTCCTGCATGCAAATAGTGAAAAAAATGTGAATGTCATTGGAAATAGATAATGTTCTCCCTCTCTTGCCTGAAAAAAAATATGTAAATAATAGGAATCTGTTAATGTTATAATTACATGAGCAGGAAAAGCTGAATCTTTCTTCTTCCACTTATTTGTTTGTTCAAAGTACAGTTTGTTAATTCACATCTACTCAGGGCTGGCTTGTCCATATAGGCGAACTAGGCAGCTGACTAGGGCGCCAACCTCTAGGGGGCGCCAGAGAGAGAGAGAAAGAGAGTGGCTTTAGCCTGAGGATCATAGAATCAGCCAAACAGAGCAGCCAGCAGCACTGCCAGCCTCCAAGTAGCAGGAAGAGAGAGCTGCTTGCTGAGGCTGAAAGGAAGGAAGAAATTTGCTGTGCTCTGCAACTCCTGGGCTGCATCCACATTGGAGAATTAACCCAGTTTGGCACTGCTTTAACTCTTTCTGGCTCAAGGCTATGGAATTCTGGGAGCTGGAGTTTGTTGTGGAGTGCAGAGTGCCTCCCTTCTCCCTCCTTCCTTCCCTCTATCTTCTTTCCTTCCCCCTTCTTTCCTTCCTTCTCTCATTTTCCTTCCTTTCTTCCCTCCCTCATTCTTTCCTCCTGTCCCTCCCTCCCTCCCCCTTCCTTCTTGCCTTCTTTCCTTCCATCCTTCCTTCCCTCGCTCTTTCTTTACTCCTGTCCCTCCCTCTCTCCCCTTCCTTCCTTCCTTCTTTCCTTCCTTCCTTCTTTCCTACCTTCCCCCTTTTTCCCCTTCCTTCCTTTCTTCCCTCCCTAACTCCCTCCTTCTTCTCTTCCTTCCTCTCTCCCTCTCTCTCTTGCCAAGAGAGAGACTTGTTCAGTAAAGGCTTGCCATGGCCTTCCTCTGAGGCTGAGAAAGTGTGACTCCCCCAAAGCCACCCAGTGGGTTTCCATTGCCCCATTTCTCCACCCACCCACCTGCCGCCAATAACTCCTTCTCCTTCCCAGACTTTGACCCTATTCCTGGACAGAAGGTTGGAATGGAGGACATGTCCTGGAAGAGGAGGAGGTCTGCCCTGCCCTGAGGCAAACCTATCATGGAGTTTTCTTGGTAATATGAGTTCAAAGAAGCTTATGTTCCTTATGGGCATGGGAACATTTCCTTCCTTTCTTGTCATGTGCGAAATCCCTTCCACCATAATTTGCAAATAAATTCTTTCCAAATCAAGACAAAGTGATTGTCTGGATTTGTTTTCTCATTTTGTCTCTCATAGTTGAGGTCTACCTATGATGTCAATTACAGGCCCCTCTCATCTTTTTAAGTGGGAGAACTTGCACAATTGGTCGCTGACTAAATACTTTTTTGCCCCACTGTATATCAAGGGTTCATACTTTCTTTCACCAAAGTGGAAAGTGTAAGCAAGTGAAGTTGTGAGTATTTAGCCTATTGATTAAAAACAAAACAAATCAAAATAAAATACCAATTATAATAGGAAACCTGCAGTAATCTGATATGCTATAAAATTGCAAATGTTTAGAATTTAAGAGATCCTTGTCTTGCATGCCCCAGAGAGTATTATATTGCTTTTAAATTCATGATATTTGGCTCCCACATGTGGCTGACTCAGATTCTGCATACAGTCTCTGCTTTATGACCTATTACTTGATTACACCATGCTTTCTAAGAGCTGCTCTAGTTCTCACCATTACAGGTATACCACATTTAAGCAGATATGTTCCCAGGCGTTACTTTTTAACAGAAATTTGGTGCCTGAGG
>NC_056522.1:96181365-96284124 GCF_019175285.1 Sceloporus undulatus
AAGGAACTGATTACTCAATGATCTCTAGTCATAACTTCATTATGCTCTGCATTCTGCTCCATCTAAATATCAGTTTAATTCCAATTTAAACTGATGAAAAGATGGAAACTCAGGCCTGTTCCGGATGGGGTATAGTACGTCCCCAGGACGTACTAGGGTTAGGGGGGCGTCACTTCCTGACGCCCCTAACCCTACTACGTACTGGTCCATACAAATGGCGGTGCCCGTTCTACACGGGCGCCACCATTTGATGTCACGGACGCATAGTGTCTAGACGGCGTGTGCGGAAGTGACGGCGTGGTGCAGAACTAGTGCCTTGGTGGCCACTTCTGAGGCGCAAAATAAGTGCCATTTTGGCGCTTCTTTTTTGCTGCGCCCAGGAACCATGCGATTTGGCCGCTGCGGTTCCCGGACACAGCAAAACCGGCGGTGGCGGCAGACCGCCGCTTTTAGGCGGTCTGTAACACGCCTTAGCTTCTTTAAAAAAAAAAGATTGGGAATGTCTTTTCCCCCTCATAAAAGCAATACAGTTAGTTTTTTGTCTTTGTAAATTTCCACTTTAAAAACCTCTTGAACTGGAATGTGTATAGAATGCTAAAGGTGGTACAATTTGTGTTATATAATATATTCCCTGAAGCACTTTATGCCTCACTCACAAGTATTTTCCTTTTCCTATATCCTTCTGCTATCAGAGTAAAACATGCAAGATCACTCTATCAGCTTTCACATTAAGGTAAATTCTCAGAGGTAGAGGTTTAGTCCTTACTCAGAAATATTTAACGAATATCATGAGAACTGCTTAAGGCATGTTCAATGTATGCTTGACAGTTTATCACCTGGTTTGCACCAAGGTTAGTGAGGTCTTCATTCGAAACAAGGAACTCTGGCAAAATTTTAATTCTTGAAGTCCAGTCCATGGTATGATTTACTGCAGAGTAGGATTGTGTGGCTCTCCAGAGGTTGTTAGACTGCAACTTCTAGCAGCCTAGCCAACTAGCCAATGATGAGGAATAGCTGGAAGTTGAGTTCAGCAACATATTGGCAGTCACAACAATTCCCACAATGCTGCCTTGGCCCTACTTCATGTTAGATGCTACCAAACTGCCAGCAAGCATGACCAGAGCAAGCACTGTATCCTGGGACCCACTTGCAGGTCAGTTATAGGCTCCAACAGGTTGTGTGCTTCCAGGAGGTCCTCAGAAATGACTTCTACTCTGTCCAAGGAAGCTGTTATTCACAAGGATCCCTCTCTTGAGGTTAGGTCTTTACTGAGTCACCTCCAGAACCAGTGTGTTATAGTGGTTTGACATTGGACTACAACTCTGGCCATTCTGCTTGGCATGAAAACATAACTGGATAAATTTGGGCAAGTCACACACTCTCGGTGTCAGAAAATCCCATGATAGTTTTACCTTAGGATTCATCAGCTGGAAACTACTTTGAAGGCAACAACAACAAACAACAACAACAACAACCTACCCTCCCCATCTCCTCTATCTTCACTCATGCTGTCAACTTGGATAGCTCTCTTGAGTTGGAACAAAGCCTTGCCTCATCATCATGTCTCAGGAACTGAGACTCCCTGTTTCTCCAGTGTGAAACTTGACACTTCCTCCCCTGAGGGTCCAAGATCTCTAGTGATTGTCTGATATTTGGTACCACCTTATTACACCCTGAAGTTCTGAAGAGGATCCCTCATAAAAAAAAATCATATCACAGGTGGCCCACTTAAGAAACATGCAAAGTTTCAGGAGGAAAGTGTAGTGTGCTAGATATTATGCATGCATGAGAAACAGTTCAAGGTATTTCTTGTACTTTTGCTCAGCTTCTCAAAGTCACAGAAGATGCAATGACTAATGATGGGTGCAGGCACCCAGTGCCAGAGGCAGAACTCCAGCATTTTTCAGGCAAGCAGCCAGTACTGTACTCACTCAGGTTCTGCAGACTCCACCAAAAAACACTTTTATTTTGGGACAGAGAACTAGCCAAAACATCCAGTACTGATGATTCCTGTGGCATATTAATCAACATCCCTCCTGAAAAGCATACCAAAGGTTGGACAACCCGGTGATCAGTGCATCACAAATAATGTTATTGATGTGCCATCTGCTGGCTGATCTCAGTATTTTGAATTTTTCTTTACATATGTATGTATGAGCCTTCAAATTGCCTGTTGTCTTACAGCAACCCACGCTTTCTTAGGCAAGGAATACTCAGGATGGTGTTTAGCCAGTTCTTCCTCTGAATATAGCCTAAACTACTTGGTATTTGTTGACAGTCTCCATCCAAGTACTAAGTAGGGCTGAACCTGCTTAACTTCCAAGATTATGGTGGGCTTTTGCCTTAGGGTATTAGGCCCTGTCCAGATGGGCCACAAAGCACATATGAGTACGTGTAGGGTTGCCTGGGAGCGTTCTTTTCAGAGCTCCCTAACCCTAGTACATACTCAGTACGTCAAAATGGCGGCGCCCAGTCTTACAAGGGCACGCCCTTTTGACATTTGCACACTGTGGCGTCGCAAGCACGACACAAAAAGAACCCCTTTTTGAGGGTTCTTTTTCCGCCGCGGGAAGCCTCGCCGTTTGGCAGGTGAGGCTTCCTGCCGACGGAATGGAGGCGGCGGCAGACCCCCTTTTTGGGTGGTCTGTATCCGCCTAGATTTTACCCCCTCATTAAAGTGCTTACTTGTTAGTAAAGATATATTTTTTAAAAAAGATATGCTTTTATTTATTTATTTATAACATTTATTTGCTCAAGCACTCTCCAGCTGTAACAATCCCTGCCATTTTAATTGAGATTGAAAGAAACCAAGGGCACTTATCAATGTAGTGTGGAACTGGGGGTCTTGCTGCACTGGGTGGTTCGAATTTCGCGTTATTTCGCAAAGTAACCGATCATAACCAGCATTCGAATGCCCACAATCGCGCACTCAAGTAAAGAGCGAGCTGCCGAACTGAATAACGTACTGGCTCCGTCTTTTTTGGAGCGTGTTGGCCAGTGCGATGATAAGGGGATTGGGCGATGATTCCGGATTTTTTTCTCTGTTCGAGTCTCAGTTGCGAATGGGTCTGGTATGAATGCCCAGTCATGAACTCATCGGCAAAGACCCCAGATTCAATTTTTTACTTGCGGTGGGTTGGTTCCTCTTGCGTTCCAGGGAAGCGGGGGGGGGCGGTTTCCAGCGGCATCCTCCTCCTGGCTTGGGACAAGATAGGCTGCATTACCAGGCAGGGAAAGAGGCACGGGGCGCTGGGAATCGCTGGTTCCAGCAGCCTCCTGAGCCTCCTTCTACCGGCTTGGGGAGCCAGCTAGGCTGAATCCCAGGCAGGGAAGAGGCGGCGGGGGCCGCTGGAATCGCGTTTTCCAGCAGCCTCCTCATCCTCCTCCATCCGCTGTGAGGAGCCAGACTAGGCTGCATCCCAGCAGGAAAGATGCGCGGGGGCCGCTGGAATCGCGTGTTCCAGCGGCCTCCATCCTCTCTCCTCCTGGCTTGGTGAGCAGCCTGAGGCTTGGCATCCCAGCAGGGAAGAGAGCAGGGGCCGCTGGAATGAGCGGTTTTCCAGCCAGCCTCCTCCTCCTTCGGGCTTGTGGATCCAGGCCTATGGCTGCATCCAGCAGGGAAAGGCGGGGGTCCCTGGAATCGCGGTTCCAGCTAAAGCGCTCCTCCTCTCCTCCGGCTTGGGAGCAGCTAGGGCTGCCTTCAAGCGGAGGAGGAGGAGGAGGGCACACTAAGACGGCGGCGTATCGCCGCATTTACGGACCCCGCGCCTGTGTCCTATGGTGGGATGCAGGCCCGGATGGAATCACAAGGGTAGGAGGAGGAGGAGGAAGCCGCTGGAATCACGGCGACCCCACAGAAAAGGCCATCCAGTCAACCTCTTTGCCATGCAGGAACTCCTAATAAAAGCCATCCCCATTGACTTGACTTGGCATCCAGCCTCTTTGACAGCCGCTGGAACTCCTCCTCCCCCCCCCCCAGAATAAATACACACATACTCCAACACACACACGCAGAACTGGGCATTGCTAATTTGTTGCAAGGAAGGTCATGGTTTACGTTAAAACCAGCAGGGAATGTAGAGAGGAAACAGTAACGGGCACGTTGTATCGCGATTGTTAATGTGCATGAGCTGCTCTCCAGCTGTTTACCGGGCTGTCATGACGGGACCTCCCTTTCACCCGGAAGCGTTTAAGGTCGCACCCCTGCATGGCATCAATGCGCATGTGCGAGGCGGCCGATATGAATCGGCCAATCCTCATGTTGAGCCACCGGTGTGACAAAACATTCTGCACTGAATGCACTTTGATGCAGAATGCGGATTGGCCAATTTGAATCTGCCAATGAGGAAGGACTCCCAGTATGAAGTCCTAATTTGCGTTTATGAGCGAATTTTCAAATCGCCCAGTGCAGGAAGGACACCAGTTCCACACTATTGATAAGGGGGCCAAGGTAACAAGACAGCAGTCAAATGAAAGATAATACATAGCTGAAATAACTAGAACAGATATTGCCAATAGTATAAAAGTCCTGCATTTTATAAAAAAAACCTCTGAAATGACAGAAAAAACCAGTGTAATTTTACAAACCATAACACTGCCATTGTGAAAAGCTTTCTTCTTTCCAATTGCCTTCCAAAGGAGGACTTCAAAGGACAACCTTAACAGACAGGTTTATGTGGGAATAGAGTAGGTAGTTCCTTAGAGATAATCGGAGTAGCTGTAAAGTTTTAAACCCATCATTTTGAAAAGACTGGCAGTCAAGGAAGTTAAAAAAGACTGGCAAGATCCATCCTGTTCTCTATAGTTGGATGATCTAAAGGCTCCAGCTGAAATTCCTGCCCAAAACCCAGCCTCATATGCAAACATATTGCAAAAATCAAAACTGAATTTTATAGGACACAGCAATGGCTCAGCCATCTTTTGCCAGGAGGAGTTTTTTGGTCATCCATTACTAAGGTTGGGTCTTTTTGAAAGAAAGAAAGAAAGAAAGAAAGAAAGAAAGAAAGTAAGTTTATTAATTTTTTCTATTCTCACTCAAAGAAATAATTAAAGCCACCCCTCAAAAACAAACAAACAAAGAATAAACCCAAACCGTGGCTTTACAAGCACTGCATTTCTCCTACTTTTCATTTAATTGTGCTAAATGATTACTTTCATTATACTCGGACCACACTCTATTCAAAATTTCAACTATAGACTTAAAAGTTATTTATTTTTTGTATAGTTGATATAAAAGGCTCAATACTCACTGTCAAGAAATAAATGTGTGTGTACTCAGGGGAAGTGTCATCCATTGAAGCCAGCATGTCTCTGGGAAGGGAGACCAGAGGGTCATTGGATATGGCTGAGTTTCCATGTCCCCCGACCCCATGGCTACAGGTCTGATAAATCAAAAAGACTAGAAAATATAATTCATATATAGTAAAACTGAGAATTAAGATGCCATTATTTAAGACAAGTCGTCACAGAATTAACATTCAAACAGAATGCATAGAGTAACCAAGCATCTCCAAAAAGATTTTTCTAGACCTCTGCACCAGTGGGACCCACCAATGTGCCAAAGCTCTCACATCATATATACTCTGTGTGTGTGTGTGACTCACTCACTCTCTTACACACAAAGGTGAGAATTTTGACCCAGTCAGGTGGGAAAAGTATACCAGCCAAAATACCTGAGAATTCTGAGAACTATGTTCCAAAAACCACTTTTTTTCCTGACTTTGGATTTGTAAGCATCTACTTGGGCATGTAAATCCTTGTCTTTTTCTGCTACAATCGACAGAGCATTTTACTGCAAGGTGGAACTACAGTACATTTTTAGATTCCCCACAGAAATCTCTAAGGATACAGTAGTCTCATTTGTGGCTGAAGGAGCAGTCAGGGGATGATGGGATAGGTCGCCAGGGGTCATTGGGCCAGGATCGGGCTGAAGGAGCAGGCAGGGGATGATGGGATAGGTCGCAGGGGGTGAAGGAGGAGGAGGGGGATGAAGGAGCAGGATGCAGGGGGCCAAGGGGGGCAACATCGGAGTGATCTTCCACACCAAAGCAATTCGGAGTAACATCAAAGTGAGCTTGGAAGCGAATTCTGTGAATTCACTTTTTTCCCAAATGAGGAGTCACTTTGGAATCACTGTGGAAGCGCAACAAAAGGAGGGCCCATAGAAAGGAATCGCGTCTGATAACACATTCACATGAATTCGCATCATGGACCTGCAGTAACGTCAGATCTGAGCCGCAAAACCCCCCCAAAACCTCCGTGTGATAAACACTTGAGTGCCCAAACTGCAACCCAAAACCCACTTATTTATCGCAAAGTGCCATGTCCCTCTGACTTTCTAATAACAAACTCTGGCGAACTCTGTGCTGAGGTGATGGTGTGTGTGCCCGCAGAGAGTGCTCTGAGTGCTACTTCTGGCACTTGTGCCATAGGTTTGCCACCACTGCCCTAGGCTGCACCACTCCATCCTCCGCCAAATGAGGGAAGAAGAAGAACTCTTTGGGGCTAATTAAAAGGGGGAGGAAGTTTTCTGTTTTTGAAGCCCCCTGGCCCTGGAGGAAGGAAGGAAGGAAGGAAGGAAGGAAGGAAGGCAAAAAGGTCCCTGAGGGGCACAAGGGGCCAGGAGCAGGGGAAGCCCCAAGCCCACCATTTTGGGCAGAGCAAGAGCTTGCAGGACACTGAATGGAGAGCCACTCTTTCCTGTCAAAAACATCTGCTTCTCCTCCCAGCTGCCGAAGAAGACCTAGGAGCCCCGGAAACCGAAACAAAACAGAAGATCATGAGAATTGATGCGGGGGAATACCAGGGCCACAGCAGACATGCATATCACACCAAACAACATCGAATTGAATATGAAGTAGCCAAGGAATAGGATTTGTGAATTCGCTAGTTCATCAAACTGCGTTCAGAGTGCGTTTGGAATGCCAGCAAATGTGTGAGATAACCTGTTGCGCAATAACATAAATACCCATGATTGTGTTTGGTACGACACTGGATTATACTTCCAATTTCCATCATGTCATAATGACCATCATTCCACTTTGACTTCTGTGGCTATTTCCTGTGGAATTCTGGAATTTGTAGTTTGGTGCTCTCTGCTTGAGGAGTCCAGGGTCCCAAACACACTGCAGAAATAATCCACTTTGAGACCACATTAACTGCCTTGGCTCAGTGCTAGGGAATCCTGGGAACTGTAGTTTATTGTGGCACCAGAGCTCTCTGATAGAGAAGGCTAAATATCTCACAAAACTACAGTTCCCGGAATTCCTTAGCATTGAGCCAGGGTAGTTGAAGCGGTCTCAGACTGGATTACAGTATTTCTACAGTGTATTTGGGACCTAACTGCCCTGCCCTAAACTACAAATCCCAGGATTCCACATGAGGCAGCCTTAACGGTTAACATGGAATAATAGCACTATAACGGTGTGTGATACAGTGTGTTAATCTGCTTACTGTACTTTGTTTTATTGTATTTCAGTTAGTATTATTTTAAGAGATATTTTAATCATGTTATGTTGTTTTCGATTGTACACCGTGTGGCAGTACAATCTTTATTCTTATTTGACCATTACTATGTAAAGTGCTGTGCAAACTTTACAGCGCTCTATAAATAAATGTTGTTATTATTATTATTATTATTAATAATAATAATAATAATACTGTCTGAAGAAACTACAAAAATCCCTCAGAAGTCCCTACACTACGTCTCCAAGGCAGGCAGGGTGACCAGATATCCTCACAGCAAAGGAGGACAAGTCACCACAAGATGTAGGATCCTCAAGGAAAATGGAGGACAAACCCCCCCCCCCCCGAAATAGCTATGAACACTCATAAAAATATAAATTCATGCTTCTCAGTCACACTTAAAATGGAGGCCATTTTGAAGACCTTCCTGGACATCAGGTGATGTGAAGGGTGCTGTGCCCAGGAAAAGGCGGGGCTCAGGTCGTTCTGTTTACTCCACATTATCTGTTAACTGCCTCCTGTGGAATTCTGGGAGTTGTAGTTCAGGGAGGTCTAACCACTCTCTAGTTGAGGATTGCAAAAGCAAGTCCCTGACCTGCAAATCCCAGGATTCCACAGGAGGCAATTACAGCAGTACAAGTGGACCTGAGGCCCCTTTTTTCCAGGACATGGCCTACATCCCAACCTTCAATTCAAGAGAAATGTCAAAATGTCCTCTATCTGGAGCCTTAGTGAGGAGGAGGAAGAGGAGGAAGTTATATGAGTGTTTTGAGCTTTGGTTGGGCCCTGTCCTCCATTCTTCCTTGAAGGCTCCTCCATTTTTTCAGCGCCTTGTCCTCGTTTGCGGGTGACGAACACGTTGATCCACACTGGAGACATAACCCGGTTTAACACTTTGTCTGGCTGAATGCTATGGAATCCTGGGACTCTTTGGCTGAATGCTATGGAATTCTGTTGTGGGCCCAGAGAACAAACTCCAACCCCGAGAACCCCATAGCATTCAGCCAGACAAAAAGTTAAAGCGGTATAAAACCGGGTTATGTCTCCAGTGCGGATGCAGCCCGGTAATCACCCTGGAGACTGACGAGGCATTCATGTTGTTAATAGGACTATCATTCCACTTTAACGGCTGCGGAATTCTGGGAATCGTAGTTTAGGAAGGCCCATACCTCCTCTGGCCGAGGGCTGTAAAGGCCCCGACCCGAACTACAAATCCCAGGGTTCCCCAGGAGGAGGAGGAGGAGGACTTAACCGTCCTTAAAGTGGAACAACAGCCCTGCTATATACAATGTAGGGCGATATTATTGTCTGAAAGGACCACAAGTTCCCTTCCCTAACCGTGTGGCCCCACCTCCGCCGGGCCTGGCTCATCCAGGAAGCCCTTCCTCTCTCCCCTTCTTCCTGGGCGGAGAGGAGGAGTGGCAGAGCAGCAGCTGAGCGGAGGCGGCGCCGGCGGCAGGGAAGAGAGACCCGAGAGGGGTAAGGAACCGCTCCAGAGCCCCCCACCCAGCCCCACCGCCCCTGGGCCTCCGCCTTGGCACGGGAGGAAGCTGGAGGAAGGCCGAGAACGCTCCGGGAAGCGCCTCTCCCACCCCACCCCCATCCCCTCTTTTTATTATTATTATTATTATTTCTTGATTCAGTGTGTATTTCTCTCGGGTCCCTCTCCTCCTCCTCCCCCGTGTCATGGCGCACATGCCTGGCTGTCAAGGAGTGGGAGAGGAGAGGACCCAGCTCTCCTCCCTGTCCTTCCCTTCCCTCCTTCCTTCATTCCTCCCTTCCCTCCTCCTTTCCTTCCTTCTTCCCTTCTCCCTTCCTCCCGTTTACTTCCTTCTATTCTTCTTCCTTTCCCTTCCTCCTTCCCTTCCTCTCCCTTCCTTTTCCCCCTTCCCTTTTCCCATTCCTTTCCCTTTCTTCCCTTCTTCCTTCCCTCCCTCCCTCCCTCCCTCCCCTTTACTTCCTTCCACCCCTCTTCCTTTCCTTTCCTCCTTCCTCCCTTCCATTGCTTCCCCTTCCCTCCCTCCCTCCCTCCTTCCCTCCTTCCTTCCTTCCCTTCCCCTCCTTCCATCCCTCCTCCCTTTGCTTCCCCTTCCCTTCTCCTTCCTTCCCTCCCTTTCCTCTCACCCTTCCTTCCTTCCCTTCCCTTCTCCTCCCTTCTTTCCTTTTCCTTCCTCCCCCTCCCTCTCCCCAGTGCTGTGATGTTTTCCCCAGCAGGCCCAGCTGGTTGTGTGCGAATGGTGGAGGCTGTCCTTGTGGGCCAGAGAGACGTGAGGGTGGCACATGATGCCAGCCTGGGATGGAAAACAAGCCTTCCTTTCTGGCTGCTCTGGCACCTCCCTCCCTCCTTCCTTCCGTCCTTCTTTTGGGTGGAGCAATCATGTGATAGTGATAAGGACTCACAGGTTCTCCACACACAGGCACTTCACAATCTAGACAACATAAGGGTCTGCAGCTGATTAAGGAAAAAGGCATTAGGCTGAAATGAATGCGTGTGCATGTGTGTCTGCATGCATGACCCATGTAAGCCCGCATCAGAGCAAAGCAGCCAGGATGTGGGAGGAGTGGTGTCTTGGCAGCCTCTGCCTCCTCAATGCATTCCTTGTGGTGGAAATCTAAGGAGGATGTTTTCAGCTCCTCCTTCTTTTCTGTGTCTTGTGATTCTCACTCTTTGTAGCTGCTATATCCCAATGACAGATGCAGTATGGATTAGGATGACTGACGTCTCTTCTATATTTTTATTATTACTGGTAAATATTGACAGAAAGTCTGTATTTTCCCCCTTCTTACAACAAGAGAAAAGGTTTAGGCATGATTACTGAAGACAGATGATGAGTGAAGTACTGTACTTCTTCACACAGGACAAAGTTCAACTGTGGAATTTGCTACTTCAGGGTGTAGTGATGGCAGCTTCTAGAAGGCCATTGGACAAAGGGAAGATAGATAAGCTGGCAGTGGGTAGGATGTATCTTCCGTCAGTACTGTGATGGGGAGCTGTGGGAACACAGTATAATTGGTAGGGTGCTATTGTACGCAGGACTATCCTGAGGGCCTCCCATAGGCAATTGGTTGTCTGTGTTGTTGTGTGCCTTCAAGATGTTTCTGACTTATGCCAACCCTAAGATGAACCTATCATAGGGGTTTCTTGGCAAGATTTTTCAGAGGAGGTTTGCCATTGCCATCCTTTGAGGCTGAGAGCATGTGACTTGCCCCAGGTCACCCAGTGGGTTTCATGGCTGAGCTGGGAATCAAACCCTGGTCTCCAGAGTTGTAGTCCTGCACTTAAACCACTATGCCATGCTGACTCTGTCTGTTTTGTATATAGGCTGTATCTTTTTAAGTTTGAGAGAAGAGAAAACAAAAGTAATCACCTCTTTCCTCTGCAGTTACCCTTTCAAACTGGTAATCTCCTGCGGCTTCGTTTGGTTTTCAAAAACAAACTTAAAGATGTCTCCCCTGGTAAAGAGGAGCTATATGTGTCGTTTCAACTTCCTATTTTATGAAAATGTGTGAAGTTTTTGAAGATACAGTAGACCCTTGTTATACGCTGGGGTTTGGTTCCAAGATCCCCCATGTATAACAAAATCCGTGTATGCTCAATTCCCATTAAATATAATGACATAGCAAAATGGTGTCCCTTATAAAAATGGAAAATCAAGGTTTGATATTTGAAATTTATACTTTTTGGGAACATTTTCAAACCATGTATGCTTGAATCCGTGTATAAAAAAATCAGTGTATAAGAAGGGCCGACTGTATGTGCAGGTACTTGCAGGAAGGGGAGTATAGGCCATCATTAGCACCAACCTGTTGTCTGAACAAAATGACATCAGACTGGTTGAAAACTGGTATCGTTCAAAACATAGTTGTCACGATTACTTTAATTTTGGTTGTTAAAATATTTATATCCTGCCCTTTATTGTGGGGGTTTAAGGGTGACATACAAGGTAAAATAAAGAGTTCCAGATTAAACCAATAAAATTGCTTAAACGGGATGAAAGCATGCTAACCATTTAATGTTAAAACAGTTTAAATTGCTACAACAATTAAAAATTACATATAAATTTAAAGTAAATTAAGTCCACAAACACTTCAGTCAAAAGCTATGTCTTGACTTGGTGCTTGAAGGTAACCAATATTAGCATCAACTGGGTCACCAAAGTGAAGTCATTCTATGTTCTCTCCCATCCTATTAATTAATGCAGTCTCTCTCCATTACATATCAATTTAATATTAATTACATGGTTTCTGTACTGAAACCAGATCTAATTTGGGAGCCATTTCTCAGGAAGACTTGATACTTAAAAGAATTTATACATATGTTCGCTGACTTTGAAGCAATAGTTTTAGAGTTTGCTGCAAAGGAGTCTGAAACAATTGGTGGGAATTGCACTGCTGCTGAAGAAAGGGTTGGCTATTTTCAATTATTATTCCTCCTTTCCATTTTAGGCCCACAAAGAGCTGCCATAGAGGGTTGGGGCATCTTCTGGCATGGCATGGCAAGTTGCGTGTGGGATGCAGAAGTGATTGACCAACATTGTGAGATCCCAATTCCTTCTATGAATGAAAGGAATCTTTCCTGGAACCAACCCAGTATAGTTGTTTGTGGGTTTTTAGGGCTCATGTTAGTAATCAGATCACAGCCACAGATGCTGGCGAAACGTCACAAATAAACTCTTATAGAACATGGCCACATACCCTGAAACACCCACAAAAAACTATGGATGCCGGCCATGAAAGTCTTTGGCTTCACAGCCCAGTATATTTGACCATTCAGTTAAGGGTGCTTCCTGCCCTCCCCCAAATTAAATAAATGCTGGTATTTTTCTCTGTGTTAAAAGATTCTTCTAAAGCTCTCAATGTGAATAGTCTTTAACTTAGATCACTGCATTATTTTGATTCAGGCATAAGAGGGAGGCAATGGCATGGTACCTATGAGTATTCCTTCTCTAAGAAAACCCTATGAAATTCATGGGGTAACCATAAGTTGGCAGGTGACTTGAAGGCACAAACGTACCATCAAGAAAAGATCATGGGGTCTGCCTAGTGAAATATCCTCTTGCCTGCCAAAATACAGTCAAGTCTTGATGATAATCTTGGGATAATTTACTTTAAACTAAGGGCTGAGTGGGCTGAGCATGAGCAATCTCTGGATGTTTTCCGGAATATATATTTCCTGCTGGCTGATGCTGATGGGAGATGAAATCAAATACATCTGGAGAGTTACAGGTGCTTATCCCCTGGGTAAGCTAACCTACGGAAATTTTTGCAATGATAGAGTTTATCCCTTTTTCAACTAATGCTTCAGTGACAATATGGGGCTAAGAATTCTGAAAACTTGTGCTGCACCAACAACTGTTACTAACATGAGCTTGTGAAGACTAGTTCAGATTTGCTTCTTTTATGTTGCCCTTATTATCATGCTGAAAAGGTTGCTAATAAGTTTTTTTTATAGCAAACTTCAAATTGGGAAGTTTTTTAGAGGGAAAACATACCTGCATACAAGAACTCTAGCAGGCTTTCTTCTGAGGACTGTAGTATCAATGATCTACTGAAAGTAAGATAGTGTGGTGCTGCAGGCGCTTAAAAATATTAGCCCTGCAAAACTTATCATAGATTGAAACTGGGGGAAAGAGGAAGCACCACCCAATGTCAAAGTTGACTTTACAGTTACAGGAATTGAAAGAAGGTTTTAAAATAGCACTAAAATGTGTAGCTTGAAAAATGAAAACAGCTCTACTGAAGGTGACCAGGTTTGTTGCCTCACTGTGGCTATATGTGAGGGCTCCTGCTCTCATTTCTATTGGATTTATTGACACTCTATATCTGAGTGGATAATTACATAAGATATTCAAGTTGTTTGTTTAGGCCAGTATAGCCAATAAGCATTCAGCCAGGTTGCATATGTTTTTGGCAGTCTTGGATTTCCAGAAGTAGATATTTTTCTCTAGAAAAGAAGAATATGCTTCCATGCCTTGTGTCCTCCTCTAGAAAATTTGCTTTACTAGCTTTCATGTAGTTTGTACTGGGACCATGCTGTTTACCCCACCCTCAACATGCAGTTCTTCACATTGTGAATTTCTGCCTGGCTAGGGAGAGCCTACACACAGAGAAAGAGACTGTTATAGGAGCTTGAACCCTAGACTCCAGTTCTCTGGGCTCCAGTTCTGCGGAAGTCTGAGATCATAGAGTTCTCTAGACATGTTTCCCTTCTGTAGACTTTCATGCTGAATGCACAGACATCATCAGAAAGCTCTGTGGCTTCCAGAACAATGTCCTGAAGAAGGGCCCACCCCCCATTGCATCTGCCATCGCAATGGCCTCAGAGGGAGAGAAGAACTGCTGGACTGGATCCTCTTCACCACTGCTATCCTCTTTTCCTTTTGTGTCATGTCTTTTTAGATTGTAAACCTGAGGGCAGGGAACTATCTAATTAAGACACTTAATTACTAACTTAGAACATTTCTAAAGAGCAGGGTATAAATACAATTATTGTTAATAATAATAATTCCTCTTTATCATCTAGAGCCCCTTTGCATATTTAACATGTGAAAGGAGTAACAAGCTGGGCCTGTCTTGCCTCAGTGATAGGCAGAAACCATTCATTCTTGAAGCTCCCATCCACCTTCATTCTACTCTCCCAGACCAAACTGGAGAGTAAAAACAGTAGTCAGCTGTCTGGGCTAGTTTCTGTGGTGCTTTTCTTTCCACAACCATCTGGCCTGATGCCCACTCAAAACCTCCATAGATCAGGAAGATCCCATAATATTTTTGAGTTTGATCCAGGAGCTGAATGACAGTCAACCGACTCCATATTACAATATTACACTCTTGATTTGGAGGCTACAATGAAGGCTGCTACACACTTTGGATCTAATTCCCCCTGAATGTGGTGGGACTTCCTCCCAAACACATGGTGGTTGGTTTGGGCTACCATTAAATTGCACTTGAAGCTTTGATGTATCCTGTATACCAATCTTGCAGAGGCTTTGAACTAAAAACCCTGTAGTTCTTCAACATACTGTAGTTGCTGAGGCTGCTAGGACTTGAAGCCTAAAACATGTGGAGAGCACCTGCTTAGGGAAGGCTGTTGTACTCTATAAAAATGTAGATCCTATTTGGCATGGAAATTACAAGTGAAGCAGATAGCTTGGGGATGGAGTACTAGACCCTGGTGCCTTTTCACACTACACAGTTATAGCACTGTGATTCCACTTTAAATGCCATGATTGTGTCCTGTGCAATCCTGGGATTTGCTGTGGACAGGGGATAGCTTGAATTCTAGTTCCTCAGCAAACTAAGATTCAGGATTTGATAGAATGCAGCCATGGCAATAATTGCACTGTCAAAGGACCCTAGTATGCTGACTCTTGTCACATCTGTTACATCTTCTTTTCCCCATCCATTCCCCATTGGAGGGAGGAGCTGCTATAATGTAGAGCTTCCCAAACATGTGTGAATTAGAACCTTGATAATTCCAAACCAGGACATTGTATGAGTACCACAGGCTCATTGCTACAGAAGTTGCCCACATATTGCAAGGAAGACTGTAGACCTGACTACTGTAGTGTGAAGAATAGACTGGCCTAAGAAGCGCATGCCTAATCTATGTATGTTGTTGTTGTTATCTGCGCTCAAGTAGATTTCGACTCATGACGACTCTTGTGGACAAGATACCTCCAAGAACTCCTATCTTCCATATCTCTACTTACCTGTAGTTCCTGCAAGCCCATCCCCATGTCCCTCCTGATTGAGTCCATCCATCTGGCATACTGTCTTCCTCTCCTTCTTCTACCCTCTACATTTCCTAGCATCATTTCCCATTCCAGTGATCTTTTCCTTCTCATTATATGGCCAAAGTACATCGGCCTCAATTGCATCATTAAAGTGGGATCCAAGGTCCACTCAGCCTTCCATCCTTTTGTAGGTCGGTAAAATGAGTATGCAGCTTGTTGGGGGCAATTAGCTTACAGATTGTAAACTGCTTAGGGAGTGCTGAGTGAACAGATAAGCGGTATAGAAATATACATGCTATTGCTATTGCTATCATCTTAGCTTCTAAGATTTGATCTGCTCCAAGACCCATCTGTTTCTCCTTTTGGCTGTCTGTGGTATCCTAAGCACTCTTTTCCAACACCACATCTCAAATGAGTTGATTTTTCCTCTCTCTTCATCCTTTACTGTCCAGCTCTTGCTGATTCATGGTGATGGGGAATATGATGCCTTGGACGAATCTCTGCATACTTCTCTACATCAGCATTGTATTGAGGCTGCCCTCTATCTTTTTTGTGGCTCCCAGGCAACTCTAACGCAGCGCTGGAAAGTTCCATCATTTAAAACTAGGAGAATTGTGCTCTTGGAAGCCTTCAGAAGCAGCAGTGCATGGTCCTGCTTTAGTGGGTGCCTTTTAGAACTTATGTTTTAAAAAATACTTTGGTCTTTTTTCAGTTTTTTTAACATTAAAAGCTCACACTTTTTGGCAGGGACTACGGAAGGTTCCTGGGAGCCAAATTGACTTTTGAACCTGCTGAAATGCTATGCATGTTTATTGAAAAGTAAGCTCCATAGAGCTCAATGAAACTTGCTAGTGGATATGCATGTATCAGTTTGCAGTCTTAACAGTGAAGGTGGTGAACAAGGAAGTGTCATCACCTTACTTTCTGTTTCCAATGGCTCTTGCTGTAACCTCCAAATCTACTCATAACTCCCAAATTTATACAGTGGGCCCTTGTTATATGCTGGGGTTTGGTTCCAGAATCCCCTGTGTATAACAAAATCTGTGTATGCTCAAGTCCCATTAAATATAATGACATAGCAAAATGGTGTCCCTTATAAAAAATGGAAAATCAAGGTTTGATATTTGAAATTTATACTTCTTGGGAACATTTTCAAACCGTGTATGCTTGAATCTGTGTATAAAAAATCTGAGTACAGTATAAGAAGGGCCAACTGTATTACTTATTACCTAAACTACATTTCTTAAAGGAGCACACCTTTCTTACTTCATATTATCCTTCCTAAATCTCTGAAGATGATTAGGCACAGAGATAATGACAGGTCTTTAATCTGTTCAACACATTAGTCATTCTGCTACTGGAGAAGTAACATCTGCTTCACTTGTAGGAAATGTTTGCTTGTTCGTGTATGCCTGTATGTGGCAAAAATTCTGTGTGTAGACATCCAGTGTTGCCTCCCCCACTCACTTCCCTTATTTATCATCATTACTAATTCAGTTATAGAAAGAACCCAGCATAAGTTTTTAATTGCTTTCATAACTACCTTTTGCCAAAGTGTTTCTTTTGCGACCCAATATAGTTAAATTTTTTCTAAAGTTGAACTATAATTCAACTAGAACTATAATTTGGTGCATTCTTTTTTTTAAAAAAAAATCAAGAGGCTAAGGCTAGTGAAGAAAGTACATGGAAGCCGCTTGGGGAGGGAAATAATGGCGCACACACGCCTGCCACATACACACGTCCCATTATTTCCTGCGGGGCTTGAGCATAAGCAGATTTTCCCTTACGCGTGGGGATCCAGAACAGATCCCCCATGTAAAGAGGGGGCCAACTATAATGCCATTTTTAAAAAATGTTTTTATAGGCAGTATGATGAAAGCCTTAACTTACCAACATTTTTTTTATTATGAAATCCTAACTCTCCCAAAATCCAGACTGATACAGTACAGCCTCCCCAAAACTGATGTTTTCTTTATATTTTGGACTACAGCCCACATCAGTCTTGATGATTGACCAAGCTGGCTGAGGATGGTGTGTATTAAAGGTTAAAGCATCTGAAGTTGCCACATAGGGAAAGTGTAAAGGTGCCACACTATCAGGAGAAATAGTTGGTTTATTACTGACTTTTCATATTTGTGACTTTGGAGTGCAGTTCTCCATGATGTAAATGTTCTTAATTATTTGTCATCCTCTGTTTTCAGGTGGTGTTACTTGTGATCCTTCTGCTTATGACCTTGGTGGGCATTATAATCAGCAATGGCGTACAATGCAGGAACCGCTGTGGATCCTAACCAGTTAGCACAGCGCATAACAGCTAATATCCAGAAAATCACACAATGCAGTAAGTTACTTAAACTGTTCACATTAACAGTGTGTTTATACCTTTTACTTTTGTTGAGACAAGTTTAGTAGGCGTGTTCAAAAGAGACTATGGTCCAAAACACACTGCAGAAATAATCTAGTTTGAGACCGCTTTAACTGCCCTGGCTCAGTGCTAGGAAATTCTGGGAACTATAGCCTTCCCTGACAGAGAGCTCTGGTGTCACAATAAACTACAATTCCCAGGATTCCCTAGTGCTGAGCCAGGGTAGTTAAGTTGGTCTCAAACAGGATTATTTCTGCAGTGTGTTTTGGATCAGTATTTCAAGGGATTGTGCAAACAGCAATTTGATATCAGTTTGGCCATTCTTGCCTCTGGTAGCAAAATATCAACGTTATGTTTCAATGTTAGACTATTCTGGTGAGGTTTGGGCAGTTAGCCACAAATTATGTTGCTTGACAATCTTATCTGAAATATGTGTTCTGGGAGATGAAGGCCCAAGTTAAGAATGCTGCCCTTACCTTGTGAAGTTCTTTTGTATTAGAAACACATTGTCTCTGATTGTCAGTTGTGGAAAGATAAGCCCCCAAAACTAAGAAGATTGCTTTGTGGGCCACCTACCTTGTACACATGGTTTTCAGATGTCATTTGTAAATTCTGCCTGCTGTGGGGGTACTTTGAAAAATGGTTTATATACATGTGATTGTAAGGAACTCATTCAAGAGTTGGTCGTATTTTAGGAGAAAAGAACCCAGTTCTGTAGCACTTCTGAAAAGTGTAATGGGTGCACAGCCTCCCTCCCCCCTCCCCCAAATATGGTAGGAAATCTATTACTCTAAGATCTGTACCCACCCATACTAGAAATAATTAGCAATGCACCATTTGCATGTGCATATTGTAACTCAGTTTTATCTGTTAAATATGTTTGTGGTTAGGATGTCCTTATCAATGCAAACCAATTTATTCTTTATTCTTCAAGGACAAACAAGCATTTCTGGAATCATCTGTGGATACTGGGATTCATAGGTACTTGGGTTGGTGGGCTTGAGAAACTTAACTGTTTTGACATTTATATTGCATTTCTTTTCTTTTGGGGCTTCTTCAGATGTAATATTTTTTCTGAGTTTAAATTCTGTTTACTATTAAGTGATCATATTTGGCCTAAGTGCTGTTCTGTCATTAAATTTGTGAGCCACAAAATCTGGGCAGTGTGTCTGAATGGAAGCAAACAAAAACAGTTTCAGTTCAGAATCTGGTGATTGCTAATTATATAGCTTCAGATGAGGAAAGAGGAACAAAAATTGATGTCTTTCAACTGACTTCAATTTTTCAGTGTTCATGTATCAAGTTAGACATCGGTATGCAGCTTGTAATTAAAACATACCCATTTATATGTAATTTTTAATTTCAAAACTTGGATATCAGGAACCTCTGGCTTGTAACCTTGTATCTGAAATCCTAATATAATAATAATAATAATAATAATAATAATAACAACAACAATAATAATAATAATAATTTTTTTATTTATATACCACCCTGTGGCAAACCAATCCGGGCGGTTTACAACATTAAAATAACATACAGCATAAAAACTATATTTCCCTCCCCCCTTAAAAAGTTATTAAACTACATATCTAATTTAAAACCACAATAACTAGTTAAAATAACAATAAATTAAACAAAATAATACCAACCAACAAACCACTGCAACCAGTTCTAAAGAAAAGAAAAGGGGGCTTTGGAGACATTACTGAGGAGGGGTGAGATCCTGAGGCCGGGATATTTCAGTCTGGGAAGGCCTGCCTGAAGAGATCCGTCTTGACAGCCTTTTTGAAGCTGTCCAAAGATGTTAATTGACGGATCTCGTCCGGCAGGTCATTCCAGAGCCTGGGTGCGACAGCAGAAAAATCCCTCCGGGAGGTCGCCACAAGCTTCAATTTTTGAGGCTGCAACAAGTTCCTCCCAGAAGACCAGAGAGCGCAGGGAGGATTGTATGGGAAGAGGCGGTCTTTGAGATAGCTTGGACCCAAGCCATTTAAGGCTTTAAAGGTAATAACCAACACCTTGTACTGGGCCCAGAAACCAATAGGCAGCCAGTGGAGGGACCTCAGAACTGGGGTGATATGGTCCCTTATAGATGTTCCTGACACAAGCCTGGCTGCCATGTTTTGAACCAGCTGTAGTTTCCGAACCAGGCACAAGGGTAGCCCCATGTAGAACGCATTACAGAAGTCAAGGCATGAGATTACCAGCGCGTGCACAACAGTCTCGAGATCCCTTACTTCCAGAAAAGGGCGCAGCTGGCGTATCAGCCGAAGCTGATAACAGGCGCTCCTGACAGTCGCATTCACCTGATTTGTCATCAGGAGCGACGAGTCAAGGAGCACCCCCAGACTGCGAACACAGTCGCTGGAGGAGAGTGTGACCCCATCCAGGACTGGAGGTTGCAACCCAATTCTTGGTTTCGGGGCCGCTACCATGAGCACCTCCGTCTTGTCTGGATTCAGTTTCAATCTGTTTTTCCTCATCCAGCCCATTACCGCCTGAAGACATTCATTGAGAGAAGAGATGCCATCGGAATTCGAGGCCGACGAACGAGATACGGAGAAATAGATTTGGGTGTCATCAGCGTACTGATAACACCCAGCACCATAACTCCGTATTATCTCACCCAGCGGCTTCATATAGATGTTAAATAACATCGGGGACAAAATAGCCCCCTGAGGAACCCCACAAGTGAGGTACCTCTTACTGGAGCTACAGTCCCTGAGTAGCACCCTCTGAGACCTGCCCGAGAGGAAGGACCGGAACCACTGCAAAGCAGTGCCCCCGATACCTAACCCCTTCAGGCGGTCCAAGAGGATGCCGTGATCTATAGTATCAAAAGCCGCTGAGAGGTCTAAGAGCACCAACAGGGTCACACTCCCCCTGTCAATGCTCAGACGCAGATCGTCGGTCAAGGCAACCATGGCAGTCTCAACCCCAAAGCCTGTCCTAAAGCCAGTTTGAAATGGGTCTAGATAATCGGCTTCATCCAAGACAGCTTTCAAATGACTAGATTTTCTTCCTATCAGCTTTCTTCCTTGTCTAGCTCTCACAACCATACATAGAAACTGGAAATACAACAGTATGGACAATCCTAACTTTAGAATTCAATTATATATTTTTACACTTGTCTGTTTTCCTCATAGCTAGGGAGTCATATCAACCCAGAAGACTTTAAAAGGATCACCCCCAAACAATTTGTTTTGCTCCAAATACCGTCTAGGGAAAGCAAAAATAGCTCCCTGAGGGACCCCACAAAGGAGCTCCCTCTTTCTTGAGCTACTGTCCCCGAGCAGCACCCTCTGGGACCTGCCCGAGAGGAAGGACCGGAACCACTGCAATGCAGTGCCTCCGATACCTAATCCCCCCAAGCAGTCCAGGAGGATCCTGAATACTAATTATAAATTCATCATACAAGTGTAGATCCTTATGTAGTGGAATACTCTGTACCAGGATCGTGATTGTGGGCTTCTTTCTCAAGGGAAAACAGTGGCTAGTTAAAACTGTAATTGTTCTATGTGATCTTTGGCCTTTAAAATGGTATTATTTAAAAAAAAAAACATTTTAATATAATAAAATGTAAATTATTTAAATTGATTTTTTATTATTACATTTAAATTTAATATAAATCTCTTTTTAAATATTGCTCATATATATTTTGTTATGCATCACTTTGTGGACTTGGTGGATGAAAAATGATAAATTCTTTTAATAAAATTTAATAAATGCATGCACTGTCCATGGTCAAGGGAATAGTATTAAGAGAAGTACAAGCAGTTAGTGGAGGAAGGGAATCTGAAGAGTAGAAAAGCTTTGGTGACCATGGAAATTGCTTTATTAAAAAAAAATGGGGGAGGGGGGAGAGAACAAGGTCAATAGATGTGGTTTATCAGTGTCTGGAATAATTACCTCCATGATATTGTGCAACCATTTTTCCCTGTCTGTTGTATTTTATAATATTCTTTTTTCTTCAAGTTAATTTCCTTTTTTCAAAATATATGATTGCTAGTTATTTCCTTCTGTTTTATAAAATAATAATTTAAAGAGTCTTAATTATTAATCCTCTCACTATCCACAGTAGGCAACCTGATCAGTTAATGGGCTAATATAATAATTGGGAATTGCTAGTTTAGAACACAGTTTATATAAGTTCTTCTTTGGACTGCAGCTGGCTGAAAGATCTTGGGAACTGTACTTCAAAAAAAGCAACTTTTCCAGACTCTAGAGTGTGTATCTGGGGGTGTCTTTCTCCTAATACTGCTTGATTTGAGTTTTGTATCTGATGTCTTGAAACAGGGTCCATTTGGAGTTTCCTTGTTCCTGCAGTCTATGGTTTCTATCCCTAACTGACAATGTTACACTGTTTAGTACCACCTTGATTGATTTCTGTTACCACCACCTCTAGTAAGGGCCTTGATGTTCCTTTGCTGCCTTATCACAAATTGCTCTTTTATCTCTATTTCCAATTTTTGTGTATGATTGTCAAAGCTGGATAGTGGAGAAAGCTGACAGGAAGAAAATCAACTAATTTGAAATATGATGGAGAAGTGTTCTTGGATATCATGCACTGCTAAAAACAAATAAATGGATATTAGACCAAATCAAGTCTGAACTCACCCTAGAAGTCAGGATGGCTAAACTGAGACTTTCATACTTTGGACTTACCATGAGAAGACCTGACTTACTAAAGAGCTGTCTTGAGTCCCTGTACCAGGAGGCAGGCAGGATATATCATAGAATCATAGAATCATAGAGTTGGAAGAGACCGCACGGGCCATCCAGTCCAACCCCCTGCCATGCAGGAAATCCAATCAAAGCATCCCCAATAGATGACCATCTAGCCTCTGCTTAAAGACCTCCAAAGAAGGAGACTCCACTACACTCCGAGTGAGTTTGTTCAACTGTCGAACAGCCCTTACTGTCAGGAAGTTCTTCCTAATGTTGAGGTGGAATCTCTTTTCCTGTAGCTTGCATCCATTGTTCCGGGTCCTGTTCTCTGGAGCAGCAGAAAACAAGCTTGCTCCCTCCTCAATATGACATCCCTTCAAATACTTAAACAGGGCTATCGTATCACCTCTTAACCTTCTCTTCTCCAGGCTAAACATCCCCAGCTCCCTGAGTCATTCCTCATAGGGCAAGGTTTCCAGACCTTTCACCATTTTAGTCGCCCTCCTTTGGACACGCTCCAGTTTCTCAGTGTCCTTTTTGAATTGTGGTGCCCAGAATTGGACACAATATTCCAGGTGGGGCCTGACCAGAGCAGAATACAGTGGCACTATTACTTCTCTTGACCTAGACACTATACTTTTATTGATGCAGCCTAAACTTGCATTGGCGTTTTTAGCTGCCGCATTGCACTGTTGACTCATGTTCAACTTGTGGTCTACTTGGACTCCCAGATCCCTTTCACATGTAGTTTCATTCAGCCAGGTGTCCCCCATCCTATATCTGCATTTCATTTTTCTGCCCTAAGTGCATTACCTTACATTTCTCTGTGTTGAATTTCATTTTGTTAGCTTTGGCCCAGCTTTCTCGTCTATTCAGATCATTTTGAATTTTGATCCTGTCCTCTGGGGTATTAGCTATTCCTCCTAATTTGGTGTCATCTGCAAATTTGATAAGTATGCTCCCAATTCTGTCATCCAGGTCATTGATAAAGATATTGAACAACACTGGGCCCAGGACAGAGCCCTGTGGGACCCCACTGGTCACTTCTCTCCAGGCTGAAAAAGAGCCATTGTTGAGCACCCTTTGGGTTCGGCCAGTCAACCAATTACAAATCCATGTAGCAGTTACTTTGTCTAGCCCACATTTTACAAACTTGTTTGCAAGAATGTCATGGGAAACCTTGTCAAAGGCCTTACTGAAATCAAGATATACTATATCCACAGCATTCCCTTCATCTACCAAGCTGGTAATTTTATCAAAGAAAGAGATCAGATTTGTCTGGCATGACTTGTTTCTCTGAAACCCATGTTGACTTTTTGTGATTATGGCATTGCCTTCTAGATGTTCACAGACATCTAAAACAACAGTAAATAAAATAAAATGATACTGTGTTGTTAATCTTAAAAAAAAAAATCAGCAACATCAGGGACTGCCTGAAGGAAGAGGCTCCTCCCTCCTTTAACTGTCATTTTGGCTTCAGAGGGAGTGATCAGGCAGACCCAGCAACATCAGGGACTGCCTGAAGGACGAGACTTCTCCCTCCTTTAATTGTCACCTTGTATTTGTATTGTATTCAATTTTTACTGTACACCGCTATGATCATTGCGGAATAGCGGTCTATAAATAAAACTTATTATTATTATTATTATTATTATTATTATTATTAAAATAATGCATGGGAAGGTAGAAGGCAGCATAAATGCCCTAAAGGCACCAGATCCCATCTGTTTTTGACGGCTAAGAAGGGTCAGCTCTGGATGGGAGACCACCAACAAATACCAGATGCTGTAGATAGACTCTCAGAGAAAAAACTAGCAAAGCCACCTATGAGCATTCCTTGCCTAAGAAAACCCTATAAAATTCTTGAGTTCCGCATAAGTTGACAGGTGACTTGAAGGCACATACACAACATGGTAGAAGGCAATAGATAAAGGAAGAGACTGCACTAGACTGCAGGAGATGGATGGACTCAGTGAAAGAAGCAACACTCCTGAATCTGCAAGACCTGAGCAAGGCTGTTGATAACAGAGTGACTTGGGGGTCTCTCATTCATACAGTTGGTACAACTGACTTGACAGCAGTTAATAACAGCTCTAAGCCTTGCAGAATTAGCTCTAACTATCCACAGCAGATTTCCTAGCAAACCTGCTGTAGAGAGGTTTCTTTAGGTCTGGAAGGCAAAATAATACAGCTGGCCCTCCATATTTGCACCTTTGACACTCGCAGTTTGGATTATTCATGAGGTCAAGCCTACTAGCACAGGCATTTCTCCTCCCTTTCCCTCCTGGGCTTTTCCTCTCAGGAGAATAAGCCCAGGAGCCAACTCCATATTTTCCCCGGCCAGACAGCAATCCGGCCTGGAAAAGGAGGAGGAGCCTCCATTCCCCCAAGTCCCTTTGCTTGCCCTATTGCTGCCTGGGCTGTCCAGGGGGCGATGGGGCTGGCAAAGGGAGGAGTAGCCTCCCTCCCCCCAAGTCCATTTGCCTGCCCCATCACTCCCTGGCTGTCCAGGGGATGATGGAGTAGCCAAAGGGAGGGGGAGCCTCCTTTCCCCAGGACCCTTTGCCTTCCCCATCACTCCCTAGGCTGTCCAGAAGGTGAAGGGGCCTGGCAAAGGGAGGAGGAGCCTCCTCCCCCAGGACCCTTTGCCTGCCCCATCATTCCCTGGGCTGTCCAGGGGGCAATGTGGCTGGCAAATGGAGGTGAATCCTCCATCCCGCCCCCCCGCCCCCCATCAAGGACTCCTGACCAGCCAGATTGCTGTGTGAGCAGCAGCCCAGGTAGCAATCCAACTGGGAAAGGGAATGGGGGGGATGGAGGCTCCTCTTCCCTTTCCCTGCCCGATCGCCCCCTGGGAAAGGAAGTGATTGAGCTAGGAAAGAGGCAGGGAGCCAATTAAAGGGACGGGAGGGTGGGAGAAATGGAGCATGGGCCCCTGCTTCTCTACCCCCACCCATCCCTCCCTTTAACTGGCTTTTGAGTTGGGAGTGGAGTTATTCACGATTTTTCCATATTCATATGGGCCTCGTTCCCCTGACCACAAATAGGGAGGAACTACTATATTACTTTAGGTGTGGAAGTGAAACTAAGGGCACTTCTATAGTTGCTGGGCTGCTATTTCGTAGGAATAAGAACCTGCCTTGAATATTCAGTTTGTGCTGTATTTATTATAGACTTGTATGTGTGTTTGGGGAGGTATATTCCAGTGTAACACTCTGTGATGCTCTTAATTTTTTCTTTCTTTTTTTAGTAGACTAGAAATGGAGACTGGCCCCAAAGCTTGGCATCCACTTCTCTTATTAACAGATTAATGGAACATGCAAATTTTTCCAGGGATGTGTTTGCAGGATTGGAACATGGAACCTTTTGATTAGCTGAGGATATTGGTGCCATCTGGTTTTGCAGTCCACTCTGAGCTTAGCCCCAATCCATACATTAGGTTCAGATGAAGTGAATTGTCCAGACAACAATATATTGTAGTAAATCATCTCTGTTATTTTGCAGTGTATTTCAATATGGGCTATTGGGGTCCACTAGCTTTATGACATGCATGATCCTGATGGAGCAAAAAATGACTAATACTGGTTGTTGGTACGAATTAACAGAACAGCCTGTCTTTCTGGACAGTCTGTTTCTTCAGGAGAATGGCTGTAAGGAATGTCATGATGATCACCTTCCCTTCAGAATTTATCTCTGTACTGCTAAATACTGTATTCTCTGGCGTATAAAACTATTTTTTACTCCAGAAAATCTTCTCAAAAGTTGGGGGTTGTCTTATATGCCGGGTGTCGTCTTATAGGGTGGGTGCTGAAACTTCCAGCTGAACTGGAGAATCTGTGTTTGCCAAATATGGTGGGGGGAGCTCAAAAACGGCTGTGGCCGCATCCCTGCCATATGCGGGGACCGTATGAAAGCAGCAAGGGCAGCGCTATACAAGTATGGTTGAAGAAAATCCATTCACCAGGATTTGTGGGGGAAAGTGACAACGCGTTCCCGATGACGAGATGAGGGACCGCCTCACCGGGAAGGTGTAAGTCAGGGCAGAACAAGCTGCAGGTGTCCAGGGTGCCCAGGGTATGGAAAAAAGAGCTGTGTTTGCACTACCACTCTGATGGTCTTGGAGATAGGGAGGGCTGGGCAGGCAGGGAGAGCTGACCAATCCAAGCAGGCTTTGTATACAACAAGTTTTCCTGCTAAGTACCTGCATGTCATAAGCATTTGAATTAAAATCACCATATTGAAATCAAATCTGATGGGTTTTTAAAATTTTTATTTGGTGTGCAGTGGAAGAGAGGTAGTATTATACGGCGAGTATATCCCAAACCCTATATTTTAACTGGAAAAGTTGGGGGTCGTCTTATATGCCCAGTCGTCTTCTATGCTGGAAAATACGGGTGTGTCTGCAGCTGAGTGGGCATGCTTCCCTCCATGTGTTTCTTTCAGTTCAGTTGTTCCTGTGTGTTAGAGACTGAAAATGGCCAAGCATCTTCTCTTGGTGTTTTCCTCAGCTGTTTTTCACCTCTCACCACTTGAATCCTGCCCCCTTCCATCTGCAGAACTCTTGAAGCTGGAAGAGTCCTTGGCTGAAGAGTCATGATGGGTGACTGCTAGAAAGGTGGAGGCCTCTTAAACTCTATCAACACTGTAATCTATCTGACCTTGGAAGCCTAATCAGCATCAAGGTGAAGGATTCCAGGTTGAACTAAATTCATACTGGCATTCTTTGTGGGTGATAGCACCAGGAGTTTCCCTTGAGAAAATCAACCCACGTTGGTGATGCAAGCACTGATGTAGTACCCATAGTACACCAGTAATGCGTTGTCTCATTAATATTTATGACCAAACAAGACAGACTTGTTTCCTTTTAATGGGACAATAGTTTTATGCATCTAATATATCAAGCCTTTGTGATGGGTAAAGGGATTCAGTACTGTATAAATCAAGACCTATTTTTAGAGAAGCAAATGCAAAGGTTATGCATTTTGGGATGTGCAAGGGATACAGTTGTACAGTACTACAAATGTCACAGTCCCTGTATGTTCCTATTCTTTATCTTACCTTTATCTTTAATCTTAAATACATTGGTTTGGATGGAGAAAGAATGAATGGAACAACATGCTTGCCTATTATTCCATCAATGCCATAAAGCTTGACCTGGGAAAGAATGGAATTCTACTGTACCCGGTTCTATTGAAGCTGTGTGTTCCTGCCTAGAACAAGACAAAATAAACAGTAGCTGCCTCCAGAGTCCCTTGCTGAGGATACGTGAACACAAAGCAGGGAGGAAGAGGGGGGAAACAGATTAGGCAGCAATACCTGCTTTTCTCAGCATGTAAAAATGGCATTTATAATTTGTTCACCATAGTGGAAATCATAAAAATGGTGGAGGCTGGGGGAAGAAAAAGTCATCCCTTGAAGGCTCTAGAGCAGTGGTTCCCAACCTTTGCCTCACCCAGTGGCCCCCCTGATTGGCTGGGAGGCCGGGAAGGGGTGGGACTTCTGGCTGCCTACAAGTCCCCAAAGCCTTTGTGGCTGGAAGTCCTGCCCCTTCCCAGCCTCCCAACCAATCAGGGAGGCCGCCAGCCAGAAGAAGAGGTAGGACTTGCAGTTGCAAAAGCCAGTGGAAGCTCCTCCTCCCCCTCCTCCTCCAGCACTGGCCAGGCCTCCTCTGGCCTGCTGCTGCCTCAATAGCAGTGGTGCTGCTGGCGGTGGCAGCAGCAGCAGCTGCCGTGTGGGGGAGGAGGAGGAGGAGAAGGGGAGGAGGCGGTAGCGGCAGCCCCAGCCCTGTGTGATGGCAGCGGCAGCCATGAGGAGGAGGAGGCGGTGGTGATGGCAGCAGGCCAGAGAGGCCTGGCCAGTTGGAGGAGAGGGGGAGGGGGAGGGACGAGTCCCAACCTGGCGACCCCCGAGGAAGGGTCGATCCCCTGCTCTAGAGGGCCTTCAAGTGCTCTCCAGAAACTTCCTTTAGAGTGCAAGGCATGCCTCAGCTGCCCGTTTCATATTGTTAATTTTGAACTTGCAGAAATATGTTGAACTTTTCTTTTTTGTAACGTAGAAACATATCCCTATTCTTTCCGTGTCAATTCTATCTCTATTGTCATATTTTCTGTTAAAGCAGTATTATCCAGGGGCATATCTACTTTTATTAAATGAGATATATACCAGTGCTGTTCATTATGGGACAGAAACCAACACACTCTTTATAACTTCCTAGGATTATCAGATAATTGGGACCATTGTCTTTTATAAGAAGGCTGACGTATCATGACATGGGAGAATAATAGGTTTTCAGTTTAATTAGATAATTAAGAGTTGATGACACAGAAGTACTTTAGCTGCTTGGTTGCAGTGGCTCCTCTTGTATGCAGCTCAAGGATAAAATGGTGATAAATCTTGATTCTGTGAGTTTGGTGACCCTGAATCTGAAAAACTGAAAAACTTTGAAATATGTCTCCTTTCTGTTGAGGCTACACAGTTGAAAAGCAGTAGTGATCTTGCATTTTTAATGTGGCAGTGGGTACCAAGGCATGGCTTGAAAAGCAGTATGTACTTCTTATTAACACCAAGTGTGTGTGTGTATTATAACAGACATTGAGGCCACAGGAGTCTAGCCAAGGAAAGTTCCACCTGCTTGCCATTTCAGTTTAAAAAGTTGAAAAGCATTTTTGGGGGTAAGAGTTTTCACATTGACTGTAACACAAGGTGTTGTTGAGACCAGTAAAATTGTCTAGAATATAGCTTCTTAGCACAAGGTTATATTTGGTACTGTTTTCTCTACTAACCAGGTATTTTCTCTCTCTCTCTCTCTCTCTCTCTCTCTCTCTCTCTCTCTCTCTCTCTGTGTGTGTGTGTGTGTGTGTGTGTGTGTGTGTGTGTGTGTATAATATCAAACAAGTAGTCTTGAATTCAGGCCTCATTAGTACTTGGATGGGGGACTGCCAAGGAATACTGGGTGCTGAAGGCTATTTTTCAGAGGAAGAAATTGGCAAAACACCTCTGAGTTTTCCTTTCCTGAGAAAATCCTATGAAATTCACCATAAATTGACAAGCAACTTGAGGGTGCACATGTGCATGCGTGGACACATGTACACACTCATTAAAACAGAGTATTCTTAAGCAGGCAATACCAGAGCTCTGCTAAGCCTGCTGAACTAGAAAAGGGCTTAGGGCAGTTCCCTTTACAAGCCAGATAATTGTCCTATACAGTACTTCCTGTAACCTCTCTTTTCTTTTGGTTTGACTTACTATATATACTTATGTATAAGTCTAGAAATTTTAGTAAAAAAATTGACCCCAAATATCTGAGTGGACTTATCCATGGGTCAATGTATGTATGGTACTTTAACTCATTAAAAAAGGAACCATTCCCTGGTGAAAGGGAAGAGCATAATCTGCCCTGGAAGCACTGACCTCGCTTCAACTCTCTCATCCCTCCTTTAGTGTGAGCACAAAAAGTTATGCCTGCTGGAATTTTATAAGTTCTTTGGCACCATTTTCTTTAGCTCCATCCTTTAGAGCCTATGCTATAAGCCACTATTTTACCCACAATGTACCCACGGGTCATATCAAAATCCATAATTTTTGACCCAAATCTTGCCTCAGCCTATACATGAGGGCGACATAGTCGAGTATATATGGTAATCTGTCTTGGTCAGCTACTGGTCTGGTTAACACCTGATGTCTCTTCAGAAGGTACATTTCTGAGCTGTTTGATTAAAGCCTAGTAATTAAATTAGGAATTGCTCCTTATACTGTTGTATAATGCCAACATTTGAAGAATGTGGGCTGATTAGACAGTAAACTGTGCTTAAATAACTGTTCATCCTTGGTGAACAGGGGGAATGGTCCATATAAGACAATGTTTGTACATTGAAGGAGTAGTCCAGTCTCTTCACCCAAAATGACTAACACAAGCATGTGTAGATATAAGGCCAGCCTACAGTTGGGTAGAGTGAGCTGCCACCTCAGACAACATCTACACGTCCACCCTCATTCTGAGCTGCTGATTTGTTGTTGTTAACTGCCTTCGAGTCAGTCCCAACTCATGACGACCCTGTGGATGAGACATCTCTAAGACTCCCTATTCCCCACTGATCTGCTTAGGTTCTGCAAATTCATACCCACAAATTTGTTCAGCTTTCTGATCTATTAAGCTCATTTTCAATGTTGCTCTTTTTCCGTATTTTCTGGCATATAAGACAACTGGGCATATAAGACGACCCCCAACTTTTCCAGTTAAAATATAGAGTTTGGGATATACTCGGGGTATAAGACTACCCCTCTTCCAATGCACACCAAATAAAAATAAAAAAAAAAACATCAGATTTGATTTCAATATGGTACTTTTAATTCAAATGCTTATGACATGCAGGTACTTAGCAGGAAAACTTGTATACAAAGGCTGCTTGGATTGGTCAGCTCTCCATACCTGCCCAGCCCTCCCTGTTTCCAATACTATCAGAGCGGTAGCGCAAACATGGCTCTTTTTTCCATACCCCAGGCGTCTGGGACGCCTGCAGCTTGCTCCACCCTTCACTTACACCCCCCTCACCTCATCATCGGGACCGCATTAAGTCACTTCTTTCCACGAATCCTGGTGAATAGATTTTCTTCTACCGTACTTGTACAGTGCCGCCCTTGCTGCTTTCATACGGTCGGCGCATATTGTGGGGATGTGGCCGTAGCCATTTTTGAGCTCCCCCCATCATATACGGCGACCACAGATTCTCCAGTCCTGCTTGGAAGTTTCAGCACCTGCCCTATAAGACGACATCCGGTGTATAAGAAGACCCCTGACTTTTGAGAAGATTTTTCCTGGGTTAAAAAGTAGTCTTATACGCCAGAAAATATAGTAATTTGTTGTCATTTGCAAATTTCATAAGTGTGCCCTCTATTCCATCATCCAAATCATTGATAAAGATGTTCAATAGCACTGGGCCCAGAACAGAGCTCTGTGGCACCCTGGTAGTCACCTCTTTCCAGGATGAAGAGGCAGCATTTTTGTGCACCCTTTCATTTTGCCAGTCAACCAATCCACCTAACAGTAGCATTGCAAGAATATCATGGCCTTGTCGAAGGCCTTATTGAAATCAAGATATGCTACATCCACAGCAAAGAGAGGAAAGAAAAAAAAGTGTACACAGATGTAAGGCGAACTCAACACATGCCACTAACAATGCCAGCCAGTGTGTCCTGGGACCCCTAGATTGCTGCTCTGGGAGTAGTTGAGGATACTGTCCCATTACTAGTATTGAAGTAAGATTCAGCTGCCAGTTCATGTGGCTTCTGTAAATGATATGGGGTAGGGGTGATACTTTTCTGAGGTAGCAGAATGTCTTCAGACCACCGTTTGGGGTCAGAGCTTGTAATACCACATTTGCTTCTTTAGAGTAGGGGTACAGAAAGTGCAGGCCCCATGAGCTGCATATGGCCCCAGTGCCATTTAAGACCCAAGCAGCTTTCCAATCTTTTTGCAAAGATGAACCTGGGAAATCTGACCATGTTCTCCCACTGCCCTTGCTGTTTTAGACCAGGGGGAGGCCCTTTTAACAACTAGAATTCAGTCAGAACTTAGCAATGGGAAGCCAACCTGGAGATCTCACTTGGACCAATAATAATAATAACAATAATAATTTATTTATAGCCCACCCAATCACATAGAATCCGGGCTGGTTACAACAGTAGAAGAATACAAAATAATACAATACAAATCAAGCAAAATTCAGAAGAAGAAAAAAGTACATTACAGTTCAAATAATACTCATAATTAATCCCTTCCCAACCCCTGACATGACTCCAAACAAAGCAATGTTAAATAAAATGATTTGATGGTTGCCAAAAACACGTGGCAAAGTGGGTGGACATTTTGAACCAAAATAATTTAATTTTTAAAAATTGAAGGGGTTGGGGGTAGGAATGAAGAGGTTGCCCATGGAGGGCCAATGTGTTCCCCTCCAATGCCTGGCAGTTGCCTACCCTGATTTAGAGGGAAGCCTGTGGAAGATGATGTGGTTTAGCAATAGGCTGCTAACCGGAAAGGGAGGTACAGTATTAAGGAAAAGATAAGAGAATAGTTTGCTTGAAGGGAAAGGCATGTTGTGCAATATGAACAGGAGGAAGATTGTTGTACAGTTGCATTTCCTAGCAAAGATCAACAAGGGTTTAGCTGATCCCAGACTGGCTTACATGTTCTGAATCATACAGTTTTGATGTTTGGAAACACTGATATCCAGACTGCAGGCAGAGTTTTCAAACTGAAGGCTAAAAGATGTAGCTCAGCAGGCAGAAGAGGCTCAGAACTTGCATATTATGTTTTTTATTAAGGGATAAAGAGTTAATTATACTTGTTTTATATTTTCCTTTATCTTGAGTGTATGAGAAAGAAAGGTGATATGTACAATTGTGCAGGCGTGTTCTTCTCACACCACACTTTAGAAGAAAACATGGGCAGGGAAAATGTAACAGACTTGCAGTTGCACAGTGTAACCCTCAAATGGCATTGTAACTAACCTTTCTATTTTATGGAGACATTGCAAACAAAACAAGACTATAAAGCTGGCATTTTTGTTGTGTTTTGTGGTCATTTGCCATCAGCATGGTGACCTTATGGATTACAGAACTCTTAAGAGTAGTGGTCATCAGCTGCCCTGGTCAGGTATTACATACTCAGGGCTGTGACTTTCTTGATTGGGTCAATTCATCTCTGATGCAGTTTTCTTCTTTTTCTACAGCCTTCTGCTTTGCTGAACATTATACTCAGGCCCCTACATTTGCTGCTTTGACACTCATGGTTTTGATTATTCACGAGGTCAAGGACTCTGTTCCTCTCACTCCTCCTCCTGGGCTTTTCCCCTGGGAGGGAAGCCCAGGAGGGAGAAACCGGGAAGGGTGCATGCGCCAATCCTGCCCCTTTCCTGGCCGGATTGCTGCCTTGGCCAGGCACCCATCTGCCCAGAAAAAGGGCTGGAAGGGGGGAGGGATCCATCCCTCCCAGCCCCTTTTCCAGAAGAATAGCTGTTTGGCTTGGCCAGGCAGCAATCGCTCAGGAAAGGGACTGGGAGGGATGGATCCCTCTCCCCTTCCAGCCCTTTTCCCAGTTAGATGGGTGCCCGGCTAAGGTAGACACCCATCCCCCCGAGAAAGTGGCTGGGACAGATCTCTCCTTGCTCCCAGCCCTTTTTGTACGTGGATGGGTCCCTGGCCAACCCATCTGGGAAAGGGGCAGGGAGCAAGTTAAAGAGAAAAGAGGAAAGGAGGCGTTCACGCACCTGCTCCTCTTTTCCCATCCACCCCTCACTTTAAGTGGCTTCTGCGAGGGGTGGGGTGGGAATTATTCATGATTTTCCCACATTCATGGGAAAATCTCAGGGAGAGCTCAGGCCTGATTTCCTCTAGGACAGTGATTCCCAAAGTGGGTGGTAGCGTCTCCCTGAAGGGGTTGAGAAGCTCCAGGGGTTGCCAAGAAAAAAAAGAGCATCAGTGGGGCAGTGAGGAAAAAGCAGGGCAGCAGGGAATTGTGAGAGTGAGGGTTGTATGAAACTTCTTTCTTGCACTATTCTGGGACAGGACATTCTTGGTCCATCTGTCCAGGATACCAGGCAAGATACCCAGCATGGCTCATCCAGCTTTGCTTCCCCCTAGAGCAGAGCAAATGGGCTGTGTCCTTCCCCTTGGTCCCTTCCCTCTCTGGGTACCAAAATACTTGTCACCCCCACCTTTTTGCAGAAACTGCTTGGTTTCCCCTCCAAGGAGCCCAAGTAGGAACACCTCTTCAGGTAAGAAAGACACAGGCTGATTCTGAGGCAAAAGGAAGGAAGGGAGCAGACACACAAGCTCTCCTCCTTTCCCCCTTGCCTTGGTTAGCTAGCTCAGGCCAGTTAGCTAAGGCAAAGAGGAATTGGGGGGGGGGGGTTCTACTCTATTTCCTCTGGCTTTGGTTAGCTAGTATATGGGGTGGAGGCGGCCGCTAGGGTTGTAACCCAGGATAAAAGGGGGTGGTAGCCTGAAAACGTTTAGGGACCACTGCTCTAGGACCATTTATTTATCTTTTCAGCTGTACACAGTATCCAAATAATTTTCTTCCAGCACCACATTTCAAATGTAGTGATTTTCTTCGTGTCTGTTAACTTCACTGTCCATCTTTCACACCAATACATAGAAATCTGAAAAACCATGACACAGATTAATCTTAGTATTTAATGATATATCTTTATCCTTGAGAATCTTATCTAGTTCCTTCATGTCTGCCTTTCCAAATCTTCTTCTGATTTCCTAACTATAGTTTCCATTTTGATTAATGTCTGAGACAGGAAATCTTTAACTGTTTCAGTATCTAAGAGGCTGTGCAGACTGCCCCTAAGGGGCGGCCGGCAGCTGCCTCCATCTACACCAGATTAGGGACGCGGCAATCGCATGCTGCAGCCCCACTCTGGCCTTTCCAGGGCACAAAAGGAGCAGCAAAAAGTGGCTTTTTGCGCCTTGGTGAGATAGCTGCGGTGCTGCAGCTTTAAGGCTCTCCTTTGGTGCTGTGTCATGTAAACGCAGCACCAGAGGAGTGCCGTGATGCCATGTGGAGCAGCGCATGGCATCAAGCCGCCATGGAGGTGGAGGCAGGGTGTGCATCATATGGATGCCATGCCCCAACTCCTCCCCCAGGCAGGCCTTAATGGCTGGTCTGCACAGGCCCTTAGTTACCTTCCTTATATAAATCATCTGTGGTCTTTATTTTTATCTTCCTAATGTGTAGATATAACCCTGCTTTTGCACTTTCAGTAGTTCTTCCAATTCTTTGTTATTTTCCTCAAGTAATATCATATCATCTGCATATTGTAAATTGGTGATATGCCTTCCCCCAATTTACTTGTCTGTTTTCTCAGAGTCCAATACTGCTTTACATAGGGTATGTTCAGCATACAAGTTAAACAGATTGGGTGATAAAATGCAGAGTTATCTGATCCCCTTTTACAGCCGCTAGAACCACTAGGGAAGACTTTTTGGTGGCAGCTCCACCCACCCTATATATACCTCCAGCATTCCCACTCTTTTCCCTCAGTTCTTTTTTGTCCACTGCGCTAGCAGCAGCAAAGGAAGTCATTATTAGAATTTCTCTATGGTTCAATTTAAAGCACTCTGATCTTAGTTTTGGCTTTGGATTTTGGCATTTCTATCGGATTTTAGCATTGACATAAAGTTTTACTGGCTTTGACTTGGTTTGAGCTCAACTACTCTCTGTCTTGTGATTTCGACATTGTTTGATCTGCAACGGACTGACTTTGGATTGGTAATATGGCTTCACAGTCTATGTCACTTAAGCAGTGTGAGGAATATGGCATGAAAATCCCATGGCAAGACAAACACACTCATTGTTTGCTGTGCCTGGGTGAGGGGTACCTCTCAGGCCAGAAAGAATTGGCTCTCCTGCCTGCAGTCGTTGTTACATGAAAGGACCTTGAAGCCTCATGTGCCCTCAACTGCAACTTTCAGTACCTCCACCTTCTCCACCTCATCAAAGGCCTTCCACTATGGAATATGCCCGGCAGGCTGATGTTCCTCACTTGATTTCTCTGTGGTTGAGTCATGAGCCATCATCAGCAAAGTGACGACCCAAATCTGAACATTGACGCTTGACCAAGGCTGGTGAACCCGAGGATCCACCCACAAAAAGCAGAAATCCTTGTCAACTGTGACCAAGTTTACCTCTAAGCCTTCTAAAAAGGCATCTGAGAACGGACAAGAAGAGGAAGCATAAACATTCCTCATCCCACTCCTCTTCTAAGAGCCCTGGTGGCGCAGTGGTTAAATGCCATTACTGCAGCTAATCACTCACAAACCACAAGGTTGTGAGTTCAGTTCCAGCCAGGGGCTCAGGGTCGAGTCAGCCTAGCACCCTTCTGAAGCCACTAAAATGAGCACCCAGCTCGTTGGGGGCAATTAGCTTAAACATTGTAAAAGCCCTTCTCCAAGTCCCTTGAAAACTGCTTAGGGAGTGCCTAAGTGCACTGATAAGTGGTATAGAAATGTACTTGCTATTGCTATATTGCTATTCCTAAAATGACCAGATTGGATGAGCAGCCTGTGGAGAAGCCTGCACCCCTGGTACCATCTACCCAGTTGGTTGAGGCCCAGATTGCTTCGGTATCTGAAGACTTTTTCACATAGGGAAAATTGGAAGGTTAAAGTGTTGCCAATGCAGGGTCATCCGGGGCATTAGGGACAAATTCACAGCTACGTTTCACATGATGCTGCACGCAATCAGGACAGACTCCAGACAGAAAGTGAGGTAAATCAGGAAATAAGTAAATTCGCAAAACTATTGTATTTGCATTTCCATTTTACTTGAAAATTTACTTTCACATAATGGCAGCTGTCTGAAAACCAAGCGTCCAGATGCCTCCTGTTCTCAGATTTCCCAGGGTCCCTTGCTGTCCCCAGGAGAGGGAGAATGCTTTCTTCTTAAAGGGATACACACACACACTCACCTTCTTCCCTCTTTCTGTCCTTTGTCCTGCAGCCTCTAATTTAGGGAATCAGGTGGTGAGAGAAGGCGGAGGGAGAGGATGTTTTGGAATTCCTCCTGAAGAGAAATGGAGGACATGTCCTGGAAAAGGAGGGCATCTGGGAGTATCAGCCCTTGCTGGAATCAGGCAGGTTTATGGAGCAGCCCCCTCCTCTTTCTTTCTCTAGTGTGTGTGTGGTTTTAAGAGACTTTGTAAAGGGAAGCCTCAGCCTACCTTCAACAGCTTCTGGGGCAAAGAATATTTTTTCTCCTGGTTTCCCCTCCCTGTGAAGCCACTGATCATTTCCTCCCCAAGTAAGAGTTTGTGTTTTGTCTCCTGGGCAGGGAATCACAGACTTGTGTTTTTGTGCCCTTGTGTTTGTGTGCACTTGTTTAAATGACAGTTTGGAGCATTCCCAGAAAAGGTATTTCTAAGCTAGAAATGGGCATTTGTCCTCACCCGTTTGATAACCAAATTTGCATTGGACCCTAAGTAATGTGCTTTTAACCCCTTGTTGTGCTCTGTGTGTGATAAGCACTAGCAAATTGGCTTGCTTTTCTGGGATGCCAGCATTTTAACCATTTTTGGGATGGAAGCACATAGGTCCCCGTGTGAAAAAATCCTGAGGGAAAATTAATCAATTCTCCAGTGCATCAGTCCCCTTCTCCAAGACCCTTGTTGTCTTTCTTGGCCACTAGATCTCTCTCTTTCTCCCCAGGATCAAGTCCACGATTGCCTTTTGGCTTCTTCGGTCTACCATCCCAAAGCAGATTTTTGCCTCAGTACTGACCGTCAATGTGAATTGAATCCCAGATCCTGTGCTGGTACTGACATTGACCAGCCACATGTACAGAGCCTTGAAAGTTTTCAACATGACTGCCTGTTTGACCATGAGACTGGACTTTATTAAATGCCGGTTGACCCAGAGTATCATCTCCAGCAATATGTCTACGATGTGCCTAAAGGTCCCCAGGGTTCTCCTACAGGTTCGGTGATCTTTCAGTTAGCCTCTTGTTCAAAGCTCCAACGATAGGCTTCCGCATGGACGGAACATCAAGCACTACCGTACTGTGAATCCTTGGTCAACAGACTCTACTGACACTTCCACACTGACCAAGTGCTGTCTCTCCTGCTTCAAATACTTTCTTGACTCAAATTGGTGCTCGATCACTTTCAGATACTTTTGTGATACATGACTCTGCCTCTCCAACTGATGATGTTTGTTCCTTTTTGGAACAAGTTATTAGAATGGCCAATGCACTAGACTTGGAAGCAGTACACCACAATGCTGAACCTCTGGATTCCATCTGTGAATGGATTCAATCCAAGGTTCCTACCTGTTTCCATTGGGCTTCTTCCATCAATGGCCCATATTGCCAAGTGTTCCTAGATTGCTCTGGCTACCATCCCTTCCACCTCGAAGAAGATCAACAACCTCTACAGGTTGACTCCTTCAGACTCTTCTTGGCTTGTCAAGCATCTGAGGTCAAACTCATCTATTGTCGAAGTCTCCCAGTTGAAGCCAGTCCCTCGTACATCCTGAATAGCTGTGGACGAGCAGGGCAGGAAATTGGATGTTATGGCTCGAAAGCTGTACTCTGCTTGCCTGGATGCTTTACAGCACTATCTTTGGGAGAGAATGATCCTCCTTGATGAGCTCCCGGACAAAGACTGCCCCTTCACCCAGGCTCTACAGGCCGAAGCTCACTCTCCTGGGGCCCAATAAATCAACTCTGCCTTTCATTCAGCGATTTGCATCTCAAAGGTCTTGTTGGGTTTGATTGCCCTCCATCTCCATTTCTGGCTTCAAGCGTCAGATCTCCCTCATCAGGCTTGGACTATGATAGAGGATATGTCCTTCAATGTCTCCGGCCTCTTTAACAAAGAGATGGATGAGAAGTTGGACCATGATTATACAACAAAGACTACTGCCAGGAAATATGGTATGTCTTCTTCCTCACCAGGTTTTGTTCTACGTTGACGATGGGGTTGGCAATGACCATCCTACATCTAGTCGTGTCTTTACAGTCATTTGGGATCGAGGAGGCAGAGGTTCCCATAGCAATCTTCATTCTCCAACAGGCATAATACCAGCCGGCCTCTGTACTATCAATCTTTCAAGAAGGGCAACTGAGGTAAAAAGCTCCTGTGACTTTTTCCTTGTGTGCGCTTCCTTCTCCGATTCACCTTTGGTCATAGACTTTCTGAGTATCTTCAGGTTTGGTCTTCAATAACAGATGATTTGTGGGTACTTACCATAATTGCTGAAGGCTATGCCCTCAGATTCAAAGAACTACCCCCTACGGTGGCCCTCCTCAGCCACTCCACTCGACGAAGTGTGCACTCTGCTCTCTAAAGGCACTATCGAACCCATGCCTATGTCTTAGGTTTGACACTGCTCTCCATCTACTGGGCAAGGAGAACAGACTGGCAGATCAACTCAGCCAATCCTTGAATTCATGCCACAAATGGATGCTTGATTCAGAGGTGACACAGAAACTGTTCTGTTGCTGGGGTACTCCCTGATTCAATCTCTTTTTGACCTACCTGAACCATCAGTGCCCACAGTTTTGCTCAAGGTACAAAGCTTGAGGCTCGCGAGGAGATGCATTCTATTCAAGTGGACAGGTTACCAACTGTATCCCTTCCCTTCATTTCCATTCATCATCAGAGTTGTGGCGAAGTTGAGGCAGGACGAATCACATGCCTTCCTGATCACCCCTTGGTGGCCATGGCAACTGTGGTTTGTGCCTCTCCTACATCTGGCCCATGGGAATTACCTCTACCTGCCTTTGCATCCTGATTCCTCACCATGCACGATGGTCAGGTTCAACACCCGGACCTTGAGACACTTTGCCTCGTCGCTTGGCGGATTCAATATGACAGCATTGCCCGAATTTGAGCAGACTGTTATATAAGCAGCTCACAGGCCATTGACATAGAAACCTTACAGTCTGAAATGTACTAAATTTCTGATATTTTTGACAGACAAAAATCTGTCCCCATCTCAAGTTTTGGAATTCCTAATGTCTCTAGTGGAAGCTGGACTCTACATTTTTTCCCTTAAAGTGTTGCCTGGCTGCTGTCTGTGCTCAATGGACTCCCATCCTTCTTTCAAGATCCCATGATTTAGAAGTTCCTCAAAGAATTCATTAATCTTGATCCTCCATTGTCAGTACCGATACCAGCTTGGAGTCTCGAGTTGGTCCTTGCGCAAATTTCCAAGCACCCCTTTGAATCCATGGCTACAGCTGATCTCAGACTTCTCACTTGGAAGACTGTCTTTCTTGTTGCCATCACTTCAGCGCACTGTGCAGGTGAACTTTGAGCACTGGGAGTCGACCAGCCGCACCTTCATTTCCATAAGGACAAAGTTGTTCTCCATCCAGACATAATCTTCTTGCCCAAGGTGGTGTCTTCCTTTCATTTGAGCCAGGATATTGTTCTACCAGCCTTGGCTCTGAATCTGACCTCTGGTACTGGATGTGTCCTACATTCATTTGATGTTCAAAGAGCACTCACATTTTTTGTCCACCGTACTTTGGATTTGAGATGATCTGAGAGACTGTTGGTTTGCTACATGGATTTGAAGCTCGGACTTCCAATCACTCCTCAGCATTTCTCAAAATGGGTGACTCCTACCATTCACTTAGCCTATGAACTCTTAGGGAAGACTCCTTCCACTGGAATTCGAGCACACTTTACAAGGGAGGTAGCAACGATCTCTGGCTTTCTCAGTGGAGTGCCCCAAAGTTGCAGCCTGGTCCCAGCCACTGACTTTCATCTCACACTACAGGCTGGATACCAGGTTGAGAAATGATGCTGCTTTTGGGAGGTCAGTGTTGCTTTCTGGTTTGCATTGAGGTTTGTTGCATTGCATGCTTTCTACTTGCATGTTTAATAAAACATAGTTTCATTTACTATACATGATGCTTGGTGTCACGACACTCCCTCCTCCTGTGACTTTAGCTTGTTAGTGTAATCCGTTTGTGTTATTCACAGAGATCACAACGAAGAAGAACAGGTTGCTTACCTTTAAGTGTAGTTCTTTGAGTGGTCATCTGTGAATTCACACAAACCCGCTCATTCTCCCCTCAGGTCATATCGTGCTCTTGCTCATGTTCCCTCATTATGCTGCTCTGCAGCATCCAAGTGGAAGTGAGGGGAAAGAGTGGGAACGCTAGGGGTATATAGGGTGGGTAAAGCTACTGCCCAAAAATCATCCCTAGTAATTCTAGAAGGTCCCGAATGTTTCTGCGTTGGTGCAGGAAGCCCATTTATTCAGGGATGACCACTTGAAGAACTACAGTTACAGGTAAGCAACCTGTCCTCCATATTGTGTACAGTGGAGCCTTGCCTTATGTGGGGATCCATTCTGGACCACCACCACCACCCCCTCGTAAGGCAAATACCGCATAAGCTCAAGCCCATGGGGCTTGTGTTTACGGCAGCGCAGTATGCTTGCGCCACAGGCGCACGTGTCATTCAATGTACAGCAGCACTGCTGCCGCATAAACTGGAAACCTCGTATGGCGCACCCGCATATGGAGCAGGTGCATTGTACTAACAGTGATGTCTTGTCCAGAGCAGAGGTTATGCACCAGGCACTCCCATTACTTTTAAAGTGTTACATTACCCAATATATATTTGTAATGTGATCCCTTTCTCTTTCCTGTCTCCAGTTTGGTAATCTGGCATTTCTCCTACATGGCAGGGGATTGTACTGGATGGTCTTGGTAGTCCCTTCCAACTCTATGATATTTTTATTCTTGCTTCATATATTGTAAAAGGCTTTCTTGTTTAATTTTGAGCATCATTTTGCTTGCATTGGAAATCAGTGCAATAGTCCAGTACAACTCTACAACTCCTGATGGTCCCTTTCTTGGAGACTGGCATATATACTGAATATTGTCAGTCTTCAGGGGGCATTGCTTTATTTTGCATATTTGTTGGCAGAATTTTTGTTAGAATTTTGATGGATTCCATATCTACAATTTGAAATAGCACTATGGGTAAGATATCTGTTTGTGGCGATTTATTCCTCCTGAGCGCTTTGAAAGGCTTTTCCGTTTCACTTTCTAAAACTGGGTTCATCTTCAAATGGTTTTTCCTTGAAGAAATCTGTAATCATTTCATCTGTTTTGTATAGTTCTTCAGTGTCTCTCCACATTCGCTGGGGTTAGAGGCACAGGTCCTCTGTGAATGTGGAAAAACCACAAATAACAAAAACACTATGTTTTTACCTGAGAGAACACTTCTTAGGAATTTCTAGGTCCTCCAGTGTGACTCTGTGGTCAACATCAGCCAGACATTGACCATAGACCTGTGCTAGAGGAGCAACTCTCTAGGGTCCTTCAGTGTGACTTTTGGTTAAAGTTGACCATAGAGTTGCACTGGCCGACCTAAATATTCCTAGAGAGAATATATTAATAAAATTGATGAATAATCAAATCCGCTAAAGTCAAAGCCACAAATGTGGAAGGACAAGTGTTGGTAATGTAGGGTGTTCCCCTGCTGGTAGTATAGCATCACCATATTGCTGTAATTTTTCAAATCTTGTCAAAGAGGTCTCTTATTCTGTCTTTGTTATTGTCGTCTTCTATTTGTGTACATTAATACTTACAAGAGTTCTCTTTGTCCCAGCACACAGTTCACTGAACAGTTGCATTCAAGATTCTCAATATTTTTCTGTCATTTTTTATTTCAGCTTTTTGTTTGCTCTTAACTGCCTGAAGAGTTTTGTCTGACATCCACTCAACCTCCTCTGCCTTTTTGGTTACAGATAGTGTCTTTCTGATTTCCTCCCTAACAATGGCTGCTTCTGCACCTCAGAAATAATCCAATTCGACACTTCTTTAACTGCCATGGCTCAATGGTATGGAATTCTGGGATTTGTAGTTCCGTGAGATATTTAGCCTACTCTGTCAGAGAGCTCTGGTGCCACAACAAACTACAATTCCCAGAATCCCATAGCATTGAGTCATGGCAGTTAAAATGGTGTCAAACTGGATTGTTTCCGTAGTGTGAATGCAGCCAGTATTTCTGGCTGCAATCCAGAGTTCTTCACTACAGAAGAACTATACTAGAGAAACAAGCCGGTTTGATTCTTGACTTAATAGTGCAAATCTGTTAACTTGCTTTGCATTGAAAGGTAATACAGTTGGCCCTTCTTATACACTGATTTTTTATACACAGATTCAAGCATCCACAGTTTGAAAATGTTCAAAAAAGTATAAATTTCAAATATCAAACCTTGATTTTCCATTTTTTTATAAGGGACACCATTTTGTTATGTCATTATATTTAATGGGACTTGAGCATACATGGATTTTGTTATGTGTGGGAGATCTTGGAACCAAATGCCAGCGTATAACAAGGGTCCACTGTAGTCCCAAAATTAACTTCACTCATCTAGTCTTCCTTAACTAACCCAGTCTTTCCTCTGTTAATATTACGCATATGGCCTAAATCTAATTGTTAGGTCCAATTGAAGTACATCCACTGAATGAATGAGAACTTGATAGGTCAGATTTAACGTAAGTTACATTCAACCACTGGGCCTACTTAAGTTGGAACTACAATTTCATGAAGACCTATAACTGTTAAATCAATTTATAGCATGCACTAAGAGCTAACTGAACAATAAAGTATCTAAAGGGAATAAGTTTCACGTTACATAAAAAAAACTTTTAAATGTATGTAGCCTCTGGAGTGTTGCTGAATTCCCATTGTTGCCAGGATCATATGTTGCAATGAGGGGAGGAAAGCGCACTATTTGGGTCATCCTATGTCCTCCAGCCCTTAGCATGTACTATAAAGAGAGCCACAAGGGGGAGATAGTTTTGTGGTTTGATGTATTTTTGCTGGTTTGCTTCTGTCTAGATGGCCAGTAGGTGGCATTCATGCAGAAGAAGTGCTAGTGATGTCCATACCTGTGTTTAATTTTAACACAGCCCTCACTGTGATTTTATTCTAAGTACTGTAAATAGTTCAGATCAGAAATACTTATTTATATATGGCCTCTCCATATTAAATAGATTGTAGACTGTAGACTGGATCTTGCCAACATTTCAAGACATCCTTTCCATCTGTTACATTTGGGTCTCTAAGAAATAAAACTCTAGGTAATTTTTTCTTTTTAGAAATTATGCAGTCCCCAGTAATTTGGTTTTGGGAGTTCACTAATTACCTCCCCCCTTTGCTTCCGGGTAAAAAAAAATATGCTGTTTGATAGATAAAAGTGGACAAAATGGAGTACTAGAACTGCCTAAATTTTGTGCAGCCTCTAAAATCTCCCTTGTGAACTTTAACAATAGTAATGTAAACTCTAGAGAACAAAACTCCAGAGAACAAAGTCCTTGGAGGGATTTAGACTTGTTTTTTCTTGTATAAGAAATGGATCCTGAAAGTCAAGTATTTTATGCCTTAGCATCATTCTTTGAATCTTAGGCCCTATACAGACAGCCAAAATAAAGCTGCTTCGAGTCACTTTGGAGATATGGTGTTTCAATGATACATGCATCCTAAGAGTCCAGAAGCCGCACTGAAGCCATGCTCCACTCCTAAGGACTGGAGTGCAGCTTTGGTGAAGCTTCCAGACTCTTAGGACGAATGCACCATTGAAACACCATACCTCCAAAGTGACTCGAAGCAGCTTTATTCTGGCTGGCTGTATCAGGCCTTACTGTATTATTTCTTTGCACCAGAGTGATACAGTGGTTTGAGGGTTGGGCTACAACTCTGGAGATTAGGGTTCAATTCCCTGCTTGACTATGGAAACTCACTGGGTAAATTTGGACAAGTCACACTCTCAGCCCCACAGAAAACCCTTAGGGTTGCCATAAGTCTGAAACAATTTGAAGGTACACAACAACAGCAAATAGTCCCTAAACTAACTCCTGAGTTCCTGTGCTGCCTTCCCTCATCCAGTTCCTTCTTAATATCTTGAAATACAAGCTTGTGTCATTCCTAATCATCATGGCCAATAGGGAAAGCTGTACTAATATAATAGTCAGAACATAAGAAACCTGGATTGAAATCTCACTCAGCTTTCTTGCTTAAACACCAATTGATGACTAGATAAACTGTAACAAAATCATATATTTTACAGGAATTTGGTAAGAGAAGGTGGCCAAATTGGATGTTTAGAGAATTTTCTTTGTGTTCTTTACTTGTTTCCTGGAACCAGTTGTGAACCAGTGAATCGGGCAAGTGGATATATGCTAAAACTGAAGGAGGATCTTCAGTCCCCCCTCCCCCCAGTAATCTGAATTGGGGAGGGAGAGCTTTGTAGTTGCTGGTCTTGTTATGCAAGTGTTTTGTGATTCTCAGTTCTCTGTTTAGTGCAAATCTTCCAAATGGATATTCATATATATTCAGTTAACATGGGCACTTTTTCACTAGTATTGTTATGGATTGTGTCACTTGCCACTTGTCTCTTTCTCACTGAAAGTGCAAAGAAGTTCAAAATGTCTTTTAAATGCTTGCTTGTTGTGTTCTGAGGTTTTGGATAGCATTAATATACAGACATGCTTCAGTTAACAAAGCTTCTGAGACAGAAGTTTCATTTTCAAAATCTTTTAAGTTCTGCCCAGCCAACAATTTCCTCTTTGTCTTCTGTTTAGCAAGAATTTTTTTAGCAGCATTAGTATTGTGAGGATGGTGAAGGTGGGCTGGGAAAAAAACTTTATCGCTGGGTTGCAAAGGCATGTCTGTAGTAAACATCAAAGTAAAGCTTGAACAGGGAAGGGGCAAGTTCTAGCCAGTCCAACTGTAGCTGCGTATGCCTCCTTACAACAGGGACAACATTTTGAAATCCCTTACTGAGCATGCATGAACAACAAAACAGAGAAAAGGAGAGAGCAGATAATCCACATTAGCTACCCCCAGTGTGTTTTAAGAACATAGATCTATAAATCTGGGCAAGAGCCAGTGTGGTGTAATGGTTTGAATGTTGGACTATGACTCTGGAAACCAGGTTCAATTCCAGCTCGGCCATGAAACCCACTGGGTGACCTTGGGCAAGTCACATGCTCTCAACTTCAGGGGAAGACAGTGACAAACCTTTGAGCAAATCTTGCCAAGAAAACCCCATGATAGATCAGCCTTAAGGTTGCCATAAGTGATAAAACAATTTGAAGGCACACAACAGGAACAACAAGAAGTTTGGCCACCAACATGGAAATTATTTTAAAATTGGAAGCTGGTGAAATTTAAAAAAAAATCCCTGGCTTGAAGTGGTCTCCAGGGCTTGCCTACATGATTAAAATACTCCTCATTCAGTTTGAATAGACTAAGATTTGGAGGATATTCAGGCTTGGGGAGGGGGGATTCATGAAATGAGCAGAAAAAGAAGATTCCAAATGCTTTTGTTTACTTATGTGAGGCTTACCAGACCTGGTTATTTTATTTCACATGTGCATATCTTTTATGTATTGTTTAACAGCATTGGTTATGGGAAGATGGTGACGGAAGGCTGGAGAAACACAAACTTATAAAAAAAATTGCTAAAACACACACACACTTGCTAAAAACATGTTCAAGCTTCTCTTCTTTTTTGTGGTGACAAAACAATCTCTATTCTAGCCAAGTTATTTCTGCCTCTGCTACCAAAATTTCTGTTAAAGGAGTCATGCCTAGGAACACATCTACTTTGTTAAATGAGGTATACTTATATACCCTAAGCACATTGGCAGTTATTTGTGCAACATTTATATTACAATAAATGTTTTAAGATGTGATCTGAAAGGCCTCAGCTTTCACCAGTTCAGCTTGTACTGTACTGTGATTTACTTTGATAGTTGTGGTGAATTTGACCTACCACAGCTCTTGTCAACTGATATAGGTTTCTGAATTGTCAATTAGAAATGCATGAAATTGTGGAGGAAATGTATCATTTACAAAAGCTCTCTCTTCCTCTTTTTTTTTTTTTTGTGAACAGCTGCAGAAATACAAAGAGTACTGAATCAACTGGGAACACAAGACACACATGAATTGCGGCAACAGCTGTAAGTGCTTCATGAGATGACCTTTGATTTGACTACATTGAGGATATCTTCTCAATATGTGTTTCTGCGTTACCAAACTGCTCAGCAACTTTAAAACATTTGCCAACAAAAAGATAAAGTGTGTGGAACCAAGTTATGTTTATATGTTGATGTTAATTCGTCAAGTTATCTTATTGGCACTATTAAACACCCAGATGGTATTGGAAACAGCAACATACAAAGCTAACTAAAGCTACTGAAAGCTCAGCCCATTTTCATATTTGCTGCCTTTAGCATCTTGGAAATTGTTATCAGGTTTGTTTCATGGTACAGTCGGCTGATTTTGATGAGTGATATAAATGTGTAATATAGCATGGCATAAAAAGGAGGAGTGTACTCCAAAATATTACAGTGACTGCTGGGGATGGGGGCATTGCAGTAAAAATGTGTTATTTCTGCTTTGTGGTGTTTATAGCAATAGCAAGTGCATTTCTATACTGCTTCTTGATGTACTAAAACCTGGAATGACCTGCTGGAAGAGATTCGCCAGTTATCCTCACTCGAGGATTTTAAAAAGGCATCAAAAGCCTTTCTCTTTCGGCAGGCCTTCCCCGATTGATAATGTCCAGAACCATTTGAATCCCCCTCCTTTTATTATTTTCCTTTCATTATTTTTCTTATTTGCGGTTTGTTTTTGTTTTTTGTTTTAATTTTGATGTATTGTTATGTGCTTTTTAACCACGTTTTACTGTTTAATTTTAAAGTTAGGAGGGAGGGTTGGGCCGGGGTCTTGTGGGGCTTGTTATTTTTATTATTGTGTATTGTATGAACTTTGTTGTTACCCGCCTCGATCCTCAAAGCGGAAGAGGCGGGATATAAATATTATTATTATTATTATTATTATTATTATTATTATTATTATATTACTAAGCGGTTTACAAAGTGTAAGCTAATTGTTCCCAACAAGCTGGGTACTCATTTTAGCGACCTACAGAAGGATACCAGACTGAGTCAACCCAGAGCCCCAGGCTGGTTTTGAACCCACAAATAGGTATCAGTGGTGCATCTGGAGTCTAAGTAGATAATAAAATTTAAGATTCATTTCAGCAGAAACTTTAAAAATGTTGTTGCATATAACTATGCAGCCATAGTTTTCTGTTGATGGTTATCAATAGTATTTAATCCCTTTTTGTGTCCTGTTCATATATCAGAGATAGTACAGTCCGTCCTCGCCTGACGCAGGGGATACGTTCCGGATCCCTCCGCATAAGGCGAATTCCGCCTATGCTCGAGCCCCATTGGAAACAATGGGGCTCGGGCGCGGCGGCGCAGGCATGCGCAGGGCACAACGGGTGCGCACGACCATTCAATTGAATGGGACGCGCCGCCCCCTCCGCCCTGCGCGCCCTGCGGCTTGAGCGCGTATGCTCAAGGCCGCGTATGGCGCGGGCGCACTGTATAAACTGCATCGTGAAAGAACAGACTTAACTGTTTGTATCACTCTGCTGTGTCATATATTCCCTCCACCAACTTTGGCCTGGGCCTGATTGCCAGGACCTGACCAGAGCGATTGGAAAATCAGCGCCTGGTATTTAAAGTAGAAAATTTGCATGTTGGCATCATTCTCTAGGGAGATTTTTCTCTATAATGCATAGGGGGGGAAAGATGGTAGATTAGGAGTGAACAGCCCTATATAGCTAATAATTGGTAAATTTAATAGTTCTTTTAATGGAACCTTGTGGGCCACTTGAAAATAGTGCCTTGAATGGGTTGAAAATCATACATTTAGAATTAATAACAAATAAGCACATAATTATCCCAGGTTGTTTTTGTTTTTACCAAATGCAGAAACTGAAGATGTGTTCATTTCTTTTCCTGGCTATTCCTTAGCTTAGCCAACTTTACAAAGCCAAATTTAGGAGTGGGAAATTTTTTTGGTTTTTTATTGTTGTTGTTAAACAACAAAGATAGTGTCCATACAAACCAAAATAAATGTTATTGTCCCACTCCCTCACTGATCTGTTTAGATGATGCACGGGGTCTAAACAGGTAAAACACGGGCCCAATGCACACCCCAGGATGATTCTCCAGAGTAAAACGAACCTGTTTTGTCCAAATCGGGGTGGAAACTCTAGAGCAGTATAACCCAAACTTTGATCCTCCAGGTGTTGTGGACTTCGTTTGCCAGAAATCCTAAACACCTTGGTCCACAGTCAGGAATTCTGGAAGATTAAATGCAAAACCATCTGGAGTACCAAAGTTTGAGAACCACTGCTCTAGTGAATCCCTTTAATGTGAAGACTGCATACTAATATGGGGATAGGGAGGGGGGCAATGGCAGACAGGTGAGCTGTTTGCCTCTTCTTGCCCAGAACTCCAGCTCCCCACCATTGCTTTCACATTCAAGTTCACATAGTTCCTCTGGTACCATTACTTTTCCAGATGTGCAAATTGATTGCACAAGGGCACATTAGCCCAACAATACCATTAATATAGTGTACAGATAGAATGGCTATTGCCATTTCACAAGCCATGGGAAAAGAAGGAGAGGGTTCTCTTGGGGAGTGTGCTGACAGTGCTACTGGTATTGGTCTATTGTGTGTGCCAATTGTGTGGGCAGCTGTTCCTCCCCATGGATCTGAAATTCCCAATGGTAAGCCAGGTTTTCCTCTCAATGCAGATCTGGCTAAAGAATCTGAATCTCTTAGGGATTTACTGGATTTCACCCAGTGATCTACCAGGTGGATCCTGGTCTTCCTGTCCATGTAATAGTTCAAGGCAAGCTCACAGTTGTCAGCCACAATATACTTTGATTCCACAATAGAACATGCTGTTCTCTTTAGAATTAATAGGTATTTTTATTCTTATTCTTCAAAAGCAGAATCTGTTATCCTCCTTAAATAGTGAATTTTTATATACCGTTGGAACATTTTGACCATTACATTACTTGCTTCTTTCTTAGCCCACTGATGAATATTTACATATAAAAATATTGACTATGCCTTTCATGACTCTTTTTAGCAATCTTCATTGAATAACTAATCACATTTGAAAACAAAATCTGATCCTTTACAATTCTTTGCCCTTGGTTTCCATAGAACTGTAGACAGTAGACATTTGACAAATGTCCAGTGTTCTAAATCCTAGCCTGAAGATTTCTTTCTGACAAGATTGGTCAACAGTACTGATAATATACCATATATACTTGTCTATAAGTTGACCTCATATATAAGTCGAGGGCAGGATTTGGGGCCAAAATTATGGATTTTGATTTGACCCTTGGATAAGTTGAGGATAAAACTTAGGGAAATACAACAAAAGATCTAAATGAAGAAGCAAAGGAAAACAATGCCAAAGAACGTACAAAATTCTGGCAGGCATAAAGGTCAAACTAAGGGCTGGGTGGAAGAGAGGAGGTCAGTGCTTTCGGGACAGATGTACTCTTGCCTTTCACCAGGGGATGATTCCCTTTTTAATATGAATTAAAGTAATGTTTACATTGACCCGTAGATACATCGACCTAGGTTTTTGGGGTCAATTTTTTTGACTAAAATTTCTAGACTTATACATGAGTATATACAGTAATCCAGTACCTGACTGTAACTTTCTGTTTTAGGCAGCAGAAGCAGCAGTATACAAACCAACTTGCCAAAGAGACAGACAAATACATTAAAGAGTTTGGATCTCTGCCTTCAATAACTGAACAGGTATAAAATATGAAAACCACTTTTATGTATTTTTTTCATTTACCTTTTCTCCTGATGTATATCAAAACATAAAGCATTGACAGAACTTCGTAGTATTTGATGTAATTAAAAGGCCAAGTGTTTCTGAACTACTAGGATTATAGGATTTATTCTGGTGCAGGCACTTAGATTATGATTATTTTAATCACATTGACTACAGTCTTGTGCACAACTAGGCTGCTTAAATCTTGTTGATATTAAGCAGCCTAAATACATGCAGCATTGTAACTTCTCTGTTTACACTGTGCATGTGCATTACACCCAAAATAGAACTAAGGTGCCTTTTCAGCAAACCCTCTTAGAGATGACTGCTCAATCTCCAGCTCTATGTTTTTGTGTGTAAAAAGAAAATCATCAATTTATTATCAATAAATCTAGAGTGGGGTAACTTTGGCAGGCCAAAGGGCCAATTCTCTGATAAGTACCACCTGGAGGATGCATGGACCAAAACACAGGGAAGCAACCCTAGAAGTGGCTGGAGACTTGCAGGAAGAGCAATTCAACTTTCTTATTGCCAAAAAGAGGCCAATTATGGAGCACCAGGTAGGGGGAATTAAGGTCTGCTTAAACAGTTCTGGGAGCTACATCTGAAATCAAGGCCACACTTTACTCACACCTGGTGTAGATGTTTGTCAGGTTCTTGCTTTGAACCAAAAAAGGACAGTGCTGTACAGAGGTTCAACTGGTCAGCTGAAGAAATGCCTTGCTTTGTTAATTAACTTTTTCTTCTTTCAGCGTCAAAGAAAAATACAAAAGGACCGACTTGTGAATGAGTTCACTACAGCCCTTACAAACTTCCAACGAGTCCAAAGACAAGCTGCTGAGAAAGAGAGAGAACTTGTAGCAAGAGTGCGATCTAGCTCGAGGGTGTCGGTAAGTACATACGGTGGGCCCTTGGCCCCCCCCCCCCCCCCCGGAGTATGGGAAAAAATGTGTATGCTTAAGTCCCATTCTGGCAGCTCACTCTCATGCATGGTGGGTCGCATATGCCTGCGCCACACACCATTTTGCCCTCTGGGGCTTGCCGTGCATGTAAGCTCAAAGCCACAACGTATGGTGCAGGCAGACTGTATTAACCTATATATTAATAGTAATAGAAGAAAATGCAATTTTTCCCATTTGGTGGCCCACAGAAAGCCTTTATGGAAAGTTAGATGACCTTAGCAATGGGTTCAAGCAGACGGGACAGTAGGAGAGGTCTGCAGCTCCTGCCCTGGTTGCCCCAGGACTACCCTGGGACCATGGCAACCAGACACTGTGGTCCCAAGGGAACCTGCTGCCGCAGTCCTTAACAGGCCGTGAAAAAGAGTGGTAAGAAATCGTTCCTTTCATGGCCAGTTTTGGGCTGCTTTTGGCAACCCAGGTACAGCCTGTGTGTGGCATTTGAGCGATTCAGGGGCATTTGTCATGTGCATGCCCTGCCCTCAGATCAGCTTGACAATGGCCCTTTTGGGCCATCTGTTTGAATTGATACACAGGGTGGCTGATGAGGGGGAAGGTGGGTTCATGCCTAAAATTGTACCCCCCTGCATTCCATCCCACATTGTTTTGGGGACAGGATTTTTCATGCATAAGATACTGTACATTTAATCGGTGGATGTAAATTATTCATTTATTTCATTTTTGAAAATGAAGATGAATAATTTCTGCAGTTTTCTTTCTGCTACAGACATTCACACAGTCTGCACTTGGTATTAATTTATCCTGAAGTGTTTGGGGAAATTATAGTGCAAAAGCCACTGTTTCCAGATAACCACTTGTCCAAGATTTTTTTTCACAAAACAAGTTTGTTGTTGTACACAGAACTACATCACTTTCTTTGTAAAACACTACATGAATTCTGTAAAATATTACCACTTCTGTGTTATCTTCCTGACCAGATTTCCTTGGTCGGGAAAGCAATTTTTCAGTTGGTAAAAAAATAACAATGATTATACTTTCCATCTTGATTGAGTAATCCTGATTTAATTGTTTGATGCATTTTTTTCCTGTACAAACTTCACAGGGTGGAGCTACAGAGGAAAGCTACAGAGACGGAACACTTGTCTCCTGGGACAGGTAAGAAGGGCTATAACACCTGATAAATATGTCATTTATTGAACACAAATGAAAACACAATTCCTTTGGGTTAGTAACCCATTAATCCTACCTACACTTTCTTTTTCTTTGCTTCCACTGTGTAAACTTTTTTCCATTTTTTGTCACTCTTCTTTTACTTCCACCGAAATACTTGCTCAGCCTGTAGCTAGTGTAGGAACCTGTTCTTTTTTACTCTACCAGACTATTGTTCCTCCTCTCCTCCCCACCCCCCTGCATTTTTTCTTTTGTTGACCTTTCTCTTCCCTTACCACAGTACTTGTTCAGCCTTTATTTGTCCTAAATCAGTTCCCCATCCTTACTAGGCACCAGAGGTTGTCAGATTCAAGTTCCAGATGTGTACATATTATGCAAATTACTTTTATTCAGATCATGTGCTGTGTTTCAAAAGGTCTGAGTAGGGGAATTAACAGATTGTATGGGTACATACTCAGAAATACTCCTTTCAAAGATGGTTTTAAAATAAAGGATAGAAGGGTGGCTATTCCTAGTTTGTTTGCATATAATGGAAGAACGTTTGATGAGGGATATTCCTTGCCATTCACTGTGGCAAGGTCTATTACCTATCCTATCCCTGTGTGGTTTGCTGCACATTCAGAACACTTTTTGGGAAAACGAATCTTTCTAGTGACCGGGGGAGAGGGTACAGTCAGCCCTCCATATCCATGGATTCTGCATCCATGGAATCAACCATCCACAGCTTGAAAATGTCCCCCCTCAAAAAAAAAACAAAACAAAAAAAAACCAAAAAAAAAAAACCAAAAAACAAATCTTGATTTTGTCAATTTATATAAGGGAGACCATTTTGCTAAGCCACTGTATATAATGGGACTTGAGCATCCATTGATTCTAGTATCCACAGTAGCTCTTGGAACCAAATTCCAGCAGATACCAAGGGCCCACTGACTTGTCATTGGCAACCAGATTTGTGTACCGTGATAGATCCTTGCTCTGCCACAGAGGTATCAGTGGCAGTCACAAACAAAGCCAAAAAGTTGAAACCTCATTGATAATCATTTTAAAAAACAACAATATTGCTATTCCAGCATTCTAATTTATAAATCTCTTATGTTGTGAAAAAGGTAACCATGGGGCAGGAGAGGGTTAATTATTGGACACCAAAAGTGGCATGGCAACTAGAACACTTTCCCACTTTGACTCATTTGTTCAAATTTGCATATATGCAGCTGACATGATGGCTGAGTTCTGTATGATTTTTATATCCTATTCATTCTGTATAGTGTTTACACATTTGTTGTTCTTGTGTGCCTTCAAGCCATTTCCAGTTTATGTGCCCCTAAGGTGAACCTATATGGGATTTTCTTGGCAAGATTTGTTCAGAAGGGGTTTGCCTTTGCCTTCTTCTGAGACTGTGAGAGTGTGACTTGCTCAAGGTCCATGGCCGGGCAGAGATTTGAAGTCTAATCTCCGGAGTTGCAGTCCAAAGCTCAAACCACTACACCACATTGACTATTTTTAGGCAATTACATATTATTTATTCATTGTATGTTTTTTATTTTCCCTGCCAAAGTTAAAGTAGGTTACATTTCAATCAATATCTAGTAAACAAACAACAGTCTCAAATATTAAGAACTGTGTCTGAAACAAATTAAATCCAACATCAGCTAAAAGTCCAAAGGGCATACAAATGAAAGCTGGTTAGGATGTTATTTTAGATTGCTTGTCAAACAATGGTATAGAGGCACCACTGGAAGATGGACAGTGCTAAGCAGGAAAAATCCTATAGCTGAGCTACAGTGACAGATCTTAGCAATTACCTTTTGCTTATGTGATGGTTACTGCTGCTGCCTGTTGGAATTCCTGTTGGGAATGCATAATATTGGACGAAGCCAATATTACCCAAAATAATGTTTGAAATTAGGAATGGGTAACCTTTGTCCCTACAGATGTTGTCTAGCTGCACCTCCTTCTCATCCCTCCCCATTATCTATGCTGTTTAAGGCCAGTAGGACTTGCAGTTCTACAATGTGTGAAGGGTCACAGGCACCTATCACTGTTTAAAATATTGAAACTAGCATTTTGACTTCTGCTACCAACCTTGATTCTTAGGTTTAGCTATAGTGGGATGAAATACTATATTGAAGGAATCTATTCACGATAAAGTGAGCAGTATGTGCAGTCTGTTGTGTGTATGTTTCACCTAGAAGTTTGGGGAGGTGGGAGAAAGAATTGTACAGTTGCTCTTCCTTCATGCTTTTTCATCCTCACTGTAGCTAACAGTATAGTCTTGTGTGTGTGTGTTTTTACTCAGAAATAGGCCTCACTGGGATCATATTCCCAGATACATATGAATACGGTTGTACCCTAGATATATGAAAGTGGACCAGGAGCCAGGCTGCCATAATTTGAAACTTCCCAGCTTACTTTAAATGAACCTTTCTATACACAAACATTCACTTTAAAAAAAAATATTTGCAAACAAAACATGACAACAAAGAGTATACTAAAACAACAACAAATGAAAATAATGTCAGAGATGATAAACCCTCAAATGTGGTTATTTCACTGAAAAAGCAGAAATTAAACCATAACCCAAAATAATGCCCTAAAAATTTTAGACAAATGGTGCGTACAGAGATCCTGGAAGACTTCTTTCCATTAAAAAATTACATATTATTGGGGGATGTCTAGAAACCAGTATCTCTGGATATATTCAGTAAATGGATGCCAAATCGTGTGGAAAGTCAATCCAAGATGTAAGCCTCTTGCCCTGTTATTACTGTCTGCAATTTTCTCCATTAAACACAGGTCCCAAACTCTAGTCCAAATATTCACTTAAGTCTTCTCTCTCACAGCCTCCCAAGAGTTGATCTGCTATTGCTAAGCAAGTAGAATTGAGGTTTGAGGGATTGTTTCAAATTTTTGATTTTCATTTATATGCTGCCTCTCTAGTGGAGAAGTTCTCAAGGTGGCACACAAAATGAATCAATAAAACTCAGCAATGAAAATGTAAAAATAATTAAAATCATTACTTTAAAACAGGGTAAATTATTTTAAAGGCCTACAAAAGTGTTTGTTTGTGTATACATATTATAGTGTGTGTGTGTGTGTGTGTGTGTGTGTGTGTTGTGTGCCTTCAAGCTTATGGTGACCCTGAGGTGAACCTACCATGGGGTTTTCTTGCAAGTTTCTTCAGAATAGGTTTTCCATTGCTATCTTCTGAGGCTGGGAGATTGTGACCTGCCCAAGGTCACCCAGTGAGTTTCCACAGCTGAGCAGGGATTCAAACTCTGATCTGGCCAGATACATATCTTGAGATATTTATTTCTCAGACACCTCAACTAGAAGCCTCTCTGTGAATCATTACATATTAAAAGCCTGCTTAAACAAAAAAGTCTATGTTTGCCTTTTCTTTGTCCTCACCAAGCAAGCCTGTGACAGTGGTAGGACCAAGTGAAAGCTCTCCTCTGTGGATCTTAAGATTCTGGCAAGTTCATATAGGGAGATGTTCAGTTGGACACAGATTTAATTAATTTAAATACTTTGGGCATTCTCCATCTACTTTCATTTACAGCCAACCTCAGACTCAAGTACTAGATGAAGAAATCACAGAAGATGACCTTCGTCTTATTGAGGAGAGAGAGTCTGCCATCAGGCAGCTTGAGGTAAGCGTTTTTGGGGAAAACTTTAAAGTACACCTTCAAGGTGTTTTGGACTATAGTCCCCATGATCCCTGACCAGTGGCCATGCCAGCTGGATCTTATGGGTGATATAGTCCAAAACATCCAAAGGGCACAAGAGTGCTCACTTCTGATTTAAGATCAAGAACAGCACATTTGTTGAGAGGTCCTTGTCATATGCAGACTGTTCAGTTATGGATTCCGACATGATTCATTTACCTGGTGGTGCAGTGGTTAAATGCCTGTACTGCAGCCACTCACTCACAAACCATAAGTTTGTGAATTCAATACCAGTAAAAGGGCTCAAGCTTGACTCGGGCTTGCATCCTTACGAGGTCACTAAAATGAGTACCCAGGTTATTGGGGGCAATTAGCTTACACTTTGTAAACCACTTAGGGAGTGCTTAAGTGCACTGATAAGCGGTATAGAAATGTACTTGTCATTGCTCTTTACCTGTAGATCACATTTGGGACAGCATATGGCATTGTCCTATTTTGCAAAACATATGAATTGTTTCTTGAGTTATCTCTACTTTGGTGTTACTTCACTAACCACTCAGTCAAGACAGAGCTCAACTGTGATTCCTGGCCAAACCTGGCAAGATAATACCCCCCGTTCCCACCTTTTATCTTCTCTGTGTTGTATTGATGGATGAAAACTGGAGATTGACATTTCTGTAACTGTAAAAGAAACTAAAGCAGGAGCACAAAGACTAGATGTAAGCTAGTACTTTTGAACTATAGGATACTAAATATCTATACGTTGGAACTTAAGGACTCTGTTAGGCCTGTCCTTTAGCTCACTGAAATTAATAAATTTTATTATAAATAAAGGCATAAGGTCTTAGAAAGATAATTATTGGGGTTAGATGCAGAAATAATATGAAATAGTGTGTTTTAAACATTATTTTCTATGATTTTGTAATCAAATCACTCTTTGCCATTTGTTCTCTCTCTTCTTTTTTCTGCCTCAGCTGTTGAAGACATATGCCTGCAATTGTACTCATAACAGGTTGTATAAATGCAAATTTCTGTATTTATAGGCAGATATTATGGACATCAATGAAATATTTAAAGATCTGGGGATGATGATTCATGAACAAGGAGATGTAATAGGTAAGCAGACATCAAGGTTTTTAAATAACTTCTTGAAAAATTGTATTTTAATCATGGTTGGACACAATAGTTACAGTACTTTAGTTTGTGTTAATCCTGCAAATCTAGAATTAGTTGCTTTCCACTAATCTCACAAGTTGTAATACAGGAGAAAATCTAGAGTTAGTTGCTTCCCACCAATCTGAAAAATTGAAATACAGTTAAACAATCATCAGAATATCATTATTCACATCCTGGAAAGTTTTGAAGTTATAGTTGTGTATTATGACTTGAGACTGTTCATGATTATGTTTTGGAGCTCTGTCCACCTAAGTGTTACATTGTAGTACAAGAGTTAATAAAGGTAAACTGTTTTCCTTTTTAAAAAAATTAAAATCTTCTGTGAAGTTCAAAAAGCTGATTTAAAATTAGAAACCATTTTTAAAGGACCGTGCATGTTTATACATATTGGTAAACAGTGTAATATTTAGGGATTATCATAGCACTCTTATTGTTGTCCCCTTGTGTAGTTATAGCCCATTTTGACAGATGGTTACAGTCTTTTATTTCCACCTTTGTTGTCTGCATTTTTGGATGAAGCATACTAATTGTGAAGGAAAGTAATGCCTGAAATGCTACACGTGTTTATGAGAGATAATGTATAATTACTTTGTTGTTAACTGCCTTCAAGTCGATCTCGACTCTTGGCTACCCTATGGATGAAACATCCTCAAGACTCTCTGTCCTCCACTGCTCTGCTTAATTACTGCAACCCCAGACTCGTGACCACCTTAATAGTCCATCCATCTAGCATGTGGCCTTCCTCTCTTCCTACTTCCCTCCACCTTTCCCAATATTATTGTATTTTCCAATGAGGCCTTCCTTCTCATGATGTGTCCAAAGTACAGCAGCCTCAGTTTGATCATCTTGGCTTCCAGGGAGGTTTCCGGATTGATCTGCTCTAGGATCCATTTGTTTGTCCTTTTGGCTGTCCATGGAATCCTCAGCACTCTTGTCCAGCACCACATCTCAAATGAATGGATTTTCTTCCTATCTTCTTTCTTAACTGTCCAGCTCTCACATCCATACATGGTAATAGAGAATACAATGGCTTGTATTGTTGATATTCCTTCCTCCTATTTTCACTCCTCTTTCTTCTGTGTCCAAGCCTGCTTTTCTTATAGTATGTTCTGCATACAAGTTGAACAGATAGGGTAAAAGGATACAGCCTTGTCTGACACATTTGCCAATTGGGAACCATTCTGTTTCTCCATATTCTGTTCTGACAGTAGCCTCTTGTCCTGAGTACAGCTTCCTCATCAGGACTATCAGATGTGTTGGTGCTCCCATGCCTTTAAGGGCATTCCATAGCCTTTTATGATCTATGTAGTCAAAGGCTTTGCTATAGTCGTCTATAAAGCATATGCTGATTTTCTTTTCGAATTCCCTGGTGTGCTCCATTAGCCATCGTATATTTTCATTATGGTCCCTAGAGTCTCTACCTTTCCTGAATCCTACTTGAGCCTCTGGGATTTCTCTCTCCATGTATGATAGGAGTCTATGTTGCAGAATTTTGATCATGATTTTGCTTGCATGGGAGATCAGTGCTATTTTCTTATAGTTGCTGCAGTCTCTTGTACTGTATCTCCCTTTTTGTGGATGGGGATGTATATTGATCACTTCCAATCTGTTGGCCATCATTTTGTTTTTCATACTCTTGACATATATTGGTTAGCACTAGAGCTGACTCTGTCAGTGTGGACTGCAGCATTTCAGTTGGAATATCATCTGCTCCCAGTGATTTGTTTTTCTTTATTTGCTTGTAGTGTGTGTTTTTTTCTGTCATCTCTGTTTTTTTCTCTTGCTTTTTGTTTATTGAAAGCATCTGTCTGCATTCTTCTTTTATTGTGTCCCTGGCTTCAGACCATAGTTCCTCTGGTTCTCAGTCTATTATATTTACTAGTGTGAATCTGTTTCTTACGTTGTCAGTAAATTCTGTTGAGATATTATTTAGATTATATTTGGGTATAACCACTGGTTTTGTTTTCTTCTTGAGTCATGGCTTGGGTCCTGACTTCTTGTGGGAACGCCTTCTCCCATATCATCCTCACGGCACTCTTCGTTCTGCTGGGAAGAATCTGCTACAACCAAAGAGGACTAGACTTTCAGCAGTGACCCAGCGTTCCTTTTCAGCAGTAGCAACTAGACTCTGGAATGACCTGCCGGATGAGATCCGTCAGATTACCACCTTGGAAACCTTTAAGAAGGCTATTAAAACAGATATTTTCCGACAGGCCTTTCCAGACTAGGTCCACCTCTATTTTCCTGCCTCCCTCCCCCTCCACTTCCCTCCCCTTTTCTCTATCCCTTTTTCCATCCTATCTGGTCCCCCGCTAGACATTTCTTTTTTACAAATTCCATTGATTTTAACTGTGATTTTATTACTACTGCTTTAATATCTGTCTGATTTAATCCTTTTAGTATTACATGTTTTTATACTGGGGAGGAGGATAGAGGCTTTAGAATTTTAACCAGGGGTCGGCAACCTCCGGCCGCGGGCCATGTGGCCCGCGAGGCCTGCGCCTGGCCCCTGGGTGCGTTGCTGGCCGCCGCCGCGGCAGCTGCCCATAACGGCTCTTCGCCACTCTGGGCGCCGCCATTTTTGGGCGCAAAATGGCGGCGAAGTCTCGTGCGACCTCCCCGCCTTTTGGGCAAAAAAAATGGCGCCGCCCATAGCGGCCTCTGGGGCTATGGGCGCCGCCATTTTTTCGCCCAAAATGGCGTCGCCAAAAGCGGCGAAAAGCCGCGATGGGCAGCCGTGGGGCACGGCGGCTGGCCTTTAGGAGGCCCTGCCGTCCCTGGGGCCCTCCAGGAGCGTTCCAAGGGCGGCAGGGGCTCCTGGGGCCCGCTCCGCCTGGGGCCTCCAGGAGCACTCCGAGGGCGGCAGGGGCCTCCTGGGGACCCGCTGCCGCCCCTGGGGCCCACGGAGCGCTGAGCTGAGGCGGCAGGCGGCCTCCTGGGGCCCTTTGCCATCCCTGGGCCCTCCAGGAGTGCTCCGAGGGCGGCAGGGAGGCCTCTGGGGGCCAGCTGCCGCCCGGGGGCCCTCCAGGAGGGCCGAGGGCGGCAGGAGCCTCTGGGGGCTGCTGCCGCCCCTGGGGCCCACAGGAGCGCTCTGAGGGCGGCAGGGGGCCTCTGGGGCTGCTGCCGCCCCTGGCCTCCGGAGGGCTCCGAGGGCGGCAGGGGACCTCCTGGGGGCCCTTTGCCATCCCTGGGGCCCTCCAGGAGGGCTCCGAGGGGCGCAGGAGCCTCTGGGGGCCCGCTGCCGTCCCTGGGCCCACCAGGAGCACTCCTCTGTGCACATTGCCAACCAAGCTGTGGGGTGGAGACTCAGTTGGTGTTTACATTTTAAAATCCCAAGGGCTGCCACTGAAAATGACAATCCTACTATAATAATAATAATTTGTTTTATTTAAATACCCGCTATTCCAAAGATCATAGCGGTGAACAGCAAGTAGCTAATTAGCAAGTAAGCAATTGCCCCCAACAATCTGGGTACCATTTAGCGACCTCAGAAGAGGCAAGCCTGAGTCGAGCTTGGGCCCTTTTGCTGGGCTTGAACTGCAACCTTGTGGTTTCGAGTGAAGGCTGCAGTACAGGCATTTAAACTCACTGCGCCACAGGGTTATGGATGATGATGCTGATGATTTCTTACCCACTGCCTCCCCATGTGTTGAGTCAGGGAACAACAGATGAAAATAGCACAGATCAGTTAAAACAATAACATCAGATAGAGACATAAAGTTATGGAGCCTTCCCATTTTGCCAGTCCAGCATCTAATTCAACTTTAGCTTGTGTCCTGATGTCAGCATGCGATTAGAAAAATGATTTTTTTTTTTTTTGGACATATGTCACCAAGCGCCAAACCATAGCCAGTGACTGTAAAATTTTGGGAATTGTAGCTCCAAAAAGTAACTTTTTAAAGTTTTGACTCTATTAACGGTCACTGATTGAACAGACAATGGTCTTTATAATCATCAGAGTGGCCAACAAAGAGTGTCATTGTTAAGGTAATGTAACATGACTCCCACTTCAAATGCTTTAGCTAAACTGGCATATCCCTAACATGCTGGCTGGGGATGCTGGGAATTGTAATCAAGAATTTTTGAACAAAAACTGTTTGAACAAGAGCAAATTAAACATTTTCAGTAGTAGCCCCATGTTATTTAAACCTGTAATTTGCTGTATGTTGGATGTTTTTAATCTGACTCTCAAATGTGTTAGAAATGTGTTTGAAACTTTCCTATGTCATGGTAACAGAACAGATCTAAATACATAGGGTCCAGAACCATAGGTGTGCTGCTAAGGATTACACTCTGTTTCAAATGATATTTTAATTTTTATTCTTTCATCCCAAAGACAGCATAGAAGCGAATGTAGAAACAGCTGAGGTCCATGTTCAGCAAGCAAATCAGCAGTTGTCTAGAGCAGGCGATTACCAGGTAAATAATATCACAAATAAAAATGTGCTGTTGGAAACTTTATTTAATATTTATTTATTTGAATAGAAGGTAAACTTGCATGGATCAGCAACTAGAAAAGTGAGTTTACAGGGCTTTAGGCCATGTGTTGATTATGTTTTTATTTTATAATTCTACAATCATAGTCTATTTAAACAATAAACCAAGCATTCCAGTAAGAGAAATAGCAGCGGGGGGGGGGGGGGGGGAGGCAGAGAAGAACAAAGCACAACTGGAGAAATCATGCAGTTTGACAACACTTTAAAAGCGGTAGCTCCTGTGAAATCATGGCATGTATTTTACAAGGTCTTGAGCCTTCTCTGCCAAAGAGAAACTAAAATCCAGGATTCTGAAAGCTGGAGCCGTGGACAGTTAAAGTGGCGTCAAACTGCATTATTTCCCCAATGTTGATGCACCCAGATAGCATCTAAAACCTTACTCAAATGGGAGGATCTTAGGGGTCGTTCCCACTTACCTATAAAGCGGGTCATGATCCAAATTTAGGGTGCACGTTCCCACAGAAGCCCGAATTAAATCTCCCTTACCCCTCATTCGTTCCCACCCGGTTTCGAATCAGAATCGAATTAAAATGTTTAAACTGGATTATTAGCCATAATTCGGTTTAAAAATAGTAGGTTCTAACGTGGGTATTTTTTGAAAGCGGGGTACAATTCGCTGTATCCGAATGGGAACGACAGGGTGTCTGATTCAAACCTGGAGATGGGAGGGAGCAGCGCTCAAGGGGCTGGCCTGGGGGTCACCCTCTTTGGTCTCTTTCTGCATCGCCCGCCATTTTCTTCAATTCGCATAGACTTTCCCCCAGTGGATTGCAACCTCCCCTCTGCTCCTTCATTCAAGACCGATGTGTGAGGAGAGCCATTGAACACCATTTAAACTATTTTTTTTCACTCTGCCTGAGCAGCAGATGTGCTTTGTAGTACATGCCTGCTTGATGCGCCCACAGACAGCACAGTGAGCAATGGAGGACGCAAAGCGATTTTGGGAAAAGGAGGCTTTCCTTTCATTGTCTCCATTGCTGCCCCCCCCCCCAAAAAAGCCCACAGACTTGTGACGTCTGAAGCCTACGCACTTGATTGACAGCTTGTGACACAAATGAGAATGGGGAGCAAGTTAATTGCTTTAAAATAAAGTGATTTAAAATAAATGGGAATGAAAATAGGGTCTAAATGAATCGAGGTAATTTGCCCCTTTTGGTAATGGAAACGATGGAAAAAATTCGAATTATTCCCGGAACATAATCAGAATCGTCCAATATAATCCGTTTTATCTGCCAAGTGGGAACCCCCCTTAGTGACAATAAAGCCAAGTACTCACAGTAACAAGCACACCTCTTGTGCAGCGTGGAGGGAGTTTAACTGCCTGCCCTCAGAAAGTGGTATGGGTATAGGGAGCACCAACACGATATTAAGTGAATAGGTAGGTTCTCATATGTCAGAACATGGTCATTCAGTACTCTGGAGCCAGATCATTTAGGGAATGAACATATGAGAATAGTTAGAACATATGAGAAGTCAACAGCATTTTGCAGAACCATTCACTCAAGAAAAAAAATATTAATTGCATTCAGTTCTGCTGCTAATGTTCTTCTGCCTTTATTCGTTCTAGCTGAAGTTACTCCTTTGAGATCATTGTTGTGTACAGTGTATTTTCAGTAGCTAATTTATCATGACTGAAAAATTGATAAATGTAGTGAAATGTGACATGCCAGCTGGATTTCTTGGCTAATCAAATTATAAAATGTGCCGAGATCTAATATAGAGTCACTTGGGTCTCCAAAGAAAGCCAAAATATCAGATCTTAAAAGGTTTCCCAGTCTTTGAACCTGTAAGATAGCAACAATCCAAAAGAAAATGACAGCCGCCCTATAGAGTTTAACACCTCTAAATAATTGCACCTCTGTTTTGCCAAGTTGGATTTTCAGTTTATAAGCCTTGTTACCTATGCAGACACAGTGGTGCTGCTGTGTTCGACCTGAAGGAGAAGTAGATGTGATATTGTTCACATATTGCTGACACTTCAACCAAATCTCCAAGTTAAAGAAAAGAAAAGTAGAACGGGAGATAAAGTAAAACTCTGTCAAGATGTAGACCTAAATGTGAAAAGATACTCCAGAAGATATTGAGCAAATAAGAGAATAGAATTGGCTTTCTTTAGTAATGCTACTTCACTAAATGTTTTCATTATTTAAGATAACAACTTGCTCTCCACCCAGTTTGTATTTTTATTGCCAATAATTAGTTTAATCTAAAAAGACTCTTGGTATGTTGAGGTTTTGACATATTTTGAAACTCAAGTTGCACATTGTAGGCTTGCTCGCCATGATAATTTCATAATAGGCTATCTCTGTCTTTCTTGTGAAAGAAAAAATGGTGCTGTAGTTGATAAATGAATAATGCCTTTACACCAGTTAAACAAACAGCTTTATTTATATACCGCTTCTTACTGAACTAACATTGTCTAAGCAGTTTTTAACTATAAGCTAATTGTCCCCAACAACCTGGGTACTCATTTTAGTGACCTCAGAAGGATGCAAGCCTGAGTTGAGCTTGAGCCCTTTTGCTGGTATTGAACTCATAACCTTATGGTTTTGAGTGAGTGGCTGCAGTACAGGCATTTAACCCCTGCACCACCAGGGCTCCTACTTAACTGATGAAAACTGCTGCATCTCAGGCACAAAATATATTGCTGAAACGAAGCCATCACTGGCCTGATAATAATAGTAGCTCTAAAGATTGTAGACATTCTGTTTCACTCTGAGTGTCAGTTTCCTTACGGAGTGGTTGCAATCCCTTTAGAAAGGTGAAATATAAAAAACTGCCATAGGCCCCATACAGACAGGCCAAAATAAAGCTGCTTCGAGTCACTTTGGAGGTATGCTGTTTAAATGATGTATGCGTACTAAGAGTCTGGAGGTTGTGCCAAAGCTGCACTCCAGTCCTTAGGACAGGATTGTGGCTTTGGTGCAGCTTCTTTCCTCTTAGGACACATACATAATTTAAACAGCATACCTCCAAAGTGACCCGAAGCAGCTTTATTTTGGCCTGTCTGTATGGGGCCTAAGCCAACTAATGCAGTTACTGAAGGCACTAGGAGCATTGGATTGGGACTTATCTAGAAGTTCCCTTTGACTTTTTTGGAACTTTACTGTGTTGGAACAATGGATTTGAAAAGAGGCAAACGGAGACAAGGTACTATAAAAGGCTTTATATAAACGCTTAAAAGGGGTAACAAAGAACATATATAACAAAATCATACAAAACCCATATATACAAAGGATACAAAATAAACCATAGTAGTAATGGCAAACATAGTAATAACAAGTAGCAAATAATAATACAAACTACAGTGGTACCCCGGGATACGAAATCACCGCCTTACGAAATTTCCGGGTTACGAAAAAAATCCATTAGAAAAAACTGTTTCGGGTTATGTTTTTTTTTTTCCGGGTTACGAAAAAATTTTTTGGTGCTTTTCGGCGCTTTTTCACACGGAATCGCGGCTTCCAGCGCTAGCGCCTATGGCAATTTCGGCTTGCGAAAGATTTCGGGTTACGAAGGGCTCCGCGGAACGGATTACTTTCGTAACCCGGGGTACCACTGTATATAATACAATCAAATAATACAAGTATAATGCAACAGAAAAGAAGGCTGAAAATGGAGTGAGCAAAAGAGGGAGCGAGAAAGCTCACTACAAAGCTAGCCTTGGCCCGTTACAGACAGGCCTTTGCTCTGCCCCCAGTACGTGCTAGGTGTTGGCCGAGGACGCAGCGTCCAATCAGGCCTCACCCCTAGTACATACTGGTGGCGTAAAAATGGTGGCGCCCTATACACATGGGCGCCGCCATTTTGATGTGACAGACGTTTAGCATCCGCGCAGTGCAGTTGTGGTGCCGCAAGTGCGCCATTAGCGCCTTGCAACGTCACAAGTGTGCCACAAGAAGAACCTGCTTTTTGCGTGTTCTTTTTGCTATGCGGGGGAGCTGCGTGGTTTGTCCACTGCGGCTCCCTCGCGCAGCAAACACAGGCGCCGACAGAGCGCCCTTTTTGGGTGCTCTGTAAAGGCTCAAAAGTTGATTAGCGCTATGCATATACAGCTGTAGGTCATCTGTGGTCTCAGTAGCTCTCCATTAACCCTGTAATGGTTATTGGCCCTATAATGGCTCAAGTGTAGAGCTTGTTACTATTCCAACATACTGTAGGTGTGATTGGGAGCCAGATGCATTCTGGGGACAGTAAAAATACTTAGCATTTGGAGTGTGCAAAAAACAGAGAATCATGGATTTGGAAGGAACTAGAAGGACCATCTAGGGTAACCCCCTGCCATGCAGGAATGCACAGCTAAAGCTCTCTCGAATGATGGCCTATCCAACCTGTTTAAAGATGCAGCAGCCTATTCCACATGCACCACAGTCATGGCCATGAACCTGTTTAATCCATGGGATTGGAAGGAAAGAAAATTGTTTTTAAGAGGCAATCTCTTAGGTTAGCAGATAAACAGTTTCACCACATATATCATGTCACTAATAGTGATATGGTCTTAATTTTGTCTGTTCTATTCTCTTTTGTAACTTAAGCGTTAAACAGCCATGGAGAACTTTTTAAAGTCCCCATTAGTAGCAATATTACAGGTCTTCAAGGGGAGTTTTCAGTTTCCTTGTCAATCTGATTTGAGCTGAGCTGATTTGTGAAGACAAGGCTTTCTTGATGTGGAGGCCAGTATTTTTGTGCATGTTGAATAGTGCTGTGGCCTGTTAATGTTTTACACCTATTCCTTCTTCAGTTGCAGACACTCTGTACTATCTCTTGTTTTGTCAAATTGGTAATAGTGAAGTTCCAGGCCATCAGTTGTAGGGACTGCGTTCAGTGCATGCATGTTCTTGCATAGACACTTATCTTCAGCAGTTATCACTGCTATAGACTTGAAGCCCCTGAGACTCAGTCAAATGACAGCGAATCAGTATACTGTATACCATTTTGTTTGGAACAATAGAAATACAGTGCAAGAATGGTGGCAGTAGTAGCATCAGGTCATTTGTTAAACACGCTGTATTTGAAAGAATGTTAGTAAGGTGATATCTATGGTGGTGGTTCTTACGTCATTGTTGCACACTTAATGGGATAGACCTGGTTCTTATAAATGACAGATGGCTAGACTAAGGAATTATAATGTGGGAATTACGTTTTAAGTGCAACTCCCACCATTCCTCACCATTTAGGTTAAGGTTGCTGGAATTTAAAGTCCAGCAGTGCCTAGGAGGTTGCAAGGTTCCTTCCCCTAGCCTAGGCTGTATCATGCCAGTGTGGGCTCACATAACAGAAGATTTTTTCATGCACCCCATCTCTATTCATGGAAAACCAGCATGTTCTTTGGTAAAACCTCTTCTCCTAGCAGCATCCAACTGTCTAAGTGGAAGGAATCTGTGCCATGTTGAAGAAGGATAGGAGCAACTTAATCTGATGTTTGCCAGCACAGGTTTATTATGCCCAGTCTGAAAATGAAGCAGTCTTATTCAGTGCATAAATGTTTCCAGCTTTGGAATTTGCATACTAACCATCTCCTCTTTCTGTGCTTCTTTTGCAGCGCAAGTCTCGTAAGAAAATGTGTATCCTCATTGTTGTGCTGGTTCTGGGAGCAACCATCCTTGGCCTAATCATATGGGGAGTGTCAAAATCACACTGATGTGCTAAACGGTGCAGAAGGAATTCCAGTCATGTCTCATTGTGAAATCTGTTCAGTAAATGAAATATCAACTTTTGTCACTACTTCTTTGTCACAAAATGCATTTTTAATCCAAGAGAGGACTTTCCTCAGCTTGTGCAATAGAATTAATTTGATGTAACTTGCCAGGACTTAATCCAGGAGTAGACAACTTCTGCTTATGTGGTGCCTGTCTGTCCTCTCCTCTCCTCTCCTCTCCTCCCACCCCCCTCTCTCTTTTTTTCCTTTTTTTTAAAAAAAATATCCAGGTCAAGTTACATTGGCTCTTGGGCACAAGGCTGATTCGTGATATGGTGCAATGATTTCCTATTGATAGAGTGGGCCAAGCTTTTGCACGCGCGCACACAGTCTTGTAAGGTCATTCAGCTGCACCCCTTCAAGACCCCACAGGGAGGGACTTGTGAGTGGGTTCCAGGCTTTCAAAATTCAATTCAATCTGTCAATCTACAGCTTTATAGGTGCAGTTTAAGTTATTACAAGTCATGTATCACTTTCAGAGACTGTTCCTCTCTCAGAATCCCTGGTCAAAGTGAAATTTTACATAACTTCTTTAATAATCCATACACACTGTCTCGGTGGTTTCTTTTCATAAACCTATGGAAGTGTCTGTTCATTCTTTGCATAGATCAAATTTAATAGTTCAGTTACTGGAGGTTGAAGTCTTACTCTGTCATAACTTTCCAAAACATTTGGGTTAATTTTGCTGTTTCTTGTTTGCTTAAGAATCCCCCTCGGACAAATATTTTTATATATAAACATGATACTGGGTATCAGCAAACTTGGCAAATCCTCATCTAGCACAAAGAGTTTGATCATGTAAACTGTAGGTGTTTATGTAGTAGTTTTAATGATAAGACTTTGGGGCACACTTAAAATTAGCCACAATTTGCACAATTTATGCACTTGCCAGGCATTTGAATTTTAAAGTGTATAGAGAGTGTTAATGTTGGTATAGTTGCTTAACTGAAAACCTGGCTCTGAAGACTTCTTTGATCTGAATTCCCAATGATATACATATACCTTACTGTAAAGCTGTTCCTGGTACTGTTGTGGGGTATTGTGTGATGAGACAGTAGGGAGATCCATGATTAGGTTGGGTCATTGATCTTAATAACTGTTGGTTCCTGTGTGTGTTCCCTGCATGGTCCCAAAGCTTCTCAGGATGGGAAAGTCATCGAGACTGGGAATATGGCACAAGGGAAATAATGTACTTGCCCCCATTTCCTGGCCATGTTCTGCATAGGGAAGAGCACCTATACATTTATCCTTAAGTGTGTGTGCAAAATTAGATGATCCAGTTGTGGATCCCCTACTGTTCTGTCTCATTTGGCTCCTAGAATTTTTGAATATGGTGGTGATCACTAAAAATTCTGAATTTAGTTCTCTTAAATTTCAGTGCACCCTGATGAAAAGCAAGTGCGGCAACTAATTTTTAACAAAAGAATTAATAGTCTTTTCCTCAGCGTGTAAATACTTAGCGTCCTGAACAGGGTTTTTTGAAAGTATTGCGTTGCAAATAATTAAATTCAATTACTTTACTTTACTCAAAATTTAAGATTTTTTTTAATAGTTTTTTTGGTGCCATTTTGAGGTAACATTGAGTTAAAAAGTAAATTAATGTTACTTGCCTGCTAATCAATTTTTCTTTTTAAAAAAAAATGAAAGAAAGAAGGTTCATTATTGAATTTGTAAAATGTACTGAATGAATATTATCTTTGTCTTATGCATGTTTTGTACAGTGGTTTGACAGAGAAGTAGCATTTACATGATGAGCTCTTGAGACTTGTGATGGGGGAGAACTAAAAGTATTTAAATGCCAAACTTTGATTGTACCATCTTAAATAAAGGTAGTTTTGAAAGTGAATGTGTTATGGGTTGTCTGTTGCCATTTAACTTCCATTGCTGTATCTTACTGATAAATTAAAAGCTAAGCTTTTTTTTTTAAAGGGCTAATCCTAGGCTCTCTTTAATCTTAGTTTGAAGCATAATCCCCTAGAAGGAAAACACAGACTGCAAACCTGTACCCTGTGAACTTATTGGGAAGGTTCAGGTTCTGTTTCTGATGCATCTTCTAGACCGCTTTCCCCTAAGTATAAAGCCATGGAAGGTGGCAGAAAGGCTGTATATAGCCCTGATTTCTCTTTTTTTATCAATCTGTGGCCAAAAGGCCTGTCCCCTCCCCCCCAATTCTGGCACCATCCTATTCACTCAAACCCCGGTTTTGGTGTGGGTAATCTTGATGAGCATGTCCCTCACCAGAATTGGGGCATAACAAATTTAAACCACACTTGTAAAATTTACCTGTTGATCTGGATCTTCTGAGAAGATTCTGAGCTTTCTGTTTCCACACTGCAACACCTGTGTGCACAGACATCCTGCTGGGCTGCCATTGCGACAGGTCCCTCATTCTGAGAGGAGAATGAGGCGTCCAGCATGTGACCCTTGTTGGCTGTCTTGTTCTGACCTCAGAAACTAGTGACAGTGGATGCCCATGCAAACAGCTATGGCAGCGTAATGGGGGCAGAACAGGCCAGGAATACCCTGGCCAGTGTAGACAAGACCAGTGCTTCAGGTTGTTTATACCATGAACTGTCGCCCCCCCACACCAGTAACTTCTTTTTTCAAGATGTTGTTGGAAATCCATTGGCAGAATAATAGAACTCATCAGAACCAGGGGGCAATTCACCACCACCACCACATCATATGCCCCAAAAAAGCAATTTCTAGAGGACTGGCATATCCCTCAGTGCTTTTTTTTTTTTTTTTTTTTTTTTTTGAGGGGAGGGGAGAGAAATTTAGTTGTAACCCCCACATTAGATGTTTGTTGAAATATTCTTTTGTCTTCTGTAGGGATGATGACTGCTGTAGTTACTGGTAGCCTAACTGAGACTTTACATCAAAAATTATCCTTAAATTGAACAGGGATTTCATGCAGTATTTCTTCATATTATTGCTGAAGAAACAGAATGCTTTACCTTAAGCTTATTATAAATGAGCCAAATTTAGGAATGGCCAGTTTTGAGTTACTTGTTCCTATATGCCAGCTTTTAGCTGAAATGGCTGAACTAAACATGTTGACATTAATTCCTCTACTATTTTTCTGACCTGAGAGCATATCAAGTAATAGACAATGTTCTGTTGCTGGGATTTTTAAAAAAAATCCATTTGATAAAGGTTAACTGAGTAGCTGCAGACCTGCTCTTTTGCTGACCTGCTTAATGTGTGGGTTTGTTATTACAGTGTCCTACTCATTGCGATCAATATTCCTTTCTCCACATATGGAAAAGTGGCCTGTGCAGAAAAAAAGAAGCATGCCTTTCACGCAGTTCTTGCAGTGACCTGTACAGTTCAAGGAGGACTGTTGTCAGTATGATGCATCGTAATATATACTAAAGGTGTGTGAAGACCTGGTATTGTCATTATTGCTCCTTCCCTTTGGTAAATGTTGTTTACGCACCTTTCATTCATTTCAGAAAGTAATATTCTTTGTATCTCTGTGTGTTGGGTGTATGTAGACCTTTTCCTGTCATATGACAAGTAAACAGGAATGAAAATTTCATAAGGGGCTATGGCTTTTCATACTTGTACCTTTTATTTTCAGGAAGCTTTCTCTCTAAGCAGAAGACTGAACCCCAATATGCTTAGTCTAAATCCAGCACTAACCAGTTCATCATATTAAATGTGTTTTAAAAAATGTATCATGCAAAGTATACCTTCCAAGGATCTGTGATTTTTACTTCTAAATCATTTCTGAACGTGTTGTTATCTTCCCTTTGCATGTATATGACGAGGATATCAACTGCCTGATTGTTTTATCTTCTGTTTCAAAGCCAGAATTTGCTTGACTAGATTGTCTTATGCATATTTGGAGTTCAAAGGATTTTTGTGAAAAGGTCTGTTTAATTCAAGCAGAGTAAAAGTAAACTTGACACATTTCAACTGATTTATTTCCCACAGTTCTATACATGTTTGTTGTTAACTGATGTCAAGTCACTTCGACTTACAGTGACCCTGTGAATGAGAAACACCCGAGTCACTCTATCATCAACAGCCCTGCTCAGGTCTTATAGAATCAGGGCCATGGCTTTCTCGATTGAGTCCATTCATCTGGAATGCAATCATTCTCTTTTTCCTATTACCTTCTACCTTACCCAAAGCACAACAGTCTCAGTTTAGTCATCCTGCTTTCTAGGGAGAGTTCACACTTGATTTGCTGTAAGACCCATTTATTTGTCTTTTTAGCAACCCATAGTATTCTCACAGACCTGGAACAATTAATAAGGAAGATCAAGGAAGAAACTACAAGGCAGGCTTACTGTTGAACATAAAACAGAAAGAATAACCATGGAGAATATACATAAATTCAACCTAGATAATGAAGAAATGGAAATAGGAAACGTGTTCTCATACCTTGGTTCAAACATTGATAAGAATGGGGACTGAAGCCAGGAAATCAGAAAGTTAAGAATCGGGAGGGTGGCTATGAAAGAACTAGAAAAGATCCTAAAATGCAAAGATATACAACTGAGCACAAAAGTTAGGATCATACAAGTCATTGTATTCCCTATTACCATGTATGGATGTCAGAGTTGGACAGTTAAGGAAGGAGATAGGAAGAAAATAAATTCATTTGATATGTGGTGCTGGAGAAGAGTGCTGAGGATTTTGGGGACAGCCAAAAAGACAAATAAATGGATCCTAGAGCAGATCAAGCCCGAAATCTCTCTGGAAGCCAAGATATCAAAACAGGCTGTCGTACTTCAGACATATAAGACGGGAGGACTTATTGGAAAAAACAATAATGGTAGGAAAGGTGGAGTGAAGTAGAAAGAGAGAAAGGCTGCATACTAGGTGCTAGATGGATTTGATTAAGGAGGCCACAGGTATGAACGTGCAGGAACTAAGCAGAGCAGTGGGGGACAGGGTGTCTTGGAGATGTTGATGTCTCATCCACAGGATCACCATCAGTCAAGATCAACTCAAGGGTGGTTAATACCAACAAAGTATCCATAGAACGCTTCTCCAACACAGTACAGTCCGTCCTCGCCTTACGCGGGGGATCTGTTCCGGATCCCTCCGCGTAAGACAAATTCCGCCTATGCTCGAGCCCCATTGGAAACAATGGGGCTCGTGCACGGTGGCGGTGTGGCGCAGGCGCGCGCAGGGCGCAACAGGCACGCACGCCCATTCAATTGAATGGGACGCGCCACCCCTTCCGCCCCGTGCACGCCCCGCGGCTTCAGCGCATATGCTCAAGGCCGCGTATGGCGCGCCCGCGTATGGCATGGGTGCACTGTATTTCATCAGCTTTCTTTATTGTCCAGCTTTCCCAACAATACATAAAAATTGGAAGGCCAATGACATGGACAATCATATCAGTATTCAGTTATATATTTTTACACTTAAGTATCTTGTCTAATTCTAGCATAACTGCCCACTGCAAAGTCCTAATTGTATAATTTTCTGACTGCAGTCTCCATTCTGATTGACTAAACCAAGATATGGAAAATCTTTTTTCTCTTCTCTTCTTCTTTTTAAAATTGTATTTATTTATTCGATTTATATTTCGTCCTTCTCCCAACATTGGATTTAAGGTGGCAATATACTTGCATTATACTTTTTATTAAATTTTTAACAAATGCAATACAACTTACACAAAAATAATGAGTACAGTGCACCTGCGTCATATGCGGGTGCGCCATATGCAGCTTTCAGCTTATGCTGAAAGCTGGCACTGGAAAAGACAATGGCATATGCGCCATGCTGCGTGCACGAGCCCCATTGTTTTCAATGGGGCTTGAGCATTCGTGGAATTTCCCTTACGTGTGGGGGGGTGGTGGTGGTGGTGGTCTGGAATGGATCTCCTGCATGAGGGAAGGCCATGCTGTATTTTTAAAATAGAAAAGGTGAGAAAGAAAATATAAAAAGAAAAAAGAAGATAAAATAGATAAATAATATTATTTTATTATATAATCATAGAATCACAGAGTTGGAAGAGACCACAAGGGCCATCCAGTCCCACCCCTGCCATGCAGGAACTCTCAATCAAAGCACCCCCAACAGATGACCCCCAAAGAAAGAGACTCCACTCCATTCTGAGGGAGTTTGTTCCACTGTTGAACAGCCCTTACTGTCAGGAAGTTCCTCTTAATGTTTAGGTGGAATCTCTTTTCCTGTAGTTTGCATCCATTGTTCTGGGTCCTGTTCTCTGGAGCAGCAGAAAACAAGCTTGCTCCCTCCTCAATATGACATCCCTTCAAATATTTAAATTTTTGACTAAAATTTCTAGACTTATACACGAGTATATACAGTAATCCATTTATTTGTTGTCTTCTATATGGGTCTAGATTTGAGCAAACAATGTTCTTGCAACTGTTGCCAGATATCGGAGTAATAGTTCATATTTACTATCCAGTTTTTTATCCATAATATCCAACAGAAACATGTCTGATGACATTGTAAAATCTACCTTTAGAAGTTTTTGAATTAACATGTAAATCTTAGACCAGTAACTTTTTGCTTTTTTACAAGTCTACCACATATGGAAAAAAGATCCCTCCTTCTCTTGACAACCCCAACATTGATTTGAAACATTGTTACATATTTTCAGCAATTTTTTTGAAGTTAAATACTATCTGCACATTATTCTATACATATTTTGTTTTCAATTACTACACAAAATAAATGTTGTATCTTTAGTCTACAATTTCATTCATAAATCCATCTGAACCTTATGCCCAAAATTTTGGCCCATCTTATATAATCTTTTGTCAGTTCATCTTCTGTGTTTGATTTCAAAAAGTATTTATACACTTTTAAAATTACATCGCCATCATCCACAATTCTAAGTAAACAACATTTTCTCTATCATATCTGGGTAGGTCTCTCTTACCTTGATTAAATTTCTCTTTAAGTTGATTAAAAAAAACACCAACTGAACACTTTACCTTCTTAAAAAGCAACTTTTTTAAATTTAAGATCCCAGTTATCCTGTTCAAAATACAAATAACCATCAGCTAACCATCTTGCAACCTGTTTTACACTTTCTTCAATAATCCTTCCAGGATAATCTTTCTTATTTTCTGCAAATAGTAAGGTGTCATCTGCATATTCTAAATTGTTGATGTTCCTTCCTTCAATTTTGTCATTCCCCAAGAGTCTAATACTGGTTTATGTATAATACATTCAGCATACAAATTGGAAACCATTCTGTTTCTCTGTATTCTGTCCTGATAGTAGCCTCTTGTCCTGAATACATTAAGACAAATGTTGTGGAACATATATTTCTTTAAGAGTGATCCATGGGTTTTCATGATCTATACAGTCAAAGACTTTAATCTATAAGCACAGGCTGACTTTCTTCTGAAATTCTTTTTCGCTCCATATCCAACGTATGTTTGTATATGATCCCTAGTGCCTCTTCATCTCCTTAACCCATATGGCATTTCGCATTAGGCCATATTGGACATATGGCATTTCTCACTCCATACATGGTAAAAAGTCTCTGTAGAATTTTGAGCATCATTTTGCTTGCATGGGAAATTAATACAATGGCCTTGTAGTTACTGCAATCCCTGGTGTCCCCTTTCTTGCGGATTGGAATGTATACTGAGCATTTCTAAACTGTGTGCTGTTCTTTTGTTTTCCATGTTTGTTGTTCAAATATAGAACCGATTAGATTCCCTCTCTGTAACCTGAAACAACTTTATTGGTATGTCACCTGTTCCTTTGCTTTTTCAGATTTTGTGGAAAATACAAAATTCAACAATTAAAACAGACACATCAAAAACTTGCTCTAGAGTAGTTAGATGGAGGGGGCCATTAAGGTTAGAGATGGCTATCTTTCTTCAGGAGGTCAGTTGGGGGAGGCCCACAGGAAGAGAGCCCTCTTGACAGTTTTCTTGAATGCATCTAGAGCAGTAATAATGTTTTAGATTTCATATTTTTTTCAGAATTTGGAATATTTGTGTATACATAATGAGATATCTTGGAAATGGGATCCAGATCTTAACATTAAATTCATTTAAGTTTTGTATACATCTTATATACATAGCCTGAAGGTAATTTCATACATAGTATTTTTAATAATGTTGTGCATGAAACATAGTTTGAACCATCAAAAAGCAAAGAGGTCACTAACTCAGGTGCGATACATACCGGCAAAATGTAATGTGGCGGCAGCGGCAGTAGGGTTAGGGAGCGCACACCATTCAGATGCTCCCTAAGCCTAGTACTACTAAGGTTAGCCTAGTACATACTGGCGGCGGCAAAATGGCGGCGCCCTGTCTACATGGGTGTCACCATTGTGACGTGATGGACGCATAGCGTCCTGCACGTCACATCACGCTTGCGACATCACGAGTGCGCCATTTGAGCACTCGGGCGTCGCAAGCGCAACAAAAAAGAACCCGCTTTTTGCAGGTTCTTTTTGCTCCGTGGGGAAGCCCCACGGTCTGGAGTCTGCAGCTTCCCCGCGGGGCAAACCAGGGCGGTGGGAGAACACCCGTTTTGGGTGGTCTGTATCCCGCCTCAGCCACCCATTTGGACAATTTTTGATTTTGGAGTATTTTGGAATTCCAGATAAGGAATGTTCTGTCTGTATCGGTCTGCTAAATCCAATATAGGACCCTCGGCCTCTAACATCAGAATGTGGGAGCAGGTCTATTGGTTAGTATCACACATTTATTTTGTACGAAATAAAAGATGGAGGGTTTTTTTTTTCTATTTTAGACTGCTCCCCCTAAAAGAGAGAGTAAAAAGTCTCCAGTGAGTAAAACTCCTCCTTTAGTACATGCTTTCATGCTTGCTTGGAGATACTTTGAGTTTTAGATGAAACGATGATGTTAATGATATTGACTGGCTTTAAGAGAAGTCAGAACATCTAATGCACTGGGTGCACTAATGACACAGGCTGCTATCGGTGTGTGCAGGGAAAGAACCACACATTGGCTGATGTGTTCTTTGGACTGCAAAGCAAGTCATTTTGCAGTTGGACATGATGTGTGTTTCCTCTCTTGCAGTAGTAATTTGCTGAAGCAAAAACATCTTAATGAAAGTTGCATGTGCCAGCCTCACCTCACCTGTGCATACACAAAGCTTCCTTGTCTGATGGCTGGGGTGGAGTTAAGAGAAAATTTCTAAAACAAGCCTGGACTGCTCTTTTTTTTTTAAATGTAACACATTGCTAGTCAAATCCCAAAAAGCTACTCACGTCAAGGTGAAGCTAAGAAGGAAATGCCGACTCTTCACATTCGTCATCACAGTATGTGGATGGCCCAGCCCCCACCTGAAATCAGGACACAACTGTTTGAAGCAGAGTTTAGGGTTGTGACTGGAACACATCAACAATGGAATAAGCTGCCTCCCAACATTACAGCTGCTGCTTCCCTGGAAGTTTTCAAGGTGCACAGTCAAAAGTCTAGCTGTAGGGATATAATTATGGCAAATAACTGGCCTAGATAACCCAACTGTCCAAATCCTCTAAAATTGCAATTCTGCCTTTTTCCAGATCTACAGATAGTGTCCTAGTTTCATGCCCTGCTTCTCACCTGAGACCAGGGCCAACCAAAGACATTTTGCTGCCTGAGGCAGAATAGGAAATAGGAAAAACCACCCAAGTCAGAGATGGGGTGGAGTACTCTAATCCAGCCAAGTTATTTTGGCAAAGTTGGCAGATAATCCCTCAAGCATTGTTCTCTCCATCTCTAGCAGTAAAAATTCAACAATAACAAATTACTTAACAATTTATGCCCTTTCATAATACCCAAACCTGAGGCAACTGATTCATTTAGACACAGGGGTGGCAATTGTGCAGTCCCCCAAGTGTTGTTAAGCTTTAACCCATCAGCTTTTAACCCATCACCAGTGCCCATGCTGTCAATGGCTGCTGGGAGCTGATGTTAAACTCTGGAGGGCCACATGATTTCCACCACTGCTCTAATGTTGGCAGTGGCCCTTCTTGGGATGTGGGATCTTTCTCCTTAACTTGAGCCCTGCACAATTATAGCTATTACAATTCTACTTTTAACTGCTATGGCTGCATCCTGTAGAATGCTGGGATGAGCATGCCATATTCATGCCTTCTTTGAGCCGCTGTGTTGTATCTGTTTTCTAATCAAAACTGCATCACCATTTATGTACTCAGTATTAAGTAGCAGATTTATATCAACCCCTCTCCTATTTTAAAATGAAAAGCAACAATGGGATGCTCCAACTACACTGGCAGTTGGTGGATTCCATATCAGAAGTGTGGTGAATTTTCTACAGATTTTGGTCAGAACTCTAAGGGGGCCATCTACAGTGCTGAACCATACCCCCAAGAGCAGTTTGATACCTTGGATACCTCCTTTAAAATTAGAACTAAAACTGAGAATAGATTTAAGGCCCCACTGGCCTTGAAATCACTGTCCAAATGGGAAGAGGAATGGTGCAGAGGATGCAATGCCATCTGACTGGATTTTTTAAATACAGAAGTCTGATTCCTTGCCACAACAGCTTATCGCAGTCTTATCAAAAACATAATAACAGTCTTGGAGACTCTTCCACGCCTCTGTCATTTAATTACTTCAACCCTGAAAACATTCAAGTCTGTGCAATTTCCTCATGTGGCAGAATTTCCAAAGAGCTCACTTAACCTGAAGAGACTATCACAAGCACCACCTTAGGGCAGAAAGTAACATGTACATCAAATAAAACACTACTGTTAATAAGTATGATGCATTACTTTTTAGAAAGAGGAGGCCCTCCTTCCCTTTAGGCTGTGTATGACATCATTGTTTTTCTACACTCATCAACCAGAAGAATCAGAACTACACAGAGCTTGGTGTTACCGTTTTACAAGCAACTAGTTAATGAAGGTGAAAAGCAACTAGTTAATGAAGTTGAGTGAACTTGAACTCATTACATTATTACTGTAACTCATCTAAGGTATGCACTGAATGGGTCCGATGCCATCTGGACTGTTCACACAAAACTCAGGGATTGGCCCATGCCAAGAGGATGAGGGGAGACCATTTCATTTGGGCCGTGCAGACAGGTAAAGTGCAGCCTTCTAGATAATGTTGGACTGCAGTTGACACAAGTCCTAGCCAGCATAGCCAATGGTGGGGAATTCTGGGAGCTGCAGTACAACAATCAAAGGTGCATGCATATGGAGGTTTTATATCTCCTATCCCTGCAAGGGATCAGGAGTGTGCCACCAGAAATGACATCCTCAACGAAGTGATAATATGAAAATAGTCCCCCCCCCCCCAGGAACTGAAAGGAAGTTCTGTGAGTTAGGAAGCCACGGATTCCACAAGATGTCCTCCCATCCAGTGCTGTATGCAGCCCCAATCCAAATATTTTCCCTAAGCAGAGTAGAGTGCTTGTATCAGTGAGATTTCCATGTGTTAACTTTCAATTTAGCAGAAACTAGCAGTAGCTAGTTGTGAGTAGCTATTGAATTTAGGCCAATATGTTTTATATCACAAACCAAGTGGCTTATATCATTTAGATGTTTAAAGTAACTATTTTAATAACTAAAAGTATTAGTAATTAGTATTAAAATTCACGTGAAGGTGAGGTGTGGTTGTTGGGGGACAAAGCAGGTGGAAGGATGTTGCCTAAAGCCAAGGTGAGTTGATAACCATATGAATGGTTATTGGAATGTAGTGTGAGAACAGAAAGGAGATGTGGTAAACTGGTTAAGAGCGAGTGCTATAATATGTGTATTGTGCAGGAAACCATTATCTCTGTTCATCCCACTGTTGATGGACTGTAGTTTGTGGATATGTTCCAATACTGCTATTCTCTTTCCAATTTTCCTGTGTAGTTTTTGTTGTTCTTCTTGTTGTTGTTCAAGGACTGTTGTGCACAGAACTGGAATAAAACTGAATTGGTCAAACTGAATTTGTCACTTCATCTCCACACCCACAAAGTTTTGCATTTCTAAGGACATTTTTACACATAGTCTGGTTATATAGATCTGTCTCTGGACTTTCCATTCTAACCCATGCATCTGAAGAAATAGACTCAGGTCTACCAAAGCTCATGCTACCAACCACTCTCTTTCAGTTAGTCTCAAAGGTGCTACAAGATCCCTTTGCATAATGATTTTCCAGACTAACACTAGTATGCCTTTGAATATATTCTCTACTTTAGTGGCAAAAGCAGTTTTTCTCCCTCGTATTAGTAAAACTCCGGGATCATCCAATAAGGCTGAATTTGGAAGGAGGATTCAGGACAGACAAAATTAAGTACTTCTTCACAGAGCACACTACAGAATTAGCTATTACAAGATGTAGTTGTGGCCACCAGCATGGATGGCTTTAACAAGAGATTAAACAAATTTATGATGGATAAGGCTATCAGTGACTATCCCCATGATGGCTACATATTATATCCAGGATTGAAAGCAGTGTGCCTCTCTGGATATCACTTTCTGGGACACAATTACGGGAGTGAACTATTGCCCTCATGTTCTGCTTGTGACTTTCCAGGATATCTGGTGGACTACAGTGTGAACAGAATGCTTGACTAGATAGAGCTTTGCCCTCATCTAGCACAGCTGCTCTTAAATTCATATGGGAAATGTTTTACTTGAAAATGACTCCCTCTTTGAAGCAGAGTGCTGTTTTCAGATGAAAAGGTTCCAGGAGTTGGAAATATGTAGCAAACTCCAGCTTGGAAATAGGGAGGGTCTTTCCCAGCACTTGAAAGAATTTTGCTATAAGGGAATCTGTGTGCTTGTTTTACTGTAAGGATACACACACACAGAGAGATTTTTATAGGAGCAGTTATGATCACAACAAACTGCATAATTGGTTACCTCTCTCTGACCTTTCATCTCTTCCCATAGTTCAAAGTTGGGGTGGAGGTAGAAATAATATTTCTGATGGCCTTAAACCTAATTGCCTCCTCCAAGGAAGATGGCATCTTGTCTCAGCCTTGCCGCTTGGGGCTCATTCATCTGTCTGCTCCCACGTTGACTCCAGTTTAGATGCTGCTTTTACCTGCAAAGGAATTATTTGTGGTTTTCAAAGGAGTTTTGCAGAGTTTGGCACCAATGCATATGTGGAATGGAGACAAGAATTCATCCCTCAAGACAAAAGAATTATCCATCCTTCCCATTCTCATTCTTTGGATTGTATTGTGGTTCTGCAAGTAATGATTTGTTTTATTTCATTTAGAAAACAGTATATACCTCTTTGTCTGTATTCATAAACACTACAACTAGAAATCTATCTCATGCCCCTCTTTTCTTCCCTCTTTCCTTTCTACTTACCTTTGGGAAATGTTCAGTATTTGTTTTTCATTCTTTACTTTAGTAAGAGTCAGCGTGGTGTGGTGGTTTGAGTGTTGGACTATGACCCTGGAGACCAGGGTTTGATTTCCCTCTCAGCCATAGAAACCCACTGGGTGACGTTGGGGAGGTAACACCCTCACAGCCTCAGGGAAAGGCAATGGCAAGCCCCTCTGAACAAATCTTGCCAAGAAAACCCAATGATAGGGTCACATTAGGGTGGCCATATGTCAGAAGCAACTTGAAGGCACACAACAACAACAATTTAATATCTCCTGTCTAGCTCCTTGGGTCATTATTTTAAATGTCTCCTTTTGCTGACTGCTCACTAATCCAGCATTGATTTAATATATTTATTTTCTCAGCTTTGTAACATTTTTTGACATGATAGGCCCTTAAGCAAACATCCACATGCAATCTGACTACATGCAACATTATAGGAGATTATTGCATTGCCTTTAAAGTGCTTTATCTCTGATGGGATAAAGTCAAATTTAATTTAAAAACTGGGTGTTATTGCACTCACTGTTGGTCAGGCAAATGCAACCCGTATGCAGCCTAGATTCCAGCCACACTTATTCAGTGGCTTTTCAAAAATGATAAAACCTCATTTTTAAAAAGCCACTGGATAAGAGCAGCTGGGGTCTGGGCTACATATCTGTTGCATTCACCTGGTCCCCGGCAAGTGCGACAACACCCAGTTTTAATGTGTCTTTATCCCATTGGGCTTTGCAATAATCTCCATAGACCTAGAGCTTGAAAAACTTACCTTTTGAACTATAGTTCTTAGAATCTACCAGCTAACAGGGACTTACTTGTGATTGTTCCCATCTATCAAGTCTAGTGGCTCTCATAGTTCAGAAATTCAGACTTCAGTAGTAAAACCCAGAAAAACTTTATTCAGTATCTATAGATCTACACCAAAGAGTTTTTTTTTTTGGTAAAAACTAAACAACAAGCATGAGCAAAGCCTAATTAAACCACACACAATTTCCAAATAATTGACAGGCTGTTTTCTCATTAATTACATTTTCTCATTTGTTTCTCTTGGTTCCCCTATCACTATCACCCTTATTTCTTTTGCTTGCTTTCTCAGGGAACTGATATTGGGTAATCTTGAGCCAGGTATAACTCCCTATTATTTCAGCACAAAGAAATGTGATCAACAACCACTCACAATAAACACCCCACTGCATATCACACCACATTTCTACAATATCCCATCCCATGGGAGGTAGGAGGCAGGAAGCGTGATGGGGATCCTGACACTATCCAAACCTTTCTGAAGAGGTTTATACAGTCCTGTTTTAATCCTGGTTCTTCAATGCCCATCCATGTTACTGTTACATTTTGGGAATCGTATGAAATCAAATGTTTGCATAGACTTGTGTAGGAAGGGAAAGACAAACAGGAAATAGGATGTGAGAATAGACATCACCTTACATACACAGGAATACAGAATTAAGTGGCTTGTCTTCTGTCTTGGGAAGCAGATGCCATCGCTTCAGTTACATTAGTTATCCTTGTTTCAAGTACAATTCAAGGTGCTGGCATAGCCTGTGGCATCACTACAGTGATCCAGAGGGGGATGTCACCTAGTGGGGCAGTACACCCAGAAGAACTGACATGGCTACTGGGTGAGCAAGAAAGGGGACTTTCCCACTTACCCAGCAGTGGCATAGGACCCTAAATAGGACCTCCAGAGGCTGCAGTGCCACATCCTCGGTAGGAGTGGCTGCTATGGGGGACAATGCCTTCAGGGTCCTGTGAAGCAGCAGCCATGCCAAACATTGAAGGCCTTTTGGCACAGGTGCTGCCTTCAGAGTCTGGCACAGCAGCAGCCATGTTAGACCTTGAAGGCCTCTTGAGAGGGGCCCGCAGCAATCTGGCCAGCAAGGGGGAGGTCAAAGCAGTTTGCCCACCACCAACAGGTGACACCAACCTGAGGGACACCACTGGCCATATCTTGTGATGTTTTTAGTCTCTACAGGATCAGCTTTCCCTATCTGACTTGACTATAGTGCTGTTCCCCACTCCCATAGCCTTGTTTTTGGCGTATTGTACTATCAATAATTTAAACAAAGAGAACTAAACATTTACAGGCAATGTAAAAGAAGGCACAATACAGTTGGCCCTCCATATCCATGGATTCAACCATCCATGGCTTGAAAATTTTCAACTAGATAGATAGATAGATAGATAGATCCCCAGAAGCAAACCTTGATTTTGCCTTTTTATATAAGGGACCACACTTTACTACACCGTTGTATATAATGGGACTTGAGTACCCATGGATTTTGGGGTCCTGGAACCAAACCCCAGCAGATACCAAGGACCCATGGTACATATATTCAAAAAACATTTATGAGCAATTAAATTTAAAAAACAAACAAACACTTAAATGAAGCTACTGGGAGACACTTGAATCCAGGCACTGTGAGATAACAAAAAGCTACAAGGTTTTACTGAAGTTCAAGAGGTCACTGCAAATCAGTGTAGCCCAGAAGGATTATTATAATCCATGAGGATTGTTGTGATTCATACAAGACTGCTACTGTAATCCACAAGGCAAAGGCTTCTGTATCAACAGAAATAGCCAAGGGCTATTTCTGGTCCCACTTGTTTCTCCCCAATTAACCCCATAACTGCTGTTTCCTAAATACTCACAGTCCCCTTGTCATTCATAAAGGATGGCCATAGAAAATATTATTAGAGATCTGACACTTAGGTCATGCTCAGCTGGGAAGAAGTCAGTTCTATATAGCTGTGGCCACCTATTTGGCAATTTGGTAGCAGTGGCTAAGGATGGCACCTTTTTCTGAAGTATTCCCAAACTGCTGTATCTTTTCTCAGAAGGACAAGTAATATTTCCACGTGTACGAATTTGAAAAAAAATTCTGATCCCTGTTGTTTCACTTTTTCAGCTGCTTTTATAATAATATATAATTAATTATTATATTCATCCGCCCCTTTGAGGTCAATGGGCGGCTAACAATAAAAAAATACAATCAATAATATCAAAACCTACTTCCCTCCCCCCCTTAAAAGTTATAAATCAATTATAATAAAACCACAAATTAAAACAACATCAACACATACACACCATCAAAACAAACAAAAACAAAACAGCAAACTGTGGCACATTCCACTCAAATTCCAGGGAGGACCTTAGGGACTCTCATGAGAAGAGTGTTCCTGAGGCCGGGATTATCTAATGTAATATGAAGTAATATGGTCCCTCCTCGATGTTCCTGACACTAACTGGCCGCCATATTTGCAACTAATGCAGTTTCTAAGACACCAAGGGTAGCCCCATGTAGAGCGCATACAGAAACTAGACGTGAGGTTACCACGCGTGTACAACAGTTTCAAGATCCCTTACTCCAGAAAAGGGCAGTTGTCGTATCACCGAAGCTGATAACAGGCGCTCTTGACTGTCGCATTACCTGATTTGTCATCAGGAGCGACGAGTCAAGGAGCACCACTAGACTGCGAACACAGTCACTAGAGGAGAGTGTGACCCCATCCAGGACTGGGGGTTGCAGCCCAATTCTTGGTTTCAGGGGCTGCTACCGTAAGCACCCGTCTGTCGCATTCAGTTCAAATCTGTTTTTCCCATCCAGCCCATTACTGCCCGAAGACATTCATTGAGAGAAGAGCACCATCAGAATTCGAGGCCAACGAACGAGACATGGGAGAAATAGATTTGTGTGTCATCAGCGTACTGATAACACACCCAGCTCCAAACTCCGAATAATCTCACCCAGCAGCTTCAATAGATGTTAAATAAAATGTCCCAGTTTCTCTCCTCCTCCAGTTTGCCCTCAGCTTATTTCAATTGCTGTTTGTTTGTTGTTGTTGTTGTTGTTTGCCCCTTCAAATCACTTCTGACTTATGGTGACGTAAGGCAAACCTATTAGGGATTTTCTGAAAGTTTCTTCAAAGATATGTCGCCATTACCTCCTCAGAGGCTAAGACCGTGTTGACTTGCCTAAGGTCACTAACCCAGTGGTTTCCATAATTCAGCAGGGATTCAAACCCTGGTCTCCAAGTCAGAGGACAACACTCAAACCACCATGCTGGCTAATTGCTGCAAAATGGATTAAAAGTGCAAAAGTAACTCAGTGGGGAGTTGGGAAGGAGAGGAAAAAGAGGCTACAGGCAAGAGCAAATTGTTACAGCCTCTCTTAACCTGTCTGTCTTTTCATTTATACTTTTTTCCCATCTTGACCACACTCTGAGTTGTAAAGCACATATTGTCTTGGTTTTCATCTGTGAAATTTTGGAGGGTATATTATTATCACAGAGATTGTAAAACTTCTCTCTTTTGTTAAGTGATTAAATTAATCGCTGTTTTCTGAGGAGCTTGGGGCATACAGACGGGTGGCCCTTTACTGGCTGGATCGGTGCTGCAGCAATTGCATGCCCTGGCACTGATCTGGCCTCTGGAGTGCAAAAAGGAGCGCAAAAAGCAGCTCCTTTTTGCACTCTGAAGAGATCATAGTGGCATTGTGATGCCCTTTCGGCACGGCATCATCGAGATGCATTACCGGGGTCATGCCATGATGCTGCACGCACTAGAAAGATGTTGGCATCATGACAGGATGGGGTGGAGTCACGGCATCCAGCATGCAGACGCTGTGGCAGTTGCCACACTCACAGGCTGGCACACAAGTGCCGGTCTGTACACCACCTTTGTTTATGATGAGGCCATGCTAAGGTGGGAATTATGTGGCCTCCCAACTGTCTTGGACTGAAACCCAACATTCCTAACCCTGACAATGCTGGCCCAGAGTTCTTGGATAGGCTACAGGATAACACAATTCCCATCCTTGATAGTAGAGGGTTTTAAATATTCATTGCAATTGTCAGTGGATGTTATATGTATACTATTTCAGCTTTGGAAAAGAGGTATAAAAGTAAAAAATACTGTGGAGATTTTTTTTCAAACTGTTGGTTAGACTAATAAAATGTTGTATGTCTGTGCCTTCAAGCAATCCTGTTAATTTCACCAAGTTTCTTAGGCAGGAATACCAGACGAGGTTTTGCCAGGTCCTTCCCATGAAATATAGCCTCGGCATCTAGGATTAATAGCAGTCTCCCATCCAAGTACTAACCAGGGATGATCCTGCTGAGCTTCCAGACCAGATTGGATCTCGTGCTTTGGCGTATTTAGGCCCAACAAATGAATATCACTATCATCCCCCTCCCCCCAGGAATACATGAACTACTTACGGTGTGCTTCTGTCTTATCTCCCTGGTTGGTTGCTGGGTAGAACTCGAGTTCTTCAAATCCTAGGATGACCTTATCACACATGGGGGGGGGGGGGTGTGCAGCTCAGATCCGCAGTCACTCTGTTCTAGCAATGCAAAGCAATGATGTTTTTCCACACCAGACACAGAGTCACATCTCTTAGAAGGCAGATGAGGTTAAAACAGGAGTTTTTCCACACCGGGTTGCCTTTCTGTTGTCCTTCCGAAGTGAGGGGCAAGAGAAGTCAGTTCAATTCCAAGCCAGTCACGGTATGGACAAGCAAAGGGGAGTGAGTGCACATGTATATACCACACACAGAGCATACTTTGAGGGTTCAACGATTCAATCGGCCCCTTGCAGATGCTCACTGGGCTCGACGCTGCCCTCTCCCTGCCTCCTCCTTAGCTGTCATCTTCATCGGGGGCGAGGAGAATGCAGGGATGATGGGATAGCTTGCTGGGGTCCTGGGCCAGGATCAGGAGGCAGGAGCAGCAGGGATATGGGTTAGGTGGCAGAGGGGCGAGATGGGGAATGCAGGAGAGTCAGGGATGATGTTGGGGGAGAGGGGCGAGATGGGATGCAGAGCATAGAGGAATGGGTGGGTGGGAGGGGGAGAGATGGGGATTCGAGGAGGAGTCAGGGGAGGATGGGTTGGGTGGAGAGGGGGCAAGATGGGGATGCAGGAGCAGTCAGGGATGATGGGTTTAGGTGGAGAAGGGGGACGAGATGGGGATGCAGGAAGATCAGGGGAGATGGGGTTAGTGAGAGAGGGGGCGAGAATGGGGAAGGCAGAGCAGTCAGGGATGATGGTTAGGTGGAGAGGGGCGAGATGGGATGCAGGAGCAGTCGGGGATGATGGGTTAGGTGGAGAGGGCGAGATGGGGATGCAGGAGCAGTCAGTGGGATATAGGTGTAGGTGGAGAGGGGGCAAGATGGGGATGCGGACAGGACACGGGGAATGATGGGTTAGGTGGAGAGGGGGCGAGAGGGGGATGCAGGAGCAGTCAGGGGATGATGTTTAGGTGGAGAGGGGGCGAGATGGGATCAGGACAGTCAGGGGATGATGGTGGTGAGGGGCGAGAGGGGGATGCAGAGCAGCAGGGGAGATGGTAGTTTTTTTTTGTCAGGGTGAAGGGTGGAGCAGATCAGGGTCTAGGAGGGCGCAGGGAAATGCAGAAGATGATGGGATCGGCGGAGTTGGCAGAGAGGAGGAATGGCATGAAGGGGATGAGGGGAAGAGAGGGAGCAGGTGCAGGGGCCAAGGGGTGGCATCGAGTCTTTTTTCACACCAGAACAAATCACAGTGCAATCAAAGGCAGCCTGAAAGTGATTCTGTGAAGTCACTTTTTTCCCGTTTTTTACCAAAATGAAGGTGCTTCAGAAACACTGCTGAAGCATTCGAAAGGGGCTCCCATAGAAATCATGGCGTTCTGATAAAAACAGTCAGTTATGACATAAACTCATCATTGAAGTGCAATCACTTCGAAGTGCGCTGGAACTGAGCCACAACACCACCAAAAAGGTCCGTGGGATATAACTCCAATGTCACTTTTACTTTTTATCATGAGGATAAGCAATATTGTTTACTTGTTTTTCAGTCGGCTTCCAGACAATTGTCTCGCAAAGGGGCTCATCAGTTAAAAAAAGCAGAGAAGAGTTCCTGCCATCAGTTTAAAAAAATTAAGACAAAAGGACACAGAAGAGAAGAGAGAACAAGCATTTAAAACAAAAAAATGGGAGGGGAGAGATAGATCTGGTTCTTCAAGACCAGCACAAAATCACTGTGCTATCATTTTCCTTTCTTGGCCTTTTGCACTGAATACCATTTAGTGGCTATGGAATTGCAGCTCACACTGGCTATGTTGGCTAGGGAATTCTGGGGACTGTAATTAGGTTCCTCAGGGCATGTTCACACTAACTCACTTTAGTGTTCTGATGATTCCACTATAATGCAGTAGTTGTTGTTTCTGTCACCTCAGAGCATTTCTGACTTGTGATGACCCGATAACAGATTTTTCTTGGCAAGATTTCCTTCCAGAGGAAGTTTGCAAATGCTTTCCTCTCAGACTGAAGTGTGACTTTCCAAGGTCTCACTGGTTTCCCTGGCTGAGGGGGATTTGAACTCGGTATCCCAGTGTCCTAGTCAATGTCAAACCACTAAACACATGGTACTCGCAACAATTGGAATAATCTTAATCAACACACTTAATGACATAACCAGGGCGGCCCAGATACCAGGTGGTGGCCTTGAACTATCAGTATTTGAGTTCCAAGATTCTCTGACTCTTCATTTTCATGGGTCATCTCCAGTTAGGAGATGAGGAGGATGAAAATTCTCCCAATTTGGGGTGGGGGTCAAGTTACTAGGCAAAAGGAAAGGCCTGTGACCAAATTCCAGCTAAAAATCTAGGAGACCCAGCTTGCCTAAATATGAAATAATTATTTGCAACTGCAAAATTCTTGAGATGGGGCAAGATTTATTTAATTACCTTCCTCTCCATCCGGTCATTTAAATGTCTAGGCTACCCTCGCGTCGCACCCACCTTTGGCTGGAAAGCAACGGAGACTAGATAATGTTTTTATCTGTTTTCCCATCTAAATAGAAAGAATAACCACCGCATTTCACCTTGATTTAGGAATAGCTCCTTTAACTAAGATGTCTGGCATAACTTTTCAAACAGGAAAAACAAATTTCCTCTCTCTCCATCTCTCTCTCTATCTCTCTCTGGTGTGTATGTTACTATACATTTATATATATAAATACATACAATGTATAAAAATGCATATAGTTTGTAGCATAACAAGAGTAGTGTATACACACACATAATATATAGGCAAATGCAATATGCATACACACACACAACACAACACACATATACCACACATAATATACAAAAGTCACAGGTACTCAAACATGGAGGACTGAAATCGTGACAAAGTATGTGCAAATGTAATTTCATTTTAACAGTTTGTATGCCGCGTTATATTTAATACTTTTTATTACTTTAACTTTAGTGTCTCCCTGTGTAATGCAATGTATAAGACAACAACAAGTGAAAAGAAGAAAAGGATACTTTGAATCGGAACGAAAACCTGCATTTGGAAATGGAAATGGAATGGATAAATAACGCAAAATGAACAATGATGCAAACAATGAAGGGAGGAAAGCTTTGGGGTTCACCGGAGTGTACAGAGTCAGGAACACAAACCCTAGCCTTGGCACATCGCAAGTTTGAAGTCTGAAAAAGCGCGTGGTAGAATTGAGGAAAGCTTTCTTCGAACTAGCACTGGATAGACTTCACATTGTCCTGTGTAAGTCTTTGCGTAAGATCTAACCACTTATTTGCAAAATTTCAATTGAGCTCACTTTTTCCTCATTCAGGATGAGAGGAAATTCTCCCTATGAAAGATCTGAATTGCAACACCCAATGACCCGAGTATCTCAAGAGATTGTAGAAGCACAGGTTTTAATCAACACACAGTTCTAGAGAAAATGTCATTAGAACTGATCATTTTCATGAAGGGTCATCAGGTTTAATACTGTTGGATTGGCACATCGCTGGATGCATTTTTAAACAGATAGTCTGAAACTGCAAAGAAATGGGTACACCTAAACCAGCAGAACGACGTATAAGTCGCTGACAGTCCACATATTGTCCTCCTCCTCCCATGCATTCAACCCACCACCAAAATGTTTTTACTTTTAAAATTTTACTAGGTAGGAAATAGCCATGGGCGGTCTGCCGGAAGCCTATAGCAATGGGTCCTGTTTGCAACTGAAGCAGACTGATCAATCTAAGGGTGAAATATTGTTTGAAATTTTTATATGAAAAATAATTACATGTTTGGCTCCGCAGTCTGTTCAGCAAGACAGCATCTGTCACTGAGTCTCGTAAGCTGTAGTATTATGCAGCTGTCTTTTCAAACATTACACATGTTATTAACAGTCATGCCATTAAAAAAATCTCATACAGGTCATGAGATAGATAACATTCCTCATTGCAAGATGTAGAGCAGAGAGAATCTCGACAGGAAGTACACTTCTTAACCTCTGAAAATTAATCTGTCTGCAAACTGTTGAGGGCAAAGACTTGACAACGTCCTTCTTTCCAGAAGTGGTAAAATTATGCCCCCCCCCCTCTCTGTGAATGGTGGATTTCCCCCCACAAATTTGTTGGAATAAAGAAAAACAAAGTTTACACGTAATAGAACATAGATCCAGTGTTTCATATGCCATTGAAAAGGAAAGAAACAAGAAAAACTCGTTGACTAAAAGAAAATCTCAAATGTCAGGGTGATTGTATAGCACAAGTATCCTCCAAAATCCACAAGAAGTGTATAATACCTTTAATGGACCAACCCAAATGCACAATACAGGTTGCAAGCTTTGAAGCTTCACTAGCTTCTTCTCAGGCAAGGTGTTAAATTGATAGGAGGGGGAAAATTGACATGTTAGTCATAGCCCTAGCATTTGGTCAAGATGTTGATTAAATTTGATTGAATTTTTAGCAGACCTGGCAGCATTTTCCGCACTAGGAAATCTGGAATTGGTGTGTGTGTTCCAGACACCCCCCGTGAATCAGAAAACAACAAATAGTGGAGCACTATTTGCTGGGGGCCTTCTGTACATGCCATTTTGTCTCACCTGGCTTCCTGTCCGCAGAAATTCAAAACGCTAAGGGAAGTCAGCAAAATCCAGAGGACGACTCTATGTAACACACACACACACACACACACCACACACACACACACACACGGTGTGTATAGATAGTGTGTGATCTCTATAGTTTAAGAACTTACCACTTGCCAAAATCATGCACAAGGCAAACATATGATAACAATACACCTCCATTAAAAATAGAGAAGAGGGTGAGGTGTCATACAGGTGTCGTAGCATATCTGTGCCTTGACTTGCCTTTTCTGCTTACTGGTAGCTTTTTTTTTATGGCATGATCTCTACTCTCTTTGTCGGGTCTGTTTATTGCACAGAAGTCTAGTTGTTTGGGAATCTAGAGATTTCAGGGCCTAAACCTAGAGGCTTAGGAATGATTCACACCAGGTGCAGGCCCCCTGTGATGCATTAAGCATGATACCATAAGCATCAACCACAGTTACAGTATGCCATTCAAAAAAAAAAAAAAGTGAAGTACAATAAATGAGGGAACACACACATACAACCCCTGCTTTGAGGCAAAACAAAATTTGTCACCCTGCCTTGATAAGAGAGAAGAGGGTCTGGTCTGAATCTGGGAACCATATGCCAAGCCTATATCTGCTTATGATTCCTGAGTTGTTTGATATGTAAAAGAAATGTCCTTCTGCCTACTTACAACAAAATGTTTCTGTGTTGAGTTAGGAAGACATGTCAGAGAAAGCTGACTAGATGACAGGCTACACACAAAACTAAATCACTTGAGTTGACTATAAGCTCCAGTGTTCTCATTCTGTCACACATGGTGAACTCTAAATTTCAACATCCAGTGGAATATGGAAAATAATGTAATTTACAAAGGTAATGCAAACAAATGCAATGGGCAACCACTCATTTATTTTTTTAAAAAAAATGTTAACAATGGCAACCGTTTTTGGTTGTGTTTATGTGCCTCCAAGTCACGTGTAACTAAATATTGGTTTTATTCCTTTAAATAAAGGACAGTTTTAATAGGCTTGGTAACTACTGTTTAAAAATTCTTTGAATGTTAATTTAAACTGCTTACCATTGTTCGCATTTGTTTGTGTTTTTTTACGTTGTGTACTGCCCTCAGCAAAGTGGATGATGGGTCAACATATTTTAATATATTGTTTTAATAAATATAAATATTGACTTTATAACGTAAATATTAATAAATGGCTAAATGACTGTGGCAGAAATATCCCTTTTCTGATATTGCTGTGAGTTTCTGCCTTTCTGGGCCATTTTCAAAACCTATTGCAACAGGGAGCAATTGGGAAGAGATCAGATTGGATCAGGTTCCTCCTACCATTCTCTCTATGGTCTGACTGCCCAGTTTACAGGCTAGCCTGCCATCTACATTGCCAAGAGACGTAGACAAACCCACTTTCTTTCCTCTTTGGGAGACACAATCAGACTGTATTAAAATACCACTATGTAGCCCCCTTAGTCCAGAACAATAGGGAGAGAATACAAAGAAATACCAAAAAGACATGTACTGAAAAACAATGAAGATACTAGAAAAACCTTTATGTAACAAAACTGTATTAATATTGTTTAAATCAACATCTAATGATAGTGAAATATTTAATCACCATACATAATAGCTACCAAATGAATTGCTAAGGAAAAATCCACTTTAGTCAAATCTTCCAAAGTTCTGCTGTAAATGAAATATGGAAGCATCTAAATATAGAAAATTCTGTGGAATCTTTTGCATCAAATATGAGTATAAGATAAACTACTAATCATGGAAGTTTCAATAGAGGCAATAATTCAAAAATGGCAAGAATCAGGCTAGGAAGGAAGCAAGTAGCACGGTAGCAAGACGCTACCTCCGGAGTTTGTACAGCCATTTCAACATCAAGGCCTTCTCGTAGTTGAGACAAAGACATCTCTGGATTTCAAAATTGAGAAAGTACAGTTTCAGCGGGCTTTTTCCATTATTTAAATAAACAAAAATTGGCAATATTAAATGCAGATTACCTTATATAAAAACAGTTTTATTTATCCTTACCGATAAACAAGCTACCTCTCTCTTAACATGATGCCCTTTACATACAGTAAAATCGGTGAGTACTATCTATTGTAGCCTGTTGGGTGAAATACATTTACTTCCAATGATATACGGCGACTCTTTCGTGTTACAACAGTTCTTAAAGAGACAAACACTTTCTTACATCTAAACTAAATCTCCCAACACAGAAACCCTAAGATCAGGCTATATTCATTGTCACAATTAACAGCACGTGATTCATGAGTGGTAAATGCAAGGGTTTAATATTCTCTAACTAGGATAATAATACCATGAAACCATACTTTTATTATTGTCCAGAGTTCAATTTAATCGCAAATGAGAATTTAGCAAATATCAACACTATTTATGAGTCCAAATTGTCCCTATTGACAAAAAACCCAGATTACGTACCTTAGCACTCATCAGACATCGTTCCAATTTTAGTTAATTTATACAACAGAGATTTTGCACGGCTGTGCATAAACGAAATTTGGCAGATTTTTAACACGAAAATGGAAAGCTTCCAGGAACATTTTCATTTAGATGTAATTGTTGATAGCAAGTTTGTAGAAATTAGGCTTCCCTAATTCTAAACTGCTTGGGTTGGCTAAATGGCAGGGTTTGGCTTCTGCTGTTTCGATTAGATGGAAGACTGGACGGATGGAAAAAGCGATGACAATTAATGCAAGAAATTGCATTCTTGGGTCCTGTCACCTAAGGGTATCCCTCAAGGCTAATGAAGTTATTATGGTGGCAAGAATTGCAGACTTTTTAGACCACTGCATTCAGGATCCAGGAGTTTCACATCAAATTTATTTGTAACCTTATTACATTTGTTAAAATAAAAATAAAAAATACCAACTGGCCTAAGGATACTCCATGCCCACGTTTTCCCATTCTGCTGATTCTCACTTCAAATTCTTCACGGTGGTTCAATTGAAAAAGGAAAAAGCAGCGTGCATGTTATTGAACACATGTACTGTACAACTACAGTGCACGCATTGCAATTTTTAGTAGAAACATGGCCAGGGAGGAGAAGGACTAAGGATTCCACCTGTCTGCTTATTTAGACATACAGATGCCATGGACTTGCTTTCATTTTTAAAAGTTCATTGAAAAGTGGGAAGGGACCATTAATACTTTTCTGGCATGAGTATTATATCAGTATTGCATACTACCTACTTCTAAGCTTCTTTAGCATTCCTGATTTCCAGCTCTCACAAGCACCTCTTTGTATTGCTCACAAGATCACCATTATCACAATAAATGGTCATATGAGCAGTCGTGTGACCTAGTCATAACTCAATGGCTGGCATTCATAAGGTTTTCTTAAGCAAGAATAGCAATAGCAACAGCAGGTACATTCTATACTGCTCCAGTGCATTTAAGCACTCCCTAAAGCTGTTTACAATGTGTAAGCTAATGGCCCCCAACTCATTTTAGCGACCTAAAGAAGGATACCAGGCTGAGTGGACCCAGAGCCCGCCTGGGATTGAACTCACAGCCTTGTGGCTGTGAATGACTACAGTACTACATTTAACCACTCGCCACTAGGGCTGATAGTAAGGAGTAGTTTTGGCAGTTCCTTCTCGGAAATATGACCTATTAATTGGTCATTCCCATCCACATCAACTAGAGGACCCTGGCTTCGCTTATAAGATCAGCTTATAGGCTTATCCACATAGAACAGTGATGGTGAACCTTTTACAGACCGAGTGTCCAAACGCAACCCAGACCCCACTTATTTATTGCAAAGGCCACATCCCACTGGCTTTCTAGTAAGAAACTCTGGCAAACCTGGTTGCTAAGGCGACAGCATGTTTGCCCACAGAGAGGCTCGGTGCCACCTCTGGCACGCGTGCCATAGGTTCGCCATCATTGACATAGAAACCTCTTCCCATTTTAAATGTCAAATAGAAATTTCTTTGACTTGGCATCAAAAGATTGTCAAGAGTGTTTTGAGAAGGGTACAGTTTAATGCCTCCTCAAAAACTGCACTGACATCCTTTTGATGCTAATCAAGACATTTCTTTTGGACAATTTAAAATGTTTCATTGATTTTCCGGTATGTAGTTTCATTATTTGCCATCCTCCATTTTATTGGCCAATATCTTCTCTCTTTTTTGAAATACAGTATTGTATGAAACTTTGAATGTTTATGTATTGAACATTCCCAGAATCCATATAGACAAAAAATGATTTTGAAATGTCACTTTGGTATAATGCTATACACCAAGGTGGTGTATATGGGAACATGTAGTGAAGTACGGAGGCTTAGGAACGTGAAAATTAATTTGATGACTAGAATTCAGTTCCCCAGTTGCCATGGAATTATGAGTGTTTTATTAAACACTCTCACTTTGGCATTCTTTCTCCATGTTGAGTAATGGGCAATAATGACATGCCATTTTCAGAATATTAAGATGTATTCATGAACAGGGAGCTAGGAGAAGGATTTAGTGTTATGCCAACATCTCAATCTATGCCCATTCAGTAGATGTATCCGCAAACAGATTCTGCAAAATGTGTGGTTGGAGAATCCTAGATTGATGATCTGGAAAACTATAATCTTGGATATTAAGAACACCAGTTATAGGAACTGTGATTACTGAGAATTAATGCACCAGTAGATCCTTCCATAATCCAGGCTTAACTTTAAGACTTTTGGCTATCCATTCAACATATCCTCTTAGAGACTCAAGTCAGTTTCACTGTGAAACCAGTGTAAACTTGCCCTCTCAGAGCTGTGAACTGCTGATACTAGAAGCAATCCAATTTGAGCAATGGAAGGGGGAATTTCCCCTTCTCTGTTAACTTGAAATCACCTTCTTACATTCAGAGCCCTTTACCTCTCTTTGGCTATAGTTCTGTCAAGCTTGCTAGCTTCCAAACAATTAGCACGCAGGCCATTAATGGATATGTGTTTAAACTAGGGACATAGGGTGCAAAAAGCCCAATACTTGGAGGGCAATGCTCTTTGAAGCCCAAGGGACACTCAAGTTTCCAAGACATTTTCAGAACATCTGCCCCACTGAATTATGAGCCATGAAGGAAGGTTTTTTTGTAATGAAAATGTGAGGCCTGGATGAGAAACCATCCTAGAAAATGACGTATGCCCAGAGAATCATAGAATCATAGAATCATATAGTTGGAAGATACCACAAGGGCCATCCAGTCCAACCCTCTGTCATGCAGGAAATCACAATCAAAGCATCCCTGACAGATGTCCATCCAGCCTCTGCTTAAAGACCTCTAAAGGAGACTCCACTACACTCCAAGGAACAGTATTCCACAATCAAACAGCCCTTACTGTCAGGACATTCCTCCTAATGTTGAGGTGGAATCTCTTTTCCTGGAGCTTGCATCCATTGTTCCGGGTCCTAGTCTCTGGAACTGAACAGACACCCAATTTTAGTTTTAATGGCTTGGAGGAAACTGTGACTTCCCTCTGTTCAGGTATAATTCTGATCTTCCTTGCAGGGAAGGGATGATTTCATGGAGTGTAAAAGGCTAGGTAGGAGTATGTAACCTTATGCCTTATTTTTAGCAGCATGGTATATGTAGCTCTGTTTGTGGACTATGTTCCACACATATGATTTGGGGGGGGGGGAGCCTATGGGTTCTAAAACCTGACTTCTTCCTTTCTTTACATTACCTTGCTTTGTAAAAGTTTCCATGTCCTTAATTCTATGGTGACATCATTTGGTTTACAAAATCAAGTGTGGAAAGTTTATTTTGTGGTTGGAAGATGTCAGTTGTCCCATCTTTTTCATAAAGGATTATGTCCTTTTGCTGCCACCCTTCTTGACTAAATATATAAAAAGTCTAAATCTAAAAACAGAAATAAAGTATAAATATGCTTCATAATGATTCTTAATTCCAGAGGACATTGAAACAGGATGAACCAAAATGTGGTCTCTTTGGAATTTGCTTAGAATTTCTCTGCTTTCCCTCTGTGGTATGTGGTTTGCTGTTCATGTTGTTTAAAAGTGACCATAAAATATCACGCTCTCAGAATGTTTTCCATATATAGTGAGTGGTCTCTTTGCTGTGTTCAGAAACTTACCATAGTTTCAGTCAGTTCACCACAACTAAGGTAGCATTAAAGTACCTTTGAAGGGGGGAAAGTATATTTTAAAAGAGGTGCCTATTAATGTATTGGAGGTGAGGACATTTATGATACAGTCATGCTTTCAGACTGTGCAAACTGTATTAATCCTACTAATATCTAGAAGGCTGTTATTTGTATGAAGAGCAGTCAGCACTGCATATTAAGGCCTTATACCTGCCATTCAAAAACATCTAAAATGATCTTACTCAGACGTATCACACTGCATGTACTTTCAGCAGAGAGAATCAATGATCTGTATGCATGTGATACTCTAGTAATTAAACAAAAATGAGTTTAGAAGAGATAATTTATAGGGTGGCAAGATTTAGTTCAGATGCCAGTTCAGACATTTCTGAAACAGTCCAGCCCCTTTAGATTAATCTAGAAACTGCCCACATCTATTTGGGATTGAATCCAAATTGAGATTGGGAAATTTGAGGCTTTATGCCTCTTACTGACTATCATGGGAAATCTATAGATAGCTATTACTTGTTTACTCATCAACATAATTTGAAGCTTTAAATATTATTTGAATTCTAGGGTGTTTTTTTGTTAAGATCTGCACTAGTAACTTTTGATGGTTTTGGACAGAATTTTAGATAGCTTTTGCAGACAGAGTTCACCGTTGTTTGGTAATAAAAATCTGCCAAATTACACACAATAAGTAAAGGAGTTTTTGTGCATGAGAAGTCTTTTCAGTTTGGGGATGGTAAAAGTTTGGTAATTCATCCTGGTTATGGCGGACAATTTCCATGAAAACAACAGATATGGTAATGGTGCTCTTTGGTAAGAGACCTGCCAAATTGTGGAATGACATGCTTTTCGTGAGGTGACATCAGTTTTTATTAAGAAGTTTAAAGGGAACTAGGGGGCCATTCAGACTACCTTTAACCCTGGATCAGAAACCAAATTAACCACGGGAAGTTCATATTCGCCCCGATGCTTCCACAATCGAATCTGAGGCTTGCACACCAGTTCAGGGGCAAATGCCCCTTGGCGTGGGTCTTTTGAAAGCAGACTTTAAGCTGTAACTTTTTTTTTTTTTTTTTAAAAATGGGTCTGGCGAATATGAACTTCACCCCGGTCATGATTGGGGCAAGTTCAGGGGAGGGATTTAGGGCAGAGGGAGGGCAGAGGGCAGAACATTTCCTCCACTTCATCGGAAGGGGAGGGAAGGAAGGAGCCAGGGGAAAGAAAGGGGCCATGAAGGGCAATCGGGGTGACAGAGCAGGAGGAGGAGAAGGAAGGAGCAGGACGAAGGGTCAAGTTCGGGGGAGGGAATTAGGTCAGAGGGAGGGCACAGAATGGAACAAGCCTCCCTCTTACACCAGGCAGCTTTCGCTTTCTGTTTTGTTTTTGACAGACTATGTGCATGCTTTTTCTACAGAGTGATAGGGTCAATGGAGCAGGAGCAGCAGGAGATGAAAGGAGCCTTGAAGGAAGGGTGCTAAGAGAATCAGGGTGATGGAGGAGGAGGAGGAGGAGGAGGAGGAGGGAGCTGGGGGAAAGAAGGGGACCATGAAAGTGGGCACTTGCTTCCAGAGGGATTGGGGGGGGGACCGAATCTGCCCAGTTTCATCCAGTGCAAATGGGCCAGTGGGAATGGGGCCTAGGGAGGACCTCTACCTATGTGTAGTTGCTGAAACTACAAACTCAGTTTTGCCCATTGCAGTAAAAGTTTTTAGCTGAGCATGTAGTTATTGTTTTCCCATGTGATTTTTTATTTAAATCTTTTGGGGTGAAGTTTACATTGTGTTGTGATCTGCCCTTTACCTCTCAAGACACAACAGCACAAAACAATCCACATAACTAAAGTTTCCAAGACTGGCTTCTGATTAAATGATGTTCTGTGGTTTGCCCAGACTGCATTTCCCCTAACTTGATGCTACAGTAGTGCTAAACTGCATTGGTGGTGGTGGTAGCCTTGAGGGGGGATGTGTTGACATATAATAAAAGAGATATTAGCTAGTACATGATTTTGTGCAATGCTCACTTACTGGACCATCACAGTCCGAAACCATGGCTCAGAGATTAGAACTGTTATTTTTTTCTACTACAGCTCACAGAATCCTCAGTTGATGTGCTGCTGGGGGATTATGGGTGTTGTAATCCAAATGTGACTTTTCCAGCCTCCATTATGACTCTGATGATTCTCTAACCTGGCCTCTACATCCATATCAGTTGAAATGTTGTTGTTGGTGGTGCTTAGGGTTGCTAAACTGAAAAATGGAGAAGGCTCCTATCTCTGGCCAGACTTAATCAAGGAGGCTTGAACAGAGCTGTTAATTATAAGGTGTCTTGGAAGTGTCTCATTCACAGAGTTCGAAGGCAGCTAACAACAACAGAAGAGGGAAGCAAAGATGACTAAAGTGAGGCTGTTCTACTTTGGACATATCCTGAGATGACATGCCTCATTGGAAAATACAGTGAGAGGTATAGTGTAAAGTAAGTAAGAAGAGAGGGAGACTTGATGTCAAGGAAGCCACCCCGAGTTTGCATGACCTGAGCAGGGCTGTTAATAGCAGGGTGTCTTGAAGGTCTTTTATTCATACGATTGCCATAAGTCAAAATTGATTTGATGGCAAACACTGTAACAACATAGAAGAGGGAATTTTAGCAAGTGTTCCAATCATGCAACCAAGTACCACCTACTGAAATTTCCTCTCCTACACAACCATTGAAGTGTAAGAGCCCTCTCCAGTTTTCACTGGGCCAACCCTTGCTGGTGATGGAGAGCACCATGAGGACCAGCAATGTCATCTTGAGTCTTCGCAGTGCTGAATGCAATGAATCAACAGCCACTTGATGCCAGTAGAAAGCAATGAGAAGGCTGCCTCAGGGCAGTGGATTTTGTGTGTCTTGAAATGGCAGCAATGGTAACTCTAGCTGCTTTTTCAAAAGGAGCTGCACTTCACCAAGCTTCATTTTTTATATACCGCTTCATACTGCCTAAGCAGTGTCTAAGCGGTTTACAACTGTAAGCTAATTTGCCCCCAACAATCTGGGTACTCATTTTAGCAACCTCGGAAGGATGCAAGCCTGAGTCAAGCTTGAGCCCTTTTTCTGGTCTTGAACTCGCAACCTTGTGGTTTTGAGTGAATGGCTGCAGTACAGGCATTTACCCACTGCGCCACCAGGGCTCCTTGACACCCTGCCTTAGATCTCCAAACATTTTGGGCTGGCCTTGGCTATCAAGGCTATGTACCTTAACCAGGGGATGATGACAAGGGAGTTTATCACACATGAGGAATTTATCTTAATTTCGAATGAAAAGAAAGTGGGGCCTGAACACATTTAAGTGAATTCACTAGTTCAGCGAATTTACGTGAATGCGAATTGCATTCGAACTTGCTTCCCATTGCCCGAAAATAGCATGTCATTGCCTGAATTTGCATGTGATCACCTCTCACGCAATAACGTGAAACCCCATGATTGCACTCGTACTGACTTCCCATTGCCTGAATTTGCATGTGGTAGTCTATCACACAATAACGTGATTGCGTTCAGATTGCCATTGGATTATACTTCCAATTTCCCTTGTCTGATAACATCCAGGGTGGTTGTGTAAGGCAGACAGAAAGATTAAAATATCTATGTTTTAGGATGAAAAAAGTGAATTAACATAAAATAAGAGGTCTGTGTTTTAGGATTAAAACTGGGTGGCCAGTCATCCCTATTTTCCGGACCTGTGCTCCATTCCATCTTTCTGTCCAGGAGGAATTCCAAAATGTCCTCCATTTTGAGTATGATAAGGGCCAGTGTGGTGTAGTGGTTTGAGTCCAATGACTAGGACACTGGAGACCAGGGTTCAAATTCCGGCTTGGCCATGGAAAGTCATTGGGGGTCAATCACATTTATGTTTTTGCACAGAAAGATTTGCATCTGTTGAATCGTTTCTGAATTGATTCACCATTCCCGTTATGTTTTAAGGCAGCAAATCTCTCTGTGGCAGTTAAATCCAATTCACTATTCCCATTTGCTACTGTTCCAGATCAAAATGGAGGCACCTCTATTTCCTGAATGATGGCTGCACAATCTGAATTGATTCCAAATTGCACTCACACTTCTGCAGATGTGAATCACTCTGGTGCCCCCCCCAAAAGATGTTATTTACCCAGTGCTGAATGCACTGGGTAAAGGTATGTTTTCACCAGCCCCCTTGCACAGGATGCTGGGTGCATTTGAGGCACGGTGTGAACGACAAGAAATAACCCAGTTTCCACACCAGGTTATTCCATAGTGTGAATGACCCCAATGTGACCTTGCACAAGTCACAGTCTCTCAGCCTCAGAGGATGGCCATGGTAAACCCCTTCTGAACAATTCTTGCCAAGAAAACCCTGATAGATTCTTCTCCATTTCTCTTGAAGGTCCTCTGTTTTGTGGTGCCTTTTCCTCCTTCGTGCTGCCAGTGCCCTTCCTCTCTTGTCCTTTGGTTTCTACTTTCCCAGAGGTTCCTTTCCCACAAGAGGACAAGGCACTGTAAAATGTAGAACCTTCAAGAAAAAAATGGAGGACATTTGGGAATTCCTCCTGGACAGAAGCCGGAAATGTAGGGCAGGTCCTGGAAAGGAAGGACCTCTGGTGGCCCTGAGTAGGCTGAAATCCAGGAAAGTGCCTGCTACTAGTTTATTTCTTTCAGTTAGTTTCAAAGGGGCTTACAAAATCCCTTTTACATACTGATTTTCCAGACTTACATGGCTATAGCCATGAATTCTTTCGCACAGTTAATGCCACATTATAATGCTACAGTGCTATTATTCCCTGGGTGACCAGATGCTCTCACTGCAGAGGAGGACAAGGCACCACAAAATGGAGGACCTTCAAGAATTTTTTTTTTAGGACAGGACCATAGAAATGTCAATGTGTGCTTCTTAGCCATGATCCAAATGGAGGACCTTTTGGAATTCCTCCTGGACAGAAGGCTGAAATGGAGGAAGTCTCCTAGAAAAAGAAGACCTCTAGTCACCCTGCGCTAAAAACACTCCATGCTTCTTAGCTCTGCTCAAAATGGAGGACATTTGGGAATTTGTCATGGACAGAAAATAAAAGCTAACAACATATCAATATACAGCCATGCTTCTGAGTCCCGCTCCAAATGGAGGACAGTTTTGGAATTTCTCCTGGACAAAAGGTTCAAAGGGAGGGCAGGTCCTGGAAAAAAGAGGACCACCTCTGATCACCCTGAGATGAAAACACTCCTACAGAAATGTCGATCCATGCTGCTTAGTCAGTCCTGCTCCAAATGGCTATTTCTCTTTGGACAGAAGAAAGTTGAAACGGAGGGGCAGGTTCTGGAAAAGGAAGGCCACCTCTGGTCACCCTGAGGTAAAAACACCCTAAAATGTCATTACATGCTTCTTATTGATGCTCCTGGATTGAAGAAGGTGGAAATAGAAGGACAGGTCCTGGAACAGGAGGACCACCTCTGGTCACCCTGACCTGAAAGCACTCCTATAAATCTAAAGGCATGCTTCTGGGTGATGCTGCAAATGGAGGACCTTTTGGGATACCTCCTGGACAGAAGAAGGTAAAATTACGGAAAAGGAAGACCACCACTGGTCACCCTGGGGTAAAAACACTCATATAGAAATGTAAATCCATGCTTCTGAGTGGTGCTCTAAATGGAGAACCCTTTGGGATTCCTTCTGGGAGGAAGAAAGTTGAAACTTCAGCCTGGAGGGAGTGAGAGGGTGGGTCCAACACCATCGGGACTGCCCTGAAGGGACAGAGCCCTCCCTCCACGGCCAACTGTCATCGTCCAGCCTGGAGGGAGTGAGAGGGTGGGTAGGGGCTAATTTTGTATTTTTATTGTACACCACTATGATCATTGCGGAATAGCGGTCTATAAATAAAACATATTATTATTATTAT
>NC_056522.1:96284134-96284623 GCF_019175285.1 Sceloporus undulatus
TATTATTATTATTATTATTATTATTATTATTATTATTATTATTATTATTATTAAATGGAGGGACAGATCCTGGTCACCCTGAGGAGAAATGCTGCTTAGTCAGTCCTGCTCCTTTGGGGATTTTTCTTTGGACAGAAGAAGGTGGAAATGGATGATGTGACCTGGAAAAAGGAGGACCATCTCTGGTCACCCTGAGGTGAAAATCGTCATAGAATCATAGAATCATAGAGTTGGAAGAGACCACAAGGGCCATCCAGTCCAACCCCCTGCCATGCAGGAAATCCAAATCAAAGCATCCCCAACAGATGGCCATCTAGCCTCTGCTTAAAGACCTCCAAGGAAGGAGACTCCACTACACTCCGGGGGCGTTTGTTCCACTGTCGAACAGCCCTTACTGTCAGGAAGTCAAAGCATGTTTCTGAGTGATGCCCCAGATGGAGGGCCTTTTGGAGTTTCTCCTGGACAGAAGAAGGTGGAAATGGAGGGACA
>NC_056522.1:96284633-96289334 GCF_019175285.1 Sceloporus undulatus
GGTCCTGGAACAGGAGGACCACCTCTGGTCAGACTGAGGTAAAAACACCCAAAAATGTCATCCAGGGCAGAAGAAGGTGGAAATGGAGGGACGGGTCCTGGAACAGGAGGACCACCTCTGGTCAGACTGAGGTAAAAACACCCAAAAATGTCATCCAGGGCAGAAGAAGGTGGAAATGGAGGGACGGGTCCTGGAACAGGAGGACCACCTCTGGTCAGACTGAGGTAAAAACACCCAAAAATGTCATCCAGGGCAGAAGAAGGTGGAAATGGAGGGACGGGTCTTGGAAAAAAAGAAGGACCACTTCTGGTCACCCTGAGGAAAAAAAAAATCCTACTAGAAATGTCCATTCTCCTGGATTGGAGAAGGTGAAACTGAAGGGACAGGTCTTGGAAAAGGAGGACCAACCTCTGGTCACTCTGAGGAGAAAACACTCCTAGAAATATAGACATGCCATGGTGATGCTCCAAATGGGAGACCTTCTGGAATTCCTCCTGGGCAGAAGAAGCTGGAAATGGAGGGGCAGGTTCTGGAAAAGGAAGGCCACCTCTGGTCACTCTGAGGTTAAAAAACCCCCAAAATGTCATGGCATGCTTCGTATTGATGCTTCAAATGGAGGGCCGTTTTGGAATCCCTCCTGGACAGAAAGAGGTGGAAACGGAGAGACAGGTCTTGGAACAGGAGGCCCATGTCTGGTCACCCTGAGGTCAAAACACTCCTCTAGCAATGTCCATCCTCCTGGATTGGAGAAGGGGTACTGGGGGGACAGGGCTTGGGGAAAAGGAGAACTCTCTCTCAAGTGGTGCTCCAAATGGGGGGGCCCTCTGGGAGCCCCTCCTGGGCGGAGGAAAGGGGAGAGGGAGGGAGACGAAGGGTGTCCCTGCCTCCTTTCCTGGAGGGCAACCACGAAGGAGGGGCGGGAAGCAGCAGCAACAGCAGCAGCAGCAGGAGGAGGAGGCCGTGTCCCGCCCCGAGGGCGACCCTCCTCAGCCGCCGCCGCCGCCGCCTCTCCTTCCTCCTGTTGCTGCTGCTGCTGCTGCTGCTCTCTCTGGCTGAGCTGAGGCTCCCTCCCTCCCAGCCTCTCTGACTCGACGGCAGCCCTGCTGCTGCTCCGCGGGAGGAGGATGCGCCTCTTCTTCCCCCTCTGGCTCTGGCGGCCGGGGCTCCTTCTCCCGCTCCTCCTTTTCCCGGGGCCGGGGCTGCTGCTGGGGGCCCCGGAGTTCCCGCACAGCGCCGTCCTGGACGGGGCTTCCCGCTTCCGCCTCTCCTGGGCTCCCAGGGGCTCCGGCGCCCTGGCCTTCCGCCTGGAGGTCCGCACGGGCGGCTACGTGGGCCTGGGCTTCTCCCCGACGGGAGCCATGGCTTCGGCAGACCTGGTCCTCGGGGGCGTCGAGCGGGGGAAGCCCTACCTTCAGGTGAGCCCTCCTCCTCCTCCTCCCGAGAGGGCCAGGCCGGCTGCTTCTTGGGCTCCGAGGGCAGGACCTTCTTCGGGAAAAAGGGAGGACGGGATCAAAGAAAAGCGAGAAACGCTCCTGGAAATGTCCATTTAGGCTTCTTGGTTAGGCTCCAAGTGGAGGACTTTGGGGGCAAATGGAGGACAGGAGCAGATCAAAGCTAGAAACGCTCCTAGAAATGTCGATCCAGGCTTCTTTTAGGCTCAAAGTAGAGGACTCTTTGGACAAATAGAGGACAGGATCAAAGAAAAGCTCCAAACGTTCGTGTCCCTCTAAATCCAGGCTTCTTAGTCAGGCTCCTAGCGGAGGACCTTTGGAAGAAATGGAAAAGCTAAAGAGGCCCCTAGAAATGCCAGTCCCGGTTTCTTAGTCAGGCTGCTATTGGGAGGGCCTTTGAGGGATTCCTCGCGGACTGGTGGCTGAGATGTAGGACGTGTCCTGGAAAAGGAGGACGCCTGGTGGCCCTGGGCGAGGGGAGGCTGCTTTATGGGAGGAGCCGCACCAGGCGGAGATGCCCCTTGGGCAAGAAGTCACACTCTCTCAGCCTCAGAGGAGGGCGAGGGCAAACCCCCCTGAAGACAGCTTGCCAAGGAAACCCTAGGATAGGCTCACCATAAGTCCAACATGACTTGGAGGAGGCCCATAACAACAAGAAATGATAAGTAAGCGGGGGGGGGGGGTATTTTCTTTGCACATTAATTAAAAAAATGTGAGGGAACCCAAAGCCCAAACCCTCCTCATTTAGGACGCTGGGCTGGAGTTGTTCACTGTGAGAGCCCTCTGTGCATGGTCAGAAATGCTGTTCTCTTCTCACGAAGGTCATTCCTAAAATAGACCATGCCTTTGTTGGTGTTTAAATATTAGGAAGCACTTCTTTCCTGTAAGAGCTGTTCTACAGTGGAAGAGAGAGCCACAGAAGGGGCTGGATTCTCTTTTTTAGGGGTTTGTGTGAGAAACAGAGGTGGGTCTTTCAGTTGTGTGTGAGAATGTCAATTGAAACTTAAAACCTTGTAGGTATGGGGATGAGGTGACAAGTTCACTTTTAACTATAGTTGCTGGGGTGGGGAACAACCAAGCAGAAGGAAGCCACCTTATGGCGGTTTGTGACAAGGAAGGATGGGGTATTAAGGTTTGATCCATGGCATCATGCTTGAGACGATTTCTCCAAGTGTGCTTCATTTCATCTCCTGGTGCTGATAGGCCTATTTCAGAAGAGGAAAGACCAAAGAAGTGTAAAGTGTACTGATACTTTTCATATATATATATATATGAGTTTTCTATCTTACCATTAAATATAGAGGCAATATTTCTTATATGTTACTAGCATTAAAATATGCCATGGTGTTCAGGTGATCCCTGGTAGGTGTGACATTTTTAAGGGTTGGCACTCCCACACTGACAAGAGCAGAAGGGTTTAAATGGTTTTAAACATGTGAAATCTTTTATGCCCCAGGGCTGAATCCTGGGAGTATATAGGTCTGGGTGCTTTTGGACACAATCTGGAACCATTTCAGTCCTACAGCAGGGATGGACAAAATGGCAGTCTTGTTGGACTCCAACCCTAGATCTTGTTGGATTGTACACCCCCCCCCCCCCAAAAAAAATCCCTCACTATTGGCTAGGCTGGCTAGAACTAGGCTGGCTAGTTTCAGTCCAACAACTTCTGGAGCACTGCACTTCATCCGGCCCTGCAGTAAAGAGGCAAACCTTCACATACGTGTATAGGTCCTACCTTTCTGTCTTCGTCTCACATTGACATAGCAATCTTGTGGTCCTTATTAAGTAAATGTGGCCGTGTTCAGGGGTACAGACTTCTGAAGTATGCATAAAATTGCAGCTCCCAATTTAATCATTTTAATGATGACAGACAAGCTGCAGCATTCACTTGAATGCTGCACAAATTGTTCAAGCAGGAGCTCCATCAGGAATCAGTGTTGCCAGTAATGAAATAGCCACACTCTGTTTCCAACTATTTGTTGGTAGATAAGCACAATAATTGCTGAAACAAGTGACACAGTAGAAGCAGCAACTCTGTGCTTGGAATTAGTCCACAGTTCATATTTTGTGCCACTATAAATCACACAGGTCCTGAGAGCTGGCTCTGCAGTCCTTACATATTTTAAACTTGTCTGGGTCCTCAACACAAAAACGGTGACTCTATTACATGATGTACTACAGATACAACCTCAGAACAGTTTCTAATGTGTGCAGTGCACTCTGCAGGATTACTTATATATACTTATCCCTGCCCATTTCTTTTTATGTACAAAGGGGCTATATGATCAAGCACTCCCAAGATGGACTGTCTAAGAGAAATGTGATTCAAAGAACATTGGACAGTTCCTGAATATGTCAAAGCCTGGACTATATTCACCTAGTATTTCATGCTTCCTTCCATTCACAACAATTTCTTCTTACTTTTAACTGAGATAGGTTGCACTTACAAATTTAGAATTCTAGAGAAGTAAAATGTGAAATTGATTTTAAAAAAAACACAATCAGAATTTTCTATACCAAATAATTAGAAGATAGATGATTTAAAAAAAAAAAAACAAATTGTAGGATTTTTGGCCTGACATTTTCTAGATATATTTACCATGTTAGTGGGGGGTGATGGGAGTTGTAATCTGATAGCTGAAGGGCATCAGGTTCGTGAACACTGCTATACATTCTTTTGATGTTGTTAATTGCTGGCAAGTTGACTTTGACTGATGGCAACCTCATGAATGAGAGACATCCCAGTCACTCTGTTATTAACAGCCTTGCTCAGGTCTTGCAGAATCAAGGGGGTGGATTATTTGATTGAGCCTACCCATCTGTAATGTGGTCTTCCTCTTTTCCTACTGACCTCTACTTTGCTAAGCGTTGTTGTCTTTTCTTGGAAGTCATGTATTCTCATAATATGGCCAAAGTACAATGGTCTCAGTTTAGTCATCTTGGTTTCCAGGGAGAGTTCAGGTTCAATTTGCTCTAGGACCCATTTCTTAGTCTTTTTAGCAATCCACAATATCTGCAGAACTTCTCCAGCACTACATCTCAAATGAGTTGATTTTCTTCCTGTCTGCTTTCCTCACTGTCCAGCTTTCACAACCATATGTAGTAATGGAAATAAATAAATAGCCGGACAAAGCTAACTTTAGTATTCAGTGATATATATTTACACTTCAGGACATTATCTAGTTCCTTTATAGATGCCCTTCCAAGTCCTAGGGGCCATTCACATTACAGTTTACCCCGGTTCTGAAAT